>NC_053160.1:89507797-89855297 GCF_016835505.1 Polypterus senegalus
AAATGATCCTAAATTTAGAGTGGTTTGAACATGTAGTTAAAACTATGTTTCATATCTAAAGGAACAAAGGTATGTCAGCCTTAAGTGAAAGGTTACGTCAAGTAACGTCAAGGTTTTTTCCGGTTTCTTTGTGGTGGTGGCCTGCGTCACCACCACCTACTCAAAGCTTCATGATGCTCCAATGATGGACGGATTAACAGGCAGAAGTCTACGTGACCATCATCATCATCAAGCCCTTCCGTGAGAACCCTAAATCCAAAGAGGACTGTTTCATTTATGTTAGGTAGAATGCCCAGAGGGGACTGGGCAGTATCATGGTCTGGAATCCCTACAGATTTTATTTTTTCTCCAGCCGTCTGGAGTTTTTTTGTTTTTTCTGTCCCCCCTGGCCATTGAACCTTACTCTTATTCGATGTTAATTAATGTTGATTTATTTTGTTTTATAATTGTGCCTTTCATTTTTCTATTCTTTAATATGTAGCACTTTGAGCTACTGTTTGTATGAAAATGTGCTATATAAATAAATGTTGTTGTTGTTGTTGTTGTTGAAGTCACTTGGACCTGGATTTTTGTTTTCAAGGTGTCACACATATACTTTTGAGAGACAACTTCAGGGTTTATCGACCTGTAATATCACTCTGTGCCAAAGGTTGGAGCTGTCACCTAATTCCTCTCCTTTCATTCTACATGAAGATCCAGTGATTGGTGTTGAGCTGCTGAGCAGCATCACTTCTGGTTCCTGTACACCTGGATGGACCTTGTATACCTCATAACCAGGGCAGCCGCCATCATGAAGTCAGTCTAACTCAGGACTCACATCTGTAAAGACATTATTTTGTTTTTACCATGAACAGTTTTGTTGTTTTGTTTTTCAATTATATGGGGATCACCAGAAGGTAGCCCAAACCTTCATGGTCTATCTGTCCTATTGTTACAAAGGCTAACATAATATTTGAGGTCTGCTGATAGACAAAGAATCGTAATAACTGGTTTGGCGCCGATTTAGCTGAGACAGGCTTTTTAAGGGGTGCAGAGAAATAAAGGTACTAATCTTAGCACAACTGAGTTAGAAAAGATTGTAAACTTGAAAAGGTTTTTATATGCGGCTACCCTCCTGTTCTTTCTTAGTCTTTTCTATAATTATTTTGAACAATTTGAACATTTTTATTCTGTTTACATATTGTTGACACTATTTTTCCAGTAATCTGAGACATCATTTTGGCATGTTTTGTCTTTCTTATATCATGAAATTCATTGCCTATGAATGACCCCATTACAAGTAGAGTAAACCTTTTCAATATTGTCTTTAAGGGCTTGCTTAGAATAGTCCTTAGGATATCCCTATATAAAACTTTTTTTATACTGGTTATAATACACTACTACAATGCAAAAAGAACATTTGAATCGAATAAAAATGGGACACAATACAAATATAATACTAGACTGTGAAACAGGTTGGGGGAGGTGATGGTAATGCTATAAATTCTTCCTCTTTTGTTTACGTGATGTTTTACTTTTGTTCATATAAATGAAATAAAATTTAATGAAACTTTCCTTTGTGCTTTTATATATAACAGTATTTGTAAAAAAAATCAGCTAATTTTCAGTAGCTAATGAAGAATGAAAAATAATAACAATACAGTGCTATTAGGTTGTGTTTATATTTACCTTTCTATGGAATTGCTTATCACCTGATTGTAGTTTGCTGCTATGGAAACTGTTTTCTCATTCAGACACTGCTCTTTGTTGAAGTATAAAGTCTTTAAGGATTAAATGTTCACGCACTCACCTTGGACATTTCCTTCTAGTCTAAAGTCAGCAGCCTGCTATTACAGCATTAATACTCAATCAATGGATACACTGCTTAATGTCTGCAAATTACTCCGCAAGATTACAAATGAAGAACAGCATGAAAACGATTACCTGTTTTAAAGAGCCAGCATTTGCTCATTGCGTTGACTTGAAGGAGATTCACAAAAATGTAAGTCAAGGGGCGTTGTGCTCTTTTTGCATTGATCGTCGATGGAGCTTACCCCTGGGTATGCCAGGGCTAAAGGATCAGTTTTGATAGGCAGCACTTGACCTTTCGTATAAAGGCATTTTCACTGAACTTTGATGCTGAACATAGGTCACGTTCTAAGAAGAAAACAAATAAATAAACAAAAATACAACAATGAAAAATAGATTTTTTCAGTTTTCTTCCCTAACATAAAATGCTTTCTGATAGAAGCAAGGCTTCATTTGATGATTGGTCCTATTTAAATGACTAGAATAAATGTCAAAGTTAATAGATGCTTTGATTGTATTGCTGCCTCCCAGCTCTAGGGACTTTAGTTCAATTCTTGGTTTAGTCACTGTCTGTGTGTAGTTTGACTATTCTTCCAAGGTTCACGTGGATTTTCCCTGGTGACTCAAATCTGGCTTAGTATCAGTAGGTTTAAGTTTTAAATGGCTGTATTTATCAAAAGTACTTACTTGTTCTTGTGATGTCATTTTAATTATCTAATTAACTAATTAATAAAAAAAATGAGGAATTAGAAATGGAAGCACAAGCACGCAGGGCAGTATAGTTACGTAAGTTTTGCAAAATTTGCCTCAACTTCTCACAATTTCCTTCAATTACATGCAGTAAGCAACCTTAGATACTACAGGAGGCAATTAAGAAGAGTTTAACAACAATGATCAGAGGTATAGCTCAGAAAGGAAAGTGGGTTCTGGAGAGGTTCCTCACATCAGATTATCACATACCTCTCCTTCCATCTTTGCCAATCTTACAAAACAAATATATATAGAGAGAGTAAATTACAGCTGTCATTATTCCTTAGTCTCTTCTGCTAAAAGTATAAAGAGTGAGAGCAAGCGTACATCCAGATGGCAAGAAATGCATTCTGCAATCAGGAAAATACATGCTGTACAACTGAAGCTGTACTTACCAAATTTTAAAAATCAACCAGTTTCACCTGCATATTTTGTAGAAGTCCTGTCTTTCATTTTACTGTATTCCATCCATGTACATTATCTGCTGTACCAATAAGATACAAAATTTTAACCAGTTGAGTTGATGGCTTGCCCATGAAATCTTGAGCTTGGCTGTTCTTTCGATGTCTGCCAACTGAATGTTTGTCGATCATTCAACACACTCAGTAGCTGTGTTCCTGTTACTTGCTGTTGTTCATAACCCAAATTTTTGGTGCTGATATCAGAGTCTGGAATGTTATGAAATTCAGTTTTTTACATGGTGATCTAACAGTGAGATGCTCCTTGCTGCAGGAGGTGAGGATTAGTCTGAATTGGAAGGATGTTAAGATTGGATTCAGGAGTTAAAGTACTGTGTGCAGCAGAACAGGGGAGAAGGCAGGAGTCAGGAATTCTGAGGATCAAGTGCAATAGAGAGAAGATTGTGACTAGTTAGCTGCTGCTCTGTAGGTGTGCAATGGAGTAAGGCAGGCGATTCATCAGGGAAAGTGAGTTGAATCATGGCATTTCCTGGTGTTTATTTGCATATTCATTATTTGGGCAACATTCCCCATGGCCTGAAACAGTGGGGAAGTTTCCTTAGGTGTTCAAGGGTTTAGTGATTTGCCTGTTTTATTTTGTGAACTTAAACAAATACTCCTAGCAGACTGAAGGCTGAAACTGAACATCCTGATTGGAGTTTTTATTTTGTGTGTGTCAGTCTTTCTAATCTTGGTGCACATTGCAACATTTTAATTACAGGATATGCTTATTAAAATGCATGTGTATAGTATAATATTGGCTCATTTTCATTTGTGAAAGAAAAAAAATGTAAAAAATAAAAGATAAAGCACAATATAGTCCAATAAGTAAAATGTGCAGGACCAGGTCCAATAATTTTCTGTGGTTTATAAATTTTCCTGTATGTTTCTGATAGTATGTTTTAAATATCAAGGAATTAAAAGATAATGTTATTTAATTAATTTAAATTAATTTTCTCTGAATATGAGTTTTATGCTATTTTGTTTAGATATTTTGCTAACTCAAAGGGAGACAGTATATTTTTTCTTTTTTATCAAAAGGACCAGGAAATAAGCCAAATTGAAAAACAGCCGAGGTCAAAACCAATAGTTGCCAG
Source organism: Polypterus senegalus (assembly GCF_016835505.1). Lineage (NCBI taxonomy): Eukaryota > Metazoa > Chordata > Cladistia > Polypteriformes > Polypteridae > Polypterus > Polypterus senegalus. The sequence continues at coordinate 89,511,891 of NC_053160.1, forward strand.
ATCTATCAACAAAGCCAAAATGAGAACAAAAATCTAAGGTCAGGGACAACCGCAAAAGATTCAAGAATCCGAAGCCAAAGATCCTGAAACTTGCGAAAGAAGATTGACGACATCTTAACTGACCCCTTAAAGTCATGACCCTAGACCCCAACACCCAGGATTCTCATCATGATGACAAAATCCAAAAAATGACAGCTCCCAAAGAAAAAGAAAATGGTGTCAAGACATACTGTATAATTAACCATAATTAATTTAGGATCAAGCTTAAACAGTTATGAAAACTATCAATGATAACAGGTATATTTCCTACAAAACCATTTTGTTCTTGTAATGAGACAATAATTTCTGGGGGTTATTGTGATGAAAGCTTTGACCACTAGATGATAATAAGAAGCTTAAATACTAACAATCAAGGAACTTGTCAGAAGTGAAGAGCAAAATGAAAATTTTCATTCAGAGAAAATGATGAAACATGAATCAAAAACAGGAGTAGCACTAAATGATATCTAACACTTGGCCAGCTTGACTGAGAAAGTACTTACTAATAAAGATTCTGTTTTCTTTTTTATTCAACCAAGTTGCACTGTCAAAGTATTTATAGTGGACTTCCGCCAATGCCACTTAAGCACCAATTGTAGTCATGTCACGTGCCTTTGTGTATCCCACAAACAAAAGTTGGCCGAATTGAAATAAATGATAAACTTTCCCAAAATAATTCCAAACCACTAAAATAATTTCTCCACTGTGAAAAAATAGCTCAAAACATTAATAAAAACATGTATTTATAACCTACGGTGGGTTGGCACCCTGCCCAGGATTGGTTCCTGCCTTGTGCCCTGTGTTGGCTGGGATTGGCTCCAGCAGACCCCTATGACCCTGTGTTCGGATTCAACGGGTTGGAAAATGGATGGATGGATGGATGAATTTATAACAAGTTTTAGTGACCTCACCATTTTGAACTTGTATTGCTACAACATAGATGGGAGTTGCTGGGGACATGTCCCAGATGTTGTGTCAGATGATGTCATTGATGTGGCAGTTTTTAGGATAACACTATGGGGACTTCACTGTCCAAGTTTATGGATAGTTAGTGACTGGTTTTTCTAACAAACTAAATGTTCTATTTCTTGACTTTAAATTTTTTAATTGCCATTTTGGCAAGACGAATGGTACACTTAATTTATTTTGTTTTTACCCATGCATTGTTTTCAAGTATGTTTTATTTCCTGGTTCTCCCTTTTCCTTCCTGCATACCTGAATACTCTCTTTCTCGCTCTCACTGTCTCTATATCTAGAAAATTCCAGCTATTTGTTGGTTTAACAGGAGATTTTGTGCTTGATCTTCAGTTATGTTTTATCATGTATGTGCCTATGGTGACCCTATTTTCCCCTTTGATACTCTTTATTGTGTAGACTTTAATAAGATTTCTAATATCACATACAGTTCCTGCTCTGAGATCAGTATTTTAGCACTTCCTTTCCCCTTCCCTGTCTACATCCGTAACCTTGGGCAATTAGACAGAGTAAAGAAACAGGCAGGTGATAAGTTACACATTTGATTATGTATTATTAATAAAAAAAATGCACAGAATATTAAGGAAGCAGAATACAATGTGAATATTGGCAAACCATATCCTTACAGCTTAAGTAGCAGTGCATCTTGCATCCATAGGCAGCTCTCAGCTTATCTTCAGTCTCGCTTGCTTAGCTACCACATAGCCTTCAAATGGAGTATGAATGCCTGTCTCAGTAAGGCTGCCAAGATAAAGTTGTCTTTATCATGGTCTTCTCTTTATGGTCAGATGGTGAGAGAGAGAGTTAACGGCAAGATGACCAACTTTATACCATTCTTACCACAAAACACAAACCAATGGGATGTCATAGTACATAAACAGCCATACTTTTGACCAATAGAATTAGTTTATGTGTGCTTTACTGGGCCAGTTACCAACGAAAGAACACAAGTACAACCTGACCCCCATTTGCATTGTTTAGGCAGTTCACAACCTTCTTGCCATGGGTGGCTGATGGACTCTAAGACCAAAGACAGTCACCCTTGCCAGGCTCGTCCGATACATGCTCTGTCCTTCTCACCATACATTTCACATTCTGAGTCAGTCCTAAAGACTGAAGGAATTGATTAGGTAAACATCAAAGCACCTCTGTTCTCTTCAATGAAGCACAATATGCCTTCTGAAACATTATCTAATACTACATTTGCTTTGTCTGGTCTACAAATAAAGACATACAAAACATTTATCATCTAGAAATCACTCCTCCACAAGATGCAATTCTGCTTTTCTGGTTGGTCCCTGGATGTTAATATTTTCATAAAGGCCTTGTTTTGAAACTTATATTATACAGCACAAAATAAATAAATTATATTTGTGAATAAATACATGGTAAATTTATGTGTAAGTATGTAAATATAACAACAAAAATCAGGTATGCTATACATCACAGTGATGTACTAATTATATTTGCTACACCCTGCATTGACAATGTATGAAAAGGAGATATCATAATCATGTCATTATTCTTGTTGAAGGCAGATTAAAGCTATCCAGATTCTTCATTTCTCTGTGCCCTTTGACAGATGATCTGCTTATGACGCCCTTCCTTTCATTTCACACAATAGCACTGTTCTCGTGTGCCTTCTTCTTCTCTTTCTTTCTAATCGCCGCTTATAGAATGTGATCTGTCCAGTTTTTGACTCAATGTAAAATCGCCCTCAGATTTTCATATTCTGTTGCAAACTCCATTCTTGTGTACAAATGTATCATTTCTATTTGGTTCTCAAATATGTCCATATTTTGAACAAATTTAATCTTCTTCTCCCATACATGGAACCCCAGACTCTGACTTATACTGATCTTGTGCCCTTTTATCTTTTCAAAAATATCAGGATTGTTATCTTCACAACATTTGCACCCTGACATGAGCACCGTATAACATAAACATTTTAATTTTAAAAAATAAACACTGTGGTGTTTTACTTTATAACAAAAAGGTGCTTCAGGTTGAAAAATCAGCTGCGTATAATATTTTAAGCATACAACAAAAATTAAAGCCTGAACTAATATCCTTGACTTTATAAATAAGGACAGTTTCTGTTTGAACATCTTATAATGTTATTGAGTTCATTAAATTTGATTTATCAGATGCTAGCCACTGTATATGGGGTATTTAGTTACAGTTTTATGGCCTGTCATGCTTAGTTGCCATGTACTGGAATGGGAAATTTTCTTCTCAGATAATGTAAATGAATTGCTGAAGTGTGTCCCTGCACCTGTCAAAGGCAAATAAACTCAGGCCAGCCTTTAAAATCTGCAACATTAAATACTTAAAATGCTGACATAATTCCATTGTTTAACTTAAGTTACCATGCATATGATGTATTTGTGAGACACACCTGAAACAACTCATTTCATTTTTTTTTAAACCTATAAACATGACTTCTACCTTTTACCTGCTTCATTTTATAATGATACGTTTCAACTGGACGGTTAAACTTGGCAAGTATTTACTGTAATAAATGTTCTCTTTTATTTACTTTCCCTTTCAATTCTCTAATTCAAGGGCTATTTAGCCATTGTTGACAAAATGAGTTGTACAAAGGATTAGATGTCCTAAAAATAAAGAACTATTATTTAGTCACCACGCAGAGGATTAAACTCAAATAGTCAAATCAATTCAAGCCTGAAATGACTGTATACCTCATTCTATACACAATGCTCTGTTGTGCCAACCAGAAAACAAGGCTTTAGAGAAGCAAAATTAGGCTTGTTTGGAGAGCTTTACACAGTAAAGAAATATTTATACATAGCCCAACCCTGTTGTGGGGTCATGTATAGCAACTCAAGAAGATCTGCGGTATGTGCAAACTTTACATGTGAACTCCACGATTACAGATGACCTTTGGAGTAAACGACCTTAAATATTTCCCCACATGATTATAAAGTAGACAGTTTGCCATTAACTTTCATATTGCTCAAAAGTTAGAGAGTAAACCAGGAGTGTAAATCAATATTCAATCACATACAAGTAGTGAATTTGTTGTGCCTGAGACAAATATTACAAATATATAAGTTTTGTTATTACAAAGATTTCCATTGTCAGGATAAACCATAACCACTCCCCATCCCAACATTGACTGATCTAAGCTTAGCTTCCACAAAGAGTGAAATGAAAACTGTCATACTCAGCTGGCAGCATGAACAGAATTGATAATGCAAAACAAGCCAGAGTTGTGTCTACTCATTTTGTATGAGATATGTTCTGACCAGATTTGAGTGGCTTATGGGCTCCTGTTTTCAGAAAAATATTGGGCTCTGTTGGGTTGAGGCTGTGGGATGTAAGAGGTCATGCAAGCCAATTCTACATTTCTATTCCCATTGATCAATCAAACACATAAGAAGGATAAATTGAGCAACTTGCGGCAACCGATGTATTCACTGTATGACATACTGTATCTAGCAAGAAATATCAAAATCTGGTCTTTACAGAAGAAATATTGAGAAAAATTACACAGCAGCTGCAAATTCCTGGGAGCATTAAATGCTTGTTCATTCAATGGATTAGTATAAGTAATTTATGGCCTCACACCATGCGTATGCACTTTTCTCTTCGGTTTTGCAAATTAACTGCACCCAGCGTCAAGGCAGTGCTACAGTTTCTGTGTTGTCTCCCTTTCTTTTTTAGATTCACATCCATGACGCAAGCTGTATCAAATACTCCGAAATCAATTGCATATAATTTTCAAATTAAAGGCACTTGATTGTAATCATTATGTAACAATATAATGGTGCATGGAATTGCTGAACTTTTCCAAATACCATAGCTGATTTAGCGTTGTTACTCTCAGTGCAGTATTATTTTAACCAATTATATTTATGTGTGGTATCAAAGCTGCACAGTAGCTGATTGGAAAGATCTGCAGTGGATTTTGTCAAAAGCGCAGTGGATTATCAGGATACAACTTCCATCCCTGGATGACATTTATAGCACACACTGCCTCAGGAAAGCCAACTGCATGGATTCCACCCACCCATGCCACAGTCTATTTGAACATCTACCATCCGGCAAACACTTAGGATCCTTTCCTGCCCAGACTTTGAGGTTCAGAAACAGTTTCATCTCCAGAGCTATAAACACACTAAATTAGTCCATCATGTTCTCCCAGTAGAAGTGTTTGTACTTATAATTACAGTTACCTCACTGTAAACTTTCATTACAGCTGCAATATTGCACAACCTGGGCCACTTTATGAACCATTTGCACTATCTGCACTATATGTACATGTATATTGTACTTATGCTTTTATATTGTATATTTCTCATTGTTTTTATCACATTATTATTATTATTATTTTATAGGAAAATTAGTTTATAGAGGAGATATTAAATCTCATTGTACCATTCAATGGTAATAAAGGAATTCAAATCAATTCAATAGAAGAGAGCACATATTTACAGATGATGATGATTAGCTTCTAAGTAGATTTAGATTTCCAAGTGCTATTCTTTTGGAGTTGGGCGCTGTTAGAATACTAGGATGTATACTTTACATCATTTTTATGATGAAATGCATTAAAGCTAGTATTAAAAATGTTGAGGCACAGAGGTATCAAATATAAAGGTGTTTATTGTGTGGAAACTGGTTATGTGGAGAAAGAAAATATAAAGACATGAATTAGGGGGTTGGTAGATTTGAGAGAGACAGTACTTCTAAAATTGAGAATAAGAATAAAGAAAGCTCATCCAGAAGAACATCCATTAAATTCCCAGGACACCTTGCCAAAATATCTCTGAAGAGTGATTGCAAAAGCAGCTGTACGTTCGGTACAGAGAACATTTATGGCAGTTGTGATGAGGCTCCAAGAAACTGGATGTATGAGTGTGTTTCTCAAAGGTTTAACTAAAACATTGTTTAAATGTTGGGTTTGTTAGCTGGTGGTCAGAGAAACGAAAACATAATTCAATGGATGTTCTTCTGAGTGGGCTTTCTTTATTGCAGCCATGCCATCTTTATTGAATGTACCAAATCCCAGATCATATCCTTTTGTTTTCTTTCCCCACATAATCAGCCAAAAGAGATCCTACTCTGCTGGGCCCTTGAGCAAGGCCCTTAATCTTCAATTGCTCCAGGGGTGCTGTACAATGGCTGACCCTGCGCTCTGACCCCAATGGGTATGCGAAAAACCAATTAATTTCCTTTGGGACTAATAAAGTATAAAAAAAAAAAAATAAATAATCAGTCGCCACACAGTAAATGTCTTTGTGTTCGATACTGCTGCGCCACCTTGCCCCCAGATGTTTAATACATGCTTTAATGTATTTCATCGTGAAAATGATATCAAGTATACATCTTAGTATTCTAAAAATGTTCAGAGAGCTGTAATATCATGAATATAACATAGTTTGTGAGGCGATCACTGACTGCGTACTCCTGTCATTATAAGACAAAGTCCTTTTAAGCAGCACAGAGCGATTAATGACTGGATTGGGCAACACTTATAATACAAAGCATTTAATGTGCTACTTTAATTACAATGGGGTTTGAGAAGCTCTAGTAAATCAAACATCTGTTTTAAGATTAAGTTTATGACATTCTACTTTAATGACAAAATAAACTAAAAGATTAAAGTGGAAATTTTGAGATTAAAGCAATCAAATAGTACATTTTTCCTTGGATATCCTTCACTGAGCAGGGCCTAAATTTCACATTCACTTAAATTTTTTTTTACATGCTTTTGCCATTGTCTTTTAACAAAACACTGAATGGAAGTGGCTATTTATATTGATTTGCATATTCAATTAGGCAAAATCCTGGGTGGACTCAAGGTGGCGCTGTAGGCACAGGCATGTGCATTAAAATTCACGTTTACTGGGATTTATAAAGGGGTAGTGCATACAACTTTACTTACACACATTTTTATGCATCTGATTTTTATTTGTGCATACGCGCAATTCCAGCTTTGTCCATATTCCATGTTTTACTATGAATTTAAAGTGACTGTACAAAATGAATGAATGGTTACATGTCTGATTCCTGAAGTAATACTAAACCATTCCTGATCTACTGGTTCAAGAGTTACATGTAAATGTGGCTTCCCACCTCTAAATGGATGTGGATATTAAGATTGCTCTTAACGTGCTTAGCTTCAGGTGATTTCTAGAGTCAGGGCTCAATATTTAACCATCACAACTTCTACCATGGCTTCATCCTCAATTACACATATACAAACACATTTATTTATTACAAGATGATACTGTTAGGTTAAATGGTGAGACAGGTAAAGGCAGTAAATACTATAAAACTTGACTACTCCCTTCCCTAAAAAGATAAGTGGACAAGACATAATGAAGAATTTAACATCCAGTAAGTAACAAAATGATTAAGGAACAGACACACACATATTTGAAATCTACAGTACTACTATTTTTCTTATTCTTATTTTCTTGTTTTATTAGGAAGAGGAGCTCTTGAACAGCAAAATCTTTAAGGGTGAAGTAAATGGTGGAGCCTTTTCACAAATCAAAGATCATCTGGGCTTGAAACATTTCCATCTGCCATTAATTTCAGGTTAAGTAAATTTATATGATTAAAATAAACATCTCTCAGATAATGTCCGTCTATGATCACCTCTGGGTCACAGCTCAAAAAGGCATAGAACTCATATTTCATCAATAAAATAAGGAGAAACACATTTGTGACAAGGCAAAGATAAAAAAAAAATTTAAAAAAGTCTCACGAGTCCCAGAGCTTTATTAATTACTACATGTCTTTGTATAATTGTATTTTTTGTCTGACTTTGGATTACATAACTTATTTTACTTAATTATAAATTAATGGACATGTATTTTTTGTTACTGGAATAAAACAACTAAATGCATAATTAACTATATTTTTTTGAAAAGATGACAAAATGATCACTGTGAACTCTAGTACTAATCTTAATTTATTGCAGGAACTTAAATTCTTTTAATTATTTATACAAGAAAAAGATAACTAATGGGCCATCCATCAAGTAGGTACAAAGCAAAAAAAGTTTCGATAGGCAGTACATTTACTGATAGAAGCTGACAAAAGTTTGGAAATATTTATACCAACACATCATGGATTATTAATCAAAAGATGTTAAACCTGTTTGACGCTTTTGTTCAAAAATGTGGTTTTAATAGATGGGTTACTCCGATTAAGATGCTATACTGTTCTACCAGAGAGAAAATGGTGTCCTCTGTCAATGGTGTCTGTGGACAAATGGGTTATTTCACACTGGAAAAAAGCATTACCACTAGGAAAAAGTAATGGGCACAACTTTTATTAATGCTTTTTTAACTCTAGCACCACTGATTCAAAGCTTTTTATTTTTTCGTAGCCAAAGGGAGTCATAGATGTAACTCAAATAATTTATTTTTCTCAGGTTGCTGTTTTTCATCTTTTAAAAGTGCCAAGTGCTATAAAATGTTTCAGGGTAACCTTATCAGTTGTCAGTTTTCAGATCTAAATTTATATAATTCTGAAGAATTTTCTCATTTTCTTGGATCATCATAGGGTTGCAGTGCTTAGGGACCCAGGTTCAGTCTTCACCCTGCACATTGTTTTATAGTACATCAGTTTACTCTGTTTTCCAGCTGCATGATTTTTATGTAGCTCATCCATTTTTTTTTCTGAAGTCCATAAGCATGCTATGGGTGTAAGTCATTTTACTCCCGATGAGACAGGGATTGACCACGTTCTCTTTAAAAACTATAGATGAATGCCTGAATATTTTAGATTAGTTATATAAAGTCACAGTTGATTTATACACTTGAACAACTAGCTTTGTACTCTCAACAAATTCTCTGGTTAATATTAAATACTTCAGACATTGCCTTTCTAAACCAGGCAATGTTTTTCTCATATTTTCCTGAATTACCTTTACCCTCTGCCTGTGTGCTTTTTTTCTATTATTGTTGCTTTTATTGTTAGCGATCCACATAATTTTTCATTCAAAGCCAGAATCATGGTTTTTCTTTCTTTCTTTCTTTCTTTCTTTCTTTCTTATTCTAACATGTTCAGTATTTATTATAATCTTATTGTTGTAGCATCCTACATAAGTATTGTAGCGTTCTGTTCTTTATTGTAGTTCTGTTTTGCAGTTTGTGTTCTGTGATTTGCATCCCTCAGTTATTTATTCTGTTGTTCCTGTTATTTCTCATGTAATAGAGTGGAAGGTAAAGGAGGTTCCGGAGGGATGGGGGTGGAGCCGAGGCGGGGGAGCGCTGGGTTGTAACGAGGAGGGTGGAGACAGGAGAGAAGTTCGGTCATGTCGCTCTCGCTGTGAGATTGTTTTTTTAAGTTCTGCCTGTTCGGCGTGGTTGCGCCAACAGCAACCGTTTTTTTTATTTAATTAAAGAAAGGACTAACCAAGTGACCGTCTCGGATCGTCATTACGTCTGGGAAGACGCTACACTGGTGTCAGAAGTAAACACCGGCGGATTGTGCTCGGCTTTCAGGTGAGCTATCTAGCAGCTTCCAGCTAACCCTGCTATCACCGTGAGCAGCATGGCGCTGCGGACAACGCAGGCGCTCGACCAAAAGTCAAGGAGGAGGTGGAGTACGGTGATAACGCTGATTATCCGGGACGTAGGATAGACGCTCTCTGGGATACGGAGCACGTGCTCGCCTGAGGCAGACGGCCAGGAAGCTAGCTGCTGACGCCGGATTCAGCGCGGGTTGGCGGGGGCGGCTGGCGGCAAATACTCACCAGGAAGGAGGGAAGCGACGGAAACAGAAATGGCGGCCCCCTATGTGTCCAGCTGCAGATGAAAACGCTGAAATATTCAGGTAAGACTGACTGGGAGGCCTTTTATGCCCAATTTGAACTGCTGGCGAAGGCTGCGGGCTGGTCCGAAGACATCAAAGCACTTCAGCTGGCTCTGTGCCTCACGGATGATGCCTCGCTGTCTGCTGTTACTTAGCCCAGAAGAACGGGGTGACTATGAGGCCTTAGTTGGGGCCTTGCAGCGGCGGTTTGGACAATTTAATCAGCCCGCTGTCCTGCGTTCTGAACTAGCTAATAGACAGAGACTGACAGGGAGCGCTCCGCGTTTAGCTGCAGAGATTGAAACACTGACGAGGAGGGCTTACTCGCACATGCCAGCCGTGGTGCAGAGCGAGCTTGCAAGGGACCAATTCATCCGGGCTCTGTCCCCGAGGGATCTGCGGGTACAGACGCAGCTGGCCCACCCTCACGCTGCAGAACGCTTTAGAGATAGCGCTGGAGAGGGAGCTGGTGGGAGCTACGGTTGAGACTGATGCCTTCACCTGTAGCCCTGTTGCAAGGGCCGTGGGTAGCGAAATTCAAGGACCAGAGAGGCGGGTGGGTCAGCGAGCTGACAGAGATGATTCGAGCTGTGTCACTCCAGCCCCGCAGAGCGCCGACCTCGCCGGAGATCTTGTCTGCTGGGTGTGCGGCCAGGGCGGCCACATCAGCGCGTGCCCAAAGCGTGCTGACCGACAGGAAACGGCCCAGGGTCTGCGTAGAAGGGACGGCGCAGACCCCTACTCATCCGTCCCTCTCCGTGGGTCTGTCGGGGGATAGAGCCCACTTGCAAAGCCGGGAAAGTATGGCTCAGCTTTCCCCAGAAGCAGACGACGGCGCGAATGGATCAGGGTCGTCGGCTGGACTCATGTTGGGGACTTCTGCCATGTCCCTATCACCCTGAAGGGGGCGCTCTGTGTAGCTCTAATAGATACGGGCTCCACTGCCACGCTCCTCAGACCCGACATGGTTCCAGCAGGGACGCAGTTGGAAGCCACATCCGTCAAGCTTGAACTGTGACGGGGAGTTAACTCCCATGCTGGGGCGGGGCTGGTGAACATCCGGGTAGGTGGCCTAGTAGTGGACTTTAAGGTGTGGGTTGCAGCTGTACAGGATGAGTGCATATTAGGCCTAGACTTTCTAAGGGCAGCTCGGTGTGTACTGGACTTGGGGAAAAACACACTACAGTTCCCGGGGGGGTCCCATGGTGCAGATGGTCCGACCTGCGCAGTCCCAAAGCTCACCTCCAGCGGCATCGAAAGCAGCGGGGACCCATCAGATGGAGGACTTACCCCTGCAGGTGGACCCGCCTGTCCCGTGCACCCTGTCATCCACACCAGGGGAGATGTACAGCCACAGTCCTTGGTCCAACAGCCGGTGTCGGGGGAGGCTGACAGGTTGACGGCAGTGAAAGAGATCTGGAGGCGCAGCTGTGATGGCCTGCAACCCGAGCAACAAGAGCAGCTGTGGCAGGTGTTGTGGGAATTCAAGGACATCTTCGCACTCTCAGAAGAGACCGGCCTGACACACCTGGTCCACCATGAGATCGACACAGGGGCGCGCCGATCAAGACACGCCCCCGCCGCCTCCCCCTGGCACATCAGGAGGCCGCTGACACGGCGATTGAGGAAATGCTCAACGCAGGGATCATTGAGCCGTCCAATAGCCCGTGGGCTTCGGGGGTTGTGATGGTCCACAAAAAGAAGAGTCAGAAAATGAGGTTCTGCGTAGACTACAGGCCTCTGAACAGTGTGACTAAAAAGACTGTACCACTACCCGCATAGATGAGTCCTTGGATCTGGTGTCGGGTCATCGTGGTTCTCCTCATTAGACCTACGCAGCGGTTATTGGCAGGTCCCACTCAGCCCAGAGGCCCGTCCAAGACCGCTTTCTGCACCGGGCGGGGGTTGTGGCAGTTCAAGGTCCTCAGCTTTGGCCTTTGTAACGCCCCAGCCACATTTGAGCGGCTAATGGAAAGGGTCCTGGATGCCATCCCCCGCCAAGAATGCTTGGTTTATTTGGACGATATTCTTGTGCATGGGGGCTCCTTGAGGCGGCACTGGGTTCGCTGAGGAGAGTCCTACAGAGGATAGCAGCAGCAGGACTGAAGCTGCACCCAGAAAAGTGCTGCTTCATGAGGAAGGAACTGGAATTTTTGGGACACAGGATCGGGGGTGAGGGAATCAGCACTTTGGAGGACAAGGTCCGATCGGTAAGGGACTGGTCGACGCCTACCAGCATCAAGGACTTGAAGAGCTTCCTTGGGCTGGCCTCCTATTACAGGCGGTTCGTCCGGGGGTTCTCCTGTATAGCTGCACCCCTGTTCCGCCTGCAGGGAAAGGGCTGTGACTTTGTGTGGACACCAGAGTGCGACCTGGTGGACACCCCCCCCCCGACCCCAGTCGGCCGTTCATCCTTGACACGGATGCCAGTGGTGTTGGGATGGGGCGTGCTGAGCCAAGTAGGGGAGGAAGGGGAAAAAGTAGTGGCCTATTTTAGCAGGACTTTCAACAAAGCTGAGCGGCGCTATTGCGTGACTCGCAGGGAGCTCCTTGCAGTTGTTAAGGCCATAGGACATTTCAGGTACTACCTGTGCGCCTCCCTTTCACCGTCCGTTCCGACCACTCTGCCCTACAGTGGCTGATGTCCTTTAAAGAACCAGAGGGCCAGATAGCCCGCTGGCTTGAGGAGCTGGCATCGTATTCCTTCACAGTGGAGCACAGGGCGGAACCCCAGCACACTAATGCTGACGCCATGTCCCGACGCCCTTGTGTGCATGCGGGCTGCAAGTACTGTGAGAAGAGAGAGGCCAGGGAGGCCGAGATCAAGGGGGAGGAGGAGCAAGATGCTACATGTGAGGGGTGGACCGGTTTGCAGGTTGACTCAAATGTTGGACCAAACAGAGTGGAGAGCTCAACAAGGGCTAGACGCTGATCTACAGCCGGTGCTACGCTGGGTGGAGGCAGGCCGCAAACCACAGTGGGAGGAGGTGGCAGGGTGTTCTCCTGCCTCCAAAGGACTATTTGAGAAATTTGATGCCCTTCGGGTAGAGAACGGGTACTGCAGAGGGCCTGGAAGGAGCCGGCCACTGGAGAGGAGAGGTGGCAGGTGGTGGTTCCCGGCCCTGAGGGACTATATCCTCCAGGCATGCCATGGTGCCACAGGGACTGGTCACTTTGGGGTGGCAAAGACTCTCCGTCGCATCAGGCAAGGGTTTTACTGGGGTCAGGTCAGGAGGGACGTGGAAGACTTCTGCCGTCGCTGTGACCTCTGCACAGCGCACAAGGGTCCCCCTCATCAGTCCCGTGCCGAACTTCAGCAGATGGCAGTGGGAGCCCCGATGGAGAGAGTCGCGGTGGACATAGTGGGCCCGTTCCCCTGTACAGATAAGGGGAACCGTTATATCCTTGTTGCAATGGACTACTTTACCAAGTGGCCAGAGGCGTATGCCATTCCAGACCAGGAGGCAGAGACCGTGGCTGATGCCCTGGTGGAGGGCATGTTTGCAAGGTTTGGAGCCGCAGAGACCATCCACAGTGACCAGGGAAGGAACTTTGAGTCGGCTGTGTTTTCAGCCATGTGCGTACGCCTGGGCATGCGGAAGACCCGGACCACACCATTGCACCCCCAGAGCGATGGCTTGGTTGAACGCTTCAATCGAACCCTGGTGAAACAGTTAGCCATCCTCACGGCAGAGCACCAGCGGGACTGGGACACTCACCTCCCCCTCGTCTTATTGGCCTACAGGTCTGCGGTACAGGACTCCACCCTATGCACACCAGCCCTGCTCATGTTGGGACGAGAACTGCGCACACCACCGGAGATGACCTTTGGGAGACCCCCTGACGTGCCGCTGTTTCGCCAGGGCCGGAATATGCTAGCAAGCTCCAGCACAGAATGGATTCAGCTCATGCCTTTGCCCGTGACCAGCTACAAAAGCAGGCATAAGACAGAAGAGGTGTTATGACATGCGGGCTAAAGGTCATGACTTCCAGGCCGGGGATCTGGTCTGGGTCTATAGCCCGAAAAAAAAGAAGGGTCTCTGTCCTAAGTTGGACTGCCATTGGGTGGGCCCTTGTAGAGTGCTTGAAAGACTGGGGGAGGTGGTTTATAGAGTCCAGCTCCCTCCTAGGGGAAGGCGGGTGGCCCTCCACAGGGACAGGTTGGCACCCTACAGGGGCACTGGTCAGCCTCAACAGAGCCCTAGGCGGCCCATGCCCTCTCAAAGGGACCGGGTGGCCACCACCCCCTTCCCAGCTGCTATTCCATCTGCTGACCCTTTGACTTTCCCCCCGCGCTGCACCCTCCTGCTGCGGGACCACAGGCACAGCCACCTGCGTTCACACCCCGCAGGCCTCAGAGACTGAGAAGACCCCCCAGGCACCTCAGGGACTTTTTGTGGGACCCTCGGTACGGGGAGGGAGCAGTGTAGTGTTCTGTTCTTTATTGTAGAGTTCTGTTTTGCAGTTTGTGTTCTGTGATTTGCATCCCTCAGTTATTTATTCTGTTGTCCCTGTTATTTCTCATGTAATAGAGTGGAAGGTAAAGGAGGTTCCGGAGGGATGGGGGTGGAGGCGGGGGGGGAGCGCTGGGTTGTAACGAGGAGGGTGGAGACAGAAGAGAAGTTCGGTCATGTCGCTCTCGCTGTGAGATTGTTTTTTTTGAGTTCTGCCTGTTCGGCGTGGTTGCGGCCAACAGCAACCGTTTTTTATTTAATAAAGAAAGGACTAACCAAGTGACCGTCTCGGATCGTCATTATGTCTGAGAAGACGCTACAGTATATATAAATGGCACACCACAGTAAACCATGCATGATGTTTTTCCTAGTGTGCTGTATTGTGCTTTTTTTTATCTATGTTCAAATAAAATGTCAAGCATTCATCTATTCTAAAGAATTATATACAACCTCAGTTAGCAATTAACTGTTTAAAATATACGTCAAGAAGAGTAATTTCAGCTATATATCTGATAGCTGCCCCTGATGGCGAAACAGATTCTATGGGTATAAGTAAAAAATAAATCTCTCCAAAGTGGTCTAAATGAATTATACATTTAAAACATGAATAATTGATTGCATAAGTATTAAACCTCTTTAATTCAGTAGTTCATGGAAGTATCTTTGGCCATGACAACCATGAGTCTGTGTGACAAGTCTCTGTCATCTTTAAACATCTGGACACTGCAATTTTTCTATCTATCTAATATAAATAAAGGGCAGAGCAGGCTCTTTTTTTCTTAGGATGCTTGCTTCTTTAATGTGGGTGGTGATATCCTTTACATCTTCTACAAGTTCGGAATTACCAGTGCGATTTTTCAATGCAGTAATGCTGTAAGCTGATAACATCACTTCAGGAAAGACCCAACAAATTTACAAGCAAATTAAAAAGGCAGGTCAGTTATGGGATGCACTGTGGACCCCCTGAAGGTAGTAGCAAAGGAGAGAATCAAAACAAAACTGAACACCATTATGAACAATGCTACACATTCTCTCTCTGACACACTAACATAAATTATTCAGCAGAACTGTGTAAAGAAACACTTCTGGGGCTCCTTCTCACCAACAGCAATACACCTGTATAATGCTTCTCTGTAACTGCTCTTTTTATCTTTAGCCAAATCAGATGTTTTCTTTCTTTTTAGCTTTCTTTCTTTCTAGTAATTCTTATGTGTATTTGTTTCCTATAATATTATAACAAACACTGGGTCCACAGCTCATGTTTCTCAGGTGGTGGAGAAGTCGGCTATAAAGCAACCAGTGAGCAGCAAGTAAGGGGGCACAAAAACAGCACTTAGAAGAGCACTTCAACCCCAGCTGGAACCCATCAGCTCTGAGGTGTCGCCACCTGGGATCCTTTGATTGGACCCTGGACTTGAGTTGGCTTGCAGAGAGTCGGGGAATATTGTGGCATATGGGTTGTCTGTGATCCCAGGTGAGGCAGAGCCAGGCAGTGTAGATGAAGGGACAAAGGGACAAGCAACTGAGAGTGCATGGTGTCACTGAAGATCTGAGTGGTGAGCGGAAACAGAGCTGAAGATGTGTAAAGAGCTTTTTAGGGCATCTCCCTAGCAATCAATATTAATAGGCTAATTCCATTTTTGTGTTTATTTATTTACTTAGGGAAAATAAAGTTCGTTCTATCTATCTATCTATCTATCTATCTATCTATCTATCTATCTATCTATCTATCTATCTATCTATCTATCTATCTAATATCTGGATAAGGATTATACTCATTACATGACATGTGTTTTGCAACCCTTGGTTTGATACTTTCAGTGTTTGTTTATTAAGCTAATTTTTTTTCATTTCAGTTTTGCATTTAGTATTTGATCATTTCCACCTCCCGGTATCAGATGGGTTTGTTTTCTAACAATTCTCAATTTCTTTTCTCTTGTGTTATCTCCTGGTTAATTTTTAAGCTGCTCCAGCCCCGGCCAAGGACCACACGGGATAAACCGGCATTGGGGCGCCGCTTGGCGGTGGCCACGGGCCCCTACAGGGCTGGGCTTCCAAGCCCTCCACCCGTGGTCCCCAACAGAACCAGGACGGACGCCCCCTCGCGGTCTGGAGGAGGCAGAAGCCTTCCTCACGTCCTCCTGGGCGTCCCGGCCAGGCTCCAGCCCCCCCACAATGTATACTCAGTATTTACGTTATGCTAAAAACAGGAATAGTGATAATCTTCCACAACATTCTAAACTCCTCACCTAAATATTATTCCATGTGTATATTTTCTAACTTGTTTGGTTGCTTGAATTACACAATTCATTTTTTCATTCTATTATGCACAGACTATAAAGCAGTCTGAATTTAATTATTAATGAAGGAAAGAACTGAGAAATGAAAAAAGAATTGCTTATCAGAAAAAGATAAACTCTAAGTCAATACTACAGGTTACGATTCGTTAAACAAAGATTAAATTGTCAGCAAACAAAGCCTAAGTAAACTGTGAAACAAAGCTGGAGACAAACACAAAAGAAGTTCAAAGAAATCCATCCAAAAATAAACATATATGAACACAAGAATAAGCTAGGATACTAAATCAGCTACAAGGACAGCTTAAATAGCGGTCATATATTGACACCATGTATCACAGAGGCATTGGTTACATGATAGCAACTGCCTTAACAACAAGTAAAAAAAAACATGGTTGGAGGTTCATTTAATTGTTTTATTCCAGTAACAAAAAATACATGTCCATTAATTTATAATTAAGTAAAATAAGTTATGTAATCCAAAGCCAGTTAGACAAATGCACTGCATTCTGCTGTGTTCTATGCCACAGTTCCTTGTTGACAATGTTTATAGGCCAGTACATCAAAAGTATTCTTCTTAAACAGTGTTTAAAGATGACCTGTAATTGTGAAAAGTAATTCTAATGACATCTTTCAAGCTTCAAGCCATTAAATGATGATGATTTGAATTTTGCTCAATAACGTTAATTTTTGTTCATGTGTCATGCCAAAAGTATGCTCCCCGTAAAGTAACCTGAATGCTACTCTATACGTCCGTGCTCTCTCCTCATTCAATTCTTATATAATTCTATCTGAAATTATTCTTCTATCTTTTGAGATGCGAGTATGTATATTTGGTTTCTTTTTTTGTTTGTTTGACAAAGGCTCAATTCTTTGCATACATTTTCATAATGAATATTATTTCTATTTACTGCCCTGATCAGTACAGTGATAATTATTTTTTTCCCTGGTTTCCGAGCAAGCATACCACATTTAGCTTGTACATTTTTAAAAGCTCATAAATTCTTTCACCCGTATTCAAGACAATATTCTTAGAGCCATGCATTATACAGTAGATACTTATGAATCAGTTTCATTTAAACACATGCCATTCATATTTTATTGCTGAACTGTTCTGCTTTCATTTTTTATTTTTGCACCTTCGCAAATTCACTATCGTCACCTTCGTAAAACAAAGGATGGGGGCAGAACAATGGATGGTTTCCTCCCAATTTCACTCAATTTGATTGGAATGTGCAGGTAATATGTGCAATTTAACAACACTAAATGTAAGCAGTTGGATTAATGATACTCACTGAAAGATTAACAGATTTTAAAAGAGATAGATTTTGAGCAAGAACAAGTAAGTTACATCTTTTAAATGAATTATTCAGCTGTTTCTAGTGCAAAAGTTACTATTTTACATCAAATACTTCTTTTTCAGCAAACACACTCCATATTATTATCAGCTTTTTTACGGCATGTAGCGATACACAATAAGTTAAACAACTCAAAAATGATTGCTTTATGAAGGTCATATACTCTGGTGAGCTCCCGTTCCCCAACTTAGACTCCGAGACTGTTTCCTTCATTGACTGCACAGCTTAATCTAATCCCTTCCCAGTTAAATAGTATAAATAATCGCAGAGAACACTCAATTAAACAGTGCAATAATTGCAAAAACAGGAGAAAATGATCAGTTAACCAGGTGCTCAAGAGAAAGAAAATCCTCACAACACCACAAAGTGCAAATCTGCATTATCTCTCTTCAGTAGTTTTTACACAAGAATTTACCTTGCCCTGTGCCGTCCTGATTGTGGCTTTGCCTTTACTAACCTTATATAATGTGGGCATTCATTGTTATAAATCTGTAGAGTGAATTGAGTGCTCAAGACAGAAGTGAGTTTGGCAAAGGCAGGGAAAGCAACAGCCCCTCCAAAAATTGACAGGCCTATTCAATTCCAATATCAGTTAGGTCAGATTTTCAAAACACGAAGTTTAGCTGGACTAGGCATTTTCAGTGGCCAGTAAACAGAATGTAATACATTTTAAACCAACATAAATGGATGTATTGAAAAAGAAGTAATTATTTACTCATTGTTTTCCTTTAAAATTTGGTCACATCTGACACAGGTACATCAAAAAGTGCATAAAACAAAGGTAAAGTTATAACTGAACAGAGTCTGAGCAATGCTTTTTCTCCTCTTTTCAATTAAAAAAATAAATATTTTGGTCATATGTGACTTAGGCACATCTCAAAGTGCATAACAACAAAATAGTGCACAGTATTAGCAATGACATTTGTTTCCCTTTAGAAATAAAATTAACATTTTGGTCATATATGACCCAGGCACATCACAAAGATGTATTTAACAGAATAAAAAAGAACTCTCAAAGCTATCAGTGTGCAAACCCATAACAAGTGATAACAGTGACTAACACACATGAATACAACTCCTACTACACACTGAGGGAACATACGTTTATTTTAAATCACTACATGTATAATTAGTAGTGCATACAATGCATACATTGCATTTGGATCAAGTTTTAGGTACTATGAAAGTATATAGAGACTGAGAGTCCTAGTGCTATGATATTTTTTGTTTATAGGATGAGAATTGATAACTTTTTAAATTTGAAATTGAGAAATCGTCAAGTATAGGAATTTTTTACATATATAGATCACTTTACTCACTTCTCAAAGTACTTTGTAAGCTCCATGTAGATAGGACCCAGGATGCAAACCCATGATCTCCTTATTGCGAGGCAGTGATGCTACCATTACACCACCTGCATAGACATACAATGTAATGCATAATATTGTATTTGATAGTTTAAAATTACAAACACAGAATTTCTGAAATTGAAGAATATAAACCCCAGGTTAATAATGAGCTCTATATTCTACAAATAAAGTTGTTATGTTGTTCCACAAAACAATCAGTGCTTAATTTGATTGAGTTTTTTATAAATTCCAAGCTTTTGCATGTTTTCATCAAAAGTAGTCTTTCTAATTCATTTTTTGCTTTGAGTGTCAACAGCTGAGGTATCATAACAGCAATGAATCCGCAGGATCAAAGCATGTGTGTTTAGGGCCAACCTTTCATTTGAAGAGAAATGTGGAGATAGTGCTTGTAAGTAACGAGGCTCTCATTGGAGCATCAGTTAGATCCATTTGCAAAAACGTATGTTTGCACTCACTTGTTGAAACTGGAATGCAACTAATAATCAGCACACAATTGATTATAGAATCATTTAATATGTAGTCCGCTGTTAGGCGGAGCAGCGGCTCTGAGGCTAGGGATCTGCACCAGCAGTCTGAAGATTGCCGGTTTGAGTCCCGTAAACACCAGAAGTGACTCTACTCCATTGAGCCCTTGAGCAAGACCCTTAACCTGCAACTGCTTCATTCTGGGTATGATGTTGATCTGCATCCAGCCCTGCAATCACGTCTTCCAGCTTGCAGGGAAAACCTGGAGGATGGTGACAGGATTTACATTCCAGCCACCATTTAAAAAACCTCACACTGTTCCAGTGTAGTGCTGCGGTGTCACCCATTGCACAGGTGCATTCGGGTCCCAATCTGAGTGGTTTGTTGTGTGGTGGCTGTGACAACCCACTGTTAACCTCTCAATGCCAAGACCAGCTGTTGCAGCCGAGGTGCTGGTACAACGTACAGGTGCATAACATCACAAAAAAAAAAACCCTTGTATCATATACTACTATTACCACTTCTCTTCTAGACACACAACCACGGCCTGCACTGTGGGTTGAATGTTGCTAGGCTACACAGAAATGTGTTTTTCTCTGTATTTCTAGCGGAACCACATTCAGGAAGTTGCTTCTGGGCCAACATTTCAATAGGCTGGGAGTAAACTAAGAAAAAGTCTAGGCCTCAACAAGCCCAGATCTTGATTTTGGGAGGCTAGAGCATATTTTAGTGTTCATGTGGCAGGAAATCACAATAAAGTGAAGGGTAAGGGATTCAAGCTATTGTTAGAAATTTGTAACGTTCATTTTAATTACGATTTTTGGGTTTACGTTTGGTTTTAATGCTTAGTTTGATGATTATTTGGTTTCAGACTTCGGCTATTTTTTTGACTATGTTTATGTTTTTCCCCTTATATTTTCCAAAATAATCCTTATGAGCACCACCCACTACATAGGTCATGAAAACAAACTAACCTTTCAAAAACCTTTGAAACTTCCTTTCATAAAGTGACACAGAGGACATGTGTCCACATTATTTGCCAGGTGAGAAAAGTTACCTCATCCTTAATATTTATTTTATCTCAACAACAGAAATTATTCACTCTGTCTCCAACACTTTAACAATGAATCATTCAACCCTGCAGTTATAATGTATAAAGTCATACGCCTTTGTAAGGAACAATGACAAATTTCCATCAGTATGTGTTATGTTACCCTCTCGAGGACAAATCACGTTGGATCTGCTCTATTCAGAGGTTAAAGATGTCTTTAAATATACCTGTGGTACCTCTGGGCAGATCTGACCCCAAACTTATTCATCATAGTCCCAGCTAGAAGCCTGTTTTTGGATGGCAACCTGATATCAGGACAGTAGAGAAACGAAGGCAGAAATGACACTGAATAACTCTTTGTAAAGGTCAGACTAGGGAATGATATGCAAATCACAGGGGGATGATATTGAGGGACTTTATGCATCACAGACTATATTAGCATCTGTGATGACACTGATATTCCCACAAACATACTACACTGCTTTCCAAACAACAAGACCTGGATTATTAAGGAGCTAAGAATCTCCTAAATGAGAAGAAGAGAGCATGATGAAGATAAAGGAAAATGAAGGGAATGAAATATACAGAGCTGAAATAGAAAAGAAAATAATAACATGAAAGATGATTGGAAGGGACAAGCAACTGAGAGTGCATAATGCCACTGAAGATCTGAGCAGTGAGAGGAAACAGCTGAAGATGCAAACAGACCTTTTTAGGGCCATTCAATAGCATTCGCTGTTAATAGGATAATTCTATTCCTCCATTTCTCGTTTTGTGTTTATTTATTTACTTATTACAAATGTCCCCCTTAGGGCAAATAAAGTTCTATCTATCTATCTATCTATCTATCTATCTATCTATCTATCTATCTATCTATCTATCTATCTATCTATCTATCTATCTATCTACTGTATCTATGCTTCTAAGATGGATAAGACTGCTTTTAGACTAAAACATAGCAGGTAAAGGTTACATCAATGTCAAAGAGGCCAGGTTAATTAAAGTCAAACTAAAGTTCAAGACCTTTAGTTAAAAATTCTGAGCATTAGCTTCCATTTGAATATTTACCATCCAGTAAAAGAAACTTGCATTTTTTAAGGATAAGTAATTTCCAGTCATTCACTATTGTAGCCATAATGCAATAAATGAACAAATAACCAGAGTGGTATTGTTTGTTTTCATGGCTGTGTATCACTAACATATACAAATAACACTGTGCTTTCTTTGAAAACTTTGAAGGGAAAAAAAAAACTGTTTCCTGTAATGAACTCTGACTGGCATCATATCTAATACTGACTTCAAATGAGAGAGGACTATTAATGGGAAATCCTGCATTGCAAACAAACAAATACAAATTCAGTTTCAGATTTTCTGCTCTGCGTAAACAACAAACTCTTATTCTTTCAAATACAAAAAAAAAAAAAAAAATCCAAGTTATCAGGAAACAGAAAACATTTTTTTTTACTGTATAAATTTGAGTGACAATAGGACAGCCAAGCTTTAAACCAAAACTGAGCAACAACTGCTACTTCTAAAGTTCTTCTTTTAAACGGAAAAAGTAGATTGCAACAATTGCAACAATATTTGTGTTTTTGCAATATAACTGAAAACCTCAGAAATTATGTAGCAGAAAAATATATTAGCGTGTAATCAATTTCACAAAGCTATTTTAAAAAAAAAATTCTCTTTTAGCAGATATTATTTATTATACGCATTACCTAACTGATACTTATTTTTCACAGGCAAAGAAAAACCTTCATCTGTTACTCCAGTGATTTCTAAACAACACTTACTACAAGAGCCTTTGCCCAAAGGTGGCCGTGAAAAGTTTGTCTACAGGAGAATGAGCACTCTGGAGACCCTACAGGAGGCTTTCCTGGAAGATAGTATTGATCTGAGAGGCGAACAAGCCTTGGTAACAAATCCCAACCACTTTCTCCCAAAGACCTTTTCAAATCCCTTTGTAATCACTTGCTAGGAAGCAGTAAATGAGGTGTTTTACTGCTCTAAACGGTGCTCTTCAGAGAAAATATATGAATAGAAATGTGTTTTTTTTTTTGGTACACATATACGTTTGTAGAGCTAGAAAATATCAGATAAACCATTGCCCTAGAATTACATTAAGCAATTTTGAAGTTGGATGGATAGACCTAAAGGCAATGTGAAGGAAGAAACTTATTTGAGTTGTCTTCTTTTGAAATACATGAATACAGTATTAGGTAAACCTTAGGATAAATAAAATTAGGAAGCAGCATTTTTTATGCTACTATTTTTACATTCTCTTTTATAAAATAAATCACAATTCATCCATGTTTGTTTGAACCTGTTTAATCTAGTTTAGCAGGCTAAGAAGTGATGGTGTATTTTTACTGGCAATGCAGAACTTTAGTAATATCCCAAATACATTAGAAAATTAAGAAGGAATGTTTTAACTGATTTCTCAGAAGAGGATCAGAATTAAAATAGGGCATTATGAATAATGCTGCACTACCCAGAACTGTCAAAGTTTTCGCTCCTCAGTTTGTGCTTCAGAAATATGATGCACCCTACAGTATTTTTGCTTTCCTGTTTTAATTTCTTCGTATTTCTTAGTACTGGATCATAGTATTTGCTTTCTATCTTTTGGTTTAAGTGTCATTTTGATGCTACTCTTCTAGGTAATGTTTATTATTTCCATTACAATTTCCCTCTCTTGAAATTTTTTTTTAATTGAAAAGTTTGCTGCTGCCTCTGTTCAATTTGCATGTGCACCAAAGGTTCATTTTCACAGTTCTCCATAATCTAAGGATATTTTTTTCCCACAGACCCTAGACCCTAGACCCAGAATGACCAGCACAGTCACAGGTTCAAACAATGGGTTTTTAATCCTCCAAAGAATTTGCACAATAAAGCACAGCCAATTACCATACTAAATAAATGAAGCTCTTTCCTCTCCTTCCGCCTGTAGTTAAGTGTTGCCTGCTGCCTCCCATCTCTGACTCCTTGAGGTAAGGCAGCGGGCTCCTTTCATGCTGTATCCGGAACGGCTTCTGATGACCCAGCATGACTTGTGGGTATCACTTCCGGGTTGTTTGGGAACCAGGGCAGTCCTATACCATCAGCACCCCCTTCCGGCACCCAGGGACCCAGACAGGGTTGCACTTCTGTGCTACGGTTCCCATGAGCCCCTGCAGGTATCCAAGCCTGGACGCTGCCAGCAGACCACTGCCACTTATAAATATCTCTGACCCTTTGTATCCTATTAGGGGGTGAACCAATGTGGTTGGGGTTTTTTTCAGGTGTAGAGGGCGAAAAATACAAGGGACCCCAAACAGCTTGATGTCTTGAATAACTAGTTATCAAGACATGTCAAATCACATATCATATGTGGGGTTTTTCTCATACAAGAAGGCGCCAGACAAAAAAAAAAAAAATGAGGAGATTTCTAATTGTTATGGAATTCCGATGAACAAAAAACATTTCAATAAGCAATGCAAAATATGTCTGTTCCATTATGAGCACTAATTGGTAACTAATTATGAAAGTAGGTGGAATAAAACTTGTAGTCACAGTGGTCCTCCAGAATCAGTGATTGAGATTTTTACAAAAAAAAAAAAAATTGTAGTGTATTTTTAAAAGAGACATAGTCCTATAGTAGTTAGGGCTAAGGTCACATAGTATTAGAGCTCTTTGTGTGAAGTTTGCATATTCTTTCCTGTGTCTTTTCTGTACTCTTATTTTTCTACCCATATCCCAAACATACTTAACTTATGATTACAGATCAGAACCCTAATTTTTTTTAATGTAGTGTGTGGGTGTGTTTGTGAATTTACCCTTCAATGTACTGGTTGGGTTCTTGCCTTACCGTACAACGCAAAATCACCTGTATAGGCTCCATGTTATTTTGTAAAGAAGAAAAAATTGGATTCAGAAAATGGATGAATAGATGCTTATAAGATATGTTTCTCACAGGCTCATTTAAAAGCTATTCAAAATGTTTTGGATTTATTAAAATATAGATTATAAACATAATATCCATCATCTTTTTCCTTAAGTGTGGCAAAAAAACTCTGAGTGGAACATTTTTGGAGATGAAAAGATGGACGCTGAGTCTGTACTGTAGTGCTGGTTCACATTAAGTTTACAGGACGTTAGCCACATTTCCAGTATGAAATCCTTTTAAGTTCTGATGACAAATGTGAAAGATGTGGTGAGAAATTCTGTTATTAATTTTGTTATAATCCAAATTTGCCTCAATGATTTATAACATATGCTTGTGTGGAAAGCACCTTCTATAATTAATTCCTCTCCATGTTCTATCTCTATACTGTATATGTTAGGGAATATCACAATATAAGGGAGTGGTTTTACCAAATGAAACTACTGAAATAATTTTTAGACACATTTTACAAATCACCATAGATCAGAGAGTGAGTCAAAATTTAAATCATAAAAAGTTATTTTTTTTTTCATTTAAAACAATCTTTGGCCATGAGGTCTCTTTTATTCCACAGGTTATCTATCTATTTGAATAATACAAGTCTATGTGCCATATAATAAATGTGTCCAAAGGTAGATCTTTAAGAATAATCTACCTCATATCATACCAGTTTTTTTTTCCTTTAATTTGCAGGACAGAAACAGGTCACTGGTTATAAATTATAGTAGCATTACCAGTTTAAGAAAGAATGTGACAGTTCTAATACTTTACATTAGTTATTATCTGCAGGAAAGAATGGAGTAGGTGTTACGTTAACCAGTCATGGGATATTACTTGGCAAATCTTTGAAATATTTAGTAAAGATTTTTGTTACTTATCTTGAGAAAGTTCAGTAAATATTTGTCATCATTACCCAGTTTCAGAACTTTGTTATAATAAATGTATGAATATGAAAAAGTCTTTGATTTTACAATGTAGTGTACCTTTCTTGTTAATATAAGATTTTGGGTGTTTAGATGTATTCTTTTGAAAATTCAGCTGGTCCCAAGCCTGGATAAATGGGGAAGGTTACATCAGGAAGGGCATCCGGTGTAAAACTTTGCCAAATCAATAAGCGGACAACAATACTTAAGAGTTTTTTATCTACTTTCAGAACCCCAAGTTTCCACTACAGGGTTACAAGAAATCATAACTATACTGCTCAAATATCTATTTTTTAGGGATTTTTATGGTGTAACAGACTCACTTGTAATGAGTCTTTCTACTGCAATGAAGATCCATATCTTCCTGTCCTCTACATCTTGTTCTGTTACACCCACCACTTTCATGTCCTCTCTCACCGCATCCATAAACCTCTTAGGCCTTCCTCTTTTCCTCTTGCCTGGCAGCTCTATCCTGAGCATCCTTTTCCTAATATACCCAGAATCTCTCCTCTGCACATGACTAAACCAACGCAATCTCACCTCTCTTACTTTGTCTCTGTCCAACCTGAGCCAATGAAGATCAATGTCCCAGAATAAAGAAATATGACAGCGCATCATTATACACAACTTAAATGAAGTACCTTTAAAAAGGTATGACACAGCTGTATATCTGTCTGGAGCAGTTCATCCACAAAAACTGAGTGATCATCCATCCATCCTGCTATATCCTAACCACAGGAGCCAATCCCAGCCAACAAAGGGTGCAAAGCAGGAAACAAACCCTGGGCAGGGTGCTAGCCCACTGCAGGACACGCACACACTAGAGACAATTTAGAAACACCAATGCACCTAACCTGCATGTCTTTGGACTGTGGAAGGAAACCTACGCAGACACGGGGAAAACATGCAAACTCCACGCAGGGAGGACCCAGGAAGTGAACCCAGGTCTCCTAACTGCAAGGCAGCAGCGCTACCACTGCGCCACTGCTCCACCCCTGAGTGATCATGCAAGAAGAAAACTAGTAAGGCAGGCCACAAACAGACCTTTGTAAATCATATGTAATTTAGATCACTTTGCAGAGCTGTGTTTTCACTTTGACATTAAAGAGTCTTTAACTGTTGATCAGTGTCAATAAAGCCAAACTAAATCCACTTTGATTCATTGGTGTATAATAACGAAATATGAAAGCTTCCAAGGGGGGAGAATACTTTTATAGACACTATAAATTTCACCCATAGAACAGAATAGTGGTGCAGTAGTTAGATCTACTGCCTCATCTTCAGGAGGCTGAGTTCAAATTATTAACTTACTCAGGTTCTCACTTGTCTGCATCTGTTGTGTGGTGGCATCCTCTCTCATGCAGCAACTTCTGGAGAAGGGAGGCAAACAGTTCTACAGAACAAAGAACTTCAAACCTTACAATCAAAGCAAAGTTATTTTAAAAAAAATGCATTAAAATCAGTAGTTACATTTTATGAGTGGTTCAGTGAATAACAAGGTGATTGGTGGCATTTTTATTCAGAAATCAGGCAAAGGTCTTTTTGTAGCAAACACCCCAAAATAGAGCACAGCATCAAAAAACATACACATGTCAGTAAAAGCTCAGAAAAGGCATTGCTTCATCCTCTTGCTGCAAGTCATGTAGTTCCAGTAAGTTAACTTCTTCTCCCATCCTTACCTTTGTGACATGCTTCAATTTTTTAACACAATCCTAAGACCCTGCTTGTAAGACATTTCCTTCCATCCATTATCCAACCCGCTATATCCTAACTACAGGGTCACAGGGGTCTGCTGGAACCAATCCCAGCCAACACAGGGTGCAAGGCAGGAAACAAACCCCGGGCAGGGCGCACACACACCAAGCACACACTAGGGACAATTTAGAATCACCAATGCACCTAACCTGCATATCTTTGGACTGTGAGAGGAAACCAGAGCACCAGGAGGAAACCCATGCAGACACGGGAAGAACATGTAAACTTCACGCAGGGAGTACCCGGGAAGCGAACCTGGGTCTCCTAACTATATAACACAATTCGTGTACCTTAACATGAATATTCCCACACAGCAAAGATTAGGTTAATGGGCCCCTCTTATATGTGTGTCCTGTTGTTCTTCTGTCATTAGATGATAGTTGGCAGGTCAAAAGGCAAAGGAAAGAGGAGCAGAATGTGAAAAAAAATCAGGAAACAAGTAAAGGTCAACACCAGAAAGAGAAAAGAAACGTACGCCAAAACCAAATGCAAAAAGTTACATTCTAAGTTGAAGGAGCAAAGCACAAAGTTAACCTGAAAAGCTAAGAATTTGCACTTAAAAGGATTTCGTTACTCTTTTAACAAACATCTGTAAACCTGTACACTGTTCCCCAGTTGGCATTGTCTTATAAAGCATTAATGATGTCACATCAAGCCTTGCCCCCAGCAATGACTAACCACATCACAGCAAATAATTCACAAAATGAATCTCTGACAGGAGAAAACAAGATGGTGACAGTTGAATAAAATCTTTTAATTATTCTTTAGCATTTTGGACTCCTAGGCTCTCAAGGTTTTTCTAACATTTAAATAAACTAATATTGTTCTAAGAGATGTATCCAACTTATTGTTGAAAGGAAGCCAAAAGATTACCAATAAAACAATGGTGATTTATACTGATTTTTGCATATTTGCTTTAAAGTATGAAGACACTTCTCTAGAAAGCAGCGTCTGACCTTGAGTCTCAGCAACATGAATATTTTCCAATTTTCATGTTTAGATCATTCTCCCTTACCCTTTAAAATAAATGTACTTGCCTATAATCTCCATACTATCAGCGATATGCTAAAGATCCTCTTGATCCTCTTGATATCTATAAAAGTTTTGTCTGAACAAAGAAATGTTTGCATATCCATGATTTTTTCTTGCATGGTATGATCCTGAGGCATCTTAGTTAATATAATTTGTATTCTATTGACAAAGTTGACCGAGAGAGAGGTTGGGAGCATGCGCTTATAGCGCGTTGCCACACCCCCCACACGACTAACCACCTGGATTGGGAGGATCAGAAGAAATTTGGGATCAATAATTTTACCCTGTCTTGTCACTGTAAACAAAAAACTAACAATAAATAATTGAAAGTTTTTATCCCAAAATGAAAAATGAGAACCTAGTAACACAAACGTGTTTTCTGAGTGTAAATACTATCAAAATCCATAAAATACCACCAGGAATAACATTAATATGCAAAAATAAATAATACTGAAAGACATATGCTAATTCCTCATCTGGGTTTGGTTCCCATCTTGTGCCAAATGCTAAGGGATAGGCTGCAGGTCTCCACATTCCGGGATTGAACAAAATGTACTTATCATAGTGTAGACATTAATCCATCCATTCTCTGGGGTCAGAGAGCTGAGCACAGTGGCATAGAATACAGGGACCAAGAAAGCTGTGGTTGGGTTGCCCATCCATTACAGACAGCACTCATCCAGCCACCCACACTTGTATATAACGAGAGAATATTGAGTCACCAATTACCTGATATGAATGGCTTTTGGAAGTGGGAGGATAACCCCAGAAAAATAACATCAAAAAAAAATAAATCAGGTAAACAGGGAGAATATGTAAACTCCAAAGCAACTGTCAACAGATAGGGATTTATACCCACACACTGGAGCTGTGAAGCAAAAGCACAGACCTACAGAAGTCTATGAATAAAATACAGCTATACTATACATTTGTGCTTTATGTAATTTAAAACCATTTAGGTGAAATTATTTTTTAATTAGTTTTCAATTTAAATTTTGTAATGTTAAATGGAAACAAGCACACTCGTAAACAGACAATGAAAAATTCTACTTTTAAAATAAATAAACTACTATGAGGAATGACTTTGCTGCAAAATTTATATGCAAAAATCTGGCAAATTTGTGTTTATTTTGGAGGTACTTGCATCCAGATTTGTATCTTTATGATGCTATTAAATTCCTTGGCCTAGATATAAAAATGAAACAGAAAGAAATATTATTATGCAGTAAGCAAAAAGCACTTGCAGTTGTTATATATGACAGATATTGTAACTATGTGATCAATGACTTTGCGTTCCGGGAGTTCTGGGATGAAACCAAAGCCAGTCTTTGCTCTTTGGCACATGATGAATCAGTGCAGCAAACACATGCTGTCACAGTAATGACCATTCTTTAAATCATCATTTTTCTTCTTTTCAGAAATGTTAGTAATGACCGTTTTAGCCAATGATTGTGAGAGAGGCTTGTTTTTTTCCACTTTACAAAGTAATACCCAGAGCTCCCTACTGCCCTTTATGCTCCATCACCAGTTCCAATTATCTAAAAAAATGCACTATTTAAATTTGACATATTTACATTGATTCTGACCTGGCATTTTTATAATGCTTTAGAAGTATCACTTTTGAAAAGTGTCTGCTTTTTCATTCGGTGTACAGTAAGCACAAATAAATTTTAATCCCACCATCACATACTATATAGCTGATTGTTTTTCTATAACATAGATCTTCCTGTTATATATTCTCCTATAAATAATGTCAATTGCATAAATGAAAGCAGAATATAACAATGGATCTGTATGTTCAGTTGTTTCTGTTTGTGACCTAGTACAGCATAAAAAGTGTAAAATCTATGATATTTAAATAAATGTAAATATTTATTTTTGGAAAACAAAATGGAATATTTTGAAAGCCACTTACCAAGCAAGTAAT
Source organism: Polypterus senegalus (assembly GCF_016835505.1). Classification (NCBI taxonomy): domain Eukaryota; kingdom Metazoa; phylum Chordata; class Cladistia; order Polypteriformes; family Polypteridae; genus Polypterus; species Polypterus senegalus. Next base: position 89,542,252 of record NC_053160.1, read on the forward strand.
AATGATTTAAAACATACCAGATTTCACTTGGAGTAGCTTTCCTAGTGACCTGTCACTCCAGCAGGAACTTTCAATGACAGTTCTTTTTAGATAAAAAAAATTAATAGCAAAAAATATCTATATAAATATTGAAGAAAAAAGTATCTGGGAGTTAACAGGAAAATGAAACCCTGAGCCAGGTTACAACATACATCTGTTGATGCATTTATACACTTCATCCGTGATGTAACCTGGGGTTAGCAGGTACAGTATTTCAGGTCTTTCAACATCAGACCCCCTTGCCCAGGCGACCCCACCAGGAGTGATCAGTTCCCAGCTTGTACTCAAGTAGTAAGTGACTACGGTTCACTCCTCTTCATCCACAGTCATCTAGAGGCGTTTCTGCTCCCTCGGCTGTAACTTTGATGGCTTTAATGTTGCACACACCAGAGATGCCCAGAAGACTATAAGCCTTACACAGAGACTGGAATGCAAAACTTCTGCAGCCCACTTCTATGGGAAAACACCATTTACGCCACCCCTGTCTCCAGCATTCTTACTGCAACTCAGCATACTTTTCTTTCTTACAGTTATGGACTTCCTCCATCCTCAATTCCAGAGTAACCACCAGCTTGGATGTTTCTGGAAACAAGACAACATTTGGCCTCAAGGTGGTCTCTATGATGTTATCTGGAAATTGGAGCTGTTTCCCCAGATCTACCTTCACCTGCCATTCTGGTGATGTTCCCAAGAGCCCTAGTGCTCCCCTTGGCTGATGTCTGGGCTTTTCTCCCTCTTTGACAAAAGCATTCCTCTGCGTGGCCCAATGCACTTGATCTGATATCTGGTACACGAGATGGTTCCTACAGTCACCTTCAATACTTGGTCATGCAATAGAAACTCTTACCAGTGCTTTCGGGCAACTGTTAAGGATATGGTTAAGTGTCCCTCCTCTTTGGCACAAGGGGCATGTTGGAGAGTTGGCAGGATGTCATAGAGAGCTTGGATCAGAATACCTGATCTGGAAGGCCTTAGCCTGCCACAGTTTAGACCAGGAAATCTTTCAGTCAATAGCCCTTTGCTATTTTGTCCACGCGCCTTGCTGCCACATTCCTACCACTTGACTCCCCCAAAATTCCTTGACTCCGGCTCTCACTTATTCTTGTACTGGATGGTGCCTGACATTGCCTTGGGCTCTATCATAACGGGTTGTACCCAAGCCCTGCTCAGCCAGATGCCACTGGTCCCACCAGAGACTTATGGTGTATCCGTGCCTTGGCCCTGCATCCTCCACTCTCCAGTTCCTTCCAAACAAAACCTCAATGCAAGCCTTGGCTCAGAAAGAATGGCTGTTTTATGAAATAATCCGTTAGCTGTGTCAGTCTCCATGGGCGCACTTGTGCAGCTGCAGGGAGTTAGTGAAGTAATTGGGGTGAGACCCACCTGCACGTAAGGGTGCAATCTTTCCCAATTGCTTCATCGGCTTCCTGCAGTGCATGATTGAGATGCTGTGCCCACGGAGCCATTTATGTACAGGCCAGTACAGGAAGAAAGAGGAGAGGGAGACAAACAAGAGTGAAATGGAGGCAAAGCAAGAGTTAGCATTGGGGTAGAGAGAAAGAATGTATCATATTCCAATATCATTCGTAGTGAACAACATAATAAGACAGTTTACAAGTACAATTATTTTCTTTTCTTTAGTACAGTATAGGCAGGTTAAATATCATGCCCCCTGACAGAAAATAACACTAAATAATCAGACGTGTCTAATCCATGTCAGGGTCACAGAGGGCTGGAGCATATCCCAGAAAGCATTTGGCACAAGGTAGGATACAGCTTTGGACAGGGTACCAGTCCATCACATGGTCCAGTCACACACACATACAGTCAGTTATCCCAACCTGGACATCTTTGTGGATGTGGGAGAAAAATTTGAATACCAGGGGAATAAATGCAAACTTTACACAAACAACAAACACCCCGCAGGATTTAAACCAACTGCTCTGGGCAGGAGTGAAGCTGTATTTTTTTATGTGGATGTGAGAAAATATATGAATCATAATTCTTTTTATGATCAATCAGTTAAAAATGCCACATAATTCAATTGATGTTCGAAACTAAAATCCATTCCCCTGCCCGGCTACACCTGTGCCTGGATCCTTGAACCTCAGAGCTACCATACCACCAGCTTACACGTTGGTGAGTCTACTAGTTTGATTTTAAAAATTGAGTGTAATGCTTTATTTGCCTTTGGGTGTACTCATTGGTCCTGAACTACAACTGTAGTGTGGTCGTAACGTTGAATGGTTTTAACAGTCTGTGAATATGTCTAGCACCAACGGAGTTATAACTGAGTGTTTTTAATGCCATTTTTTAGCCTACTTCAGATGTTTCTATGTCTAAAGGTAGGCTGATTTTAAAACAGTCTGAGTTCAATAATTTGCTGCCATTGAACACAGACTGTTTTTATATATTCATGCTGAAGATACTAATTATTGAACGGAATCTGATCATTGTTCTGATTATTTTTTTCCTTCAACATTGTCATTTTTTTAGAGACTTCTTAGACTTACTTCCTACCATCTCTGAATGAAAGTCAAAATTTTTCTTTGACTTATGGCTTGACTAGTTGACTATTCTGTTAATGTCCCATTTTAATTGGGTCTCTCATACGCATCATATTCATTCATAATATTTACATGACTGTATAAACCATAGTATGGTACAAAAATGAAAATCCTGTCATCTATAATATATCCCTTGGTCCCAGTAGGGTCAGCCTTATATCTGCTCCTTTTACCAATACAAGGAGCATTTGGTTCTGCCCTGCAAATACTTTACAGATCCCCCTTTCCTGTTAATATTACTGATTGACTTCATTTATTTAATCAAAGTTAAAAATGTATTTCTTTTAACAGCACTTTTTAGAGGGCTAAAATTTAAATGTTAGATTCTGCAATATCTTCTACTTTCAGGATTAACTTCTGCTTTTTTTGTTCTTTTTTTGTTTTCCTTTTTTTTAAATTCCATTTGTACTTCATCATTATCATGGACACTTTATGTTAAATGCATATTGTGATAAAATCCTTTAAGCAGCTAGAAATATAATGTATTATTATGGTGACTACCACTTTAAATTAAATAGCTAATAATAATATCAGCTTCTTTACAAAAAGAATCAAGCAGCTTTGAAAGCTTAATTTACATAATAGCACTTATGTTTTTACAGTCTTAGGCACCTGCCATTTGTAATTTTGTCTGTGATGAAACATATCTGACAACATATTGTAACCTTTGTTCAACATACAGCAATGCACCATGGAGGTACCACACAATTTGCTTGAAATTCTTTTTCATTAACATTGCCACTTTTGACGTAATTTCAGAAATGACTGTATTTATTTTAATAGTTGCCAGATGATCAAATGAAAGGATTTTCAACCATAGTAAAAGTTAAGTAAACAGTCAATGATATTATTTTCAAGAAATATATGGTGTGGCTTTGTAGACCTGTTAAGAGCACTTATGTTGATTTATTAATAACTTTGTGTCTGGTGTTACTGCATGTTATGATAATAACTGAACAAAACCAGATAGAGTAATCTTTATTTTTGGAGCAAATTCAAACACTGCAGGTTTATAAGCTAAGTTAAAGTGTTTAAATTGCAATATAAGAATATAAAGATCTTCAAGTAAATAATAGCAATCTGTATTTTTCAGTGAAAAACTACTGAAAATAAACTGCTTTTCCTGCTCATGTTACAGTCTTTGTTGTATCTGACTAAACCCCTCAAATGCTTTTAGCTACAAAATAAATTCAGCACATTTTTTGCAGGTGATGCACCATTTCCATTTTTAATAACTGTATAGAAAAACAAAACTTACAGAATCGTTTACATATCTTTGAAAAGTGATAATAGGAATAGCAAAATTCAAATACTAATATTACAGCTATTACCATCTACTGTACATTTTACTGCCATAAACATTACAAACATGAGGCAATGTCAAGAGGCCTATTAAATTCTTCTTCAGCAAAGATTCTGTTATATAAAGATGTGTTTCACAGAATCCATATTACTCAAGATAAATGGCAAAGTCCTGCCGAGCAGAGGAGGATTTTGTGCTTTTTTAATTCAGGCTCCTTTCATATATTGGTATTATCATTGCCGCTTACCTAATGTCTGAATCCTTATGGCTCATGTGTTACTCGTTCACCCCAAGGGTATGAAATCTTTGCCTCGTAAATGAAAATCATTGCTTTTAGAAATTCTTAAGAAAATCTAAATAGAAAACATGTATTATAGATAAGACGCATAAAAACAGTTTCAAAAGCATAGCTTCTTCATTGCTCACCCGTTGTGTAAAAAAAACCTCTAAAGTCTTTTACAATTATACTTCTTCTGCTGAGAGTGAATTGTGATGTTAGCATGCTTACTATTAAATATTTTTCTTGCACTAATTCCATTCCCACTTTGTAGTAAAATATCTGCGGTTTTCTCTTTAGGTCAGTGTTTCTCATCATCTACTGTCTCGCAACCCAGTTTTACCACAAGCACATATAACTAATTGATGAACTTAGTGGAATAGAACATTCAGGATCAAAAGCATCTACAGTATTTAAAATAAAATCTGCAATACAATAAAGTGTTCAGAATGTTGTAGAAGTCTATTTATATATTTTTATAAACATACAATTTTAACAATTTGTTATAGGCACTCTAATTGTGTGTTTATATATATATACAGTGTATATATATATATATATATATATATATATATATATATATATATATATATATATATATATATATATAGATATAGATATATATATATATATATATATATAGATATAGATATATATATATTGTGATGCATGTGCATCTGTGGATCACCCTGTGATCTCGTGTGATGCAGATAATACCATCCCTCATCAAGAGGGGGCACCCTTGCTAACCTTCTCCACTACTTTTGCCACTGTGGCACTGAGAACACATCCACTAAGTACGCTTGACTCCGCCCCTTCTGGTGTCCCTCCATTAAAGCCCTCCACTCTGGAAAGAGGCAGTCAGTTCTAAATCAACTGCTCCATAGAGCGGAGCTCCCCAAACGAAGAGTCATAAGAAAATGGCTTATTTTGCCTTGTTGTTTTTGCTAGATATTTATAGTGGTGCTCATAGCAGCCCCCTTCTTGTTTAATTTTTTGTGACTTTATTAAAAAGGGACATCCAGGTTGCCGTTATTTCCCTGTGGGAAGCTGTAGTGCCTTATGTGACCACAGTAGAATATACAGTATATATATATATATATATATATATATATATATATATATATATATATATATATATATATATATATATACTGCGTGGGTTGGCACCCTGCCTTGTGCCCTGTGTTGGCTGGGACTGGCTCCAGCAGACCCCGTGACCCTGTATTCGGATTCAGTGGGTTGGAAAATGGATGGATATATATATATATATATATATATATATATATATATATATATATATATATATATATATATATACTGTATATGTGTGTGTGTGTAATTATACAAACGCACACAATTATAGTGTATAGTATAATTTCACTCCTTAGTTGATTTCTCATTTTATTGTTGTAAAACACTGAATCACCATGGATTTAATTTTGACAATGATTAACAGAAAAAGGCTTGTTAATGTCAAAGTGAACACAGATCTCTGACGGTGGTCTAAATCACTTAAAGAATTACCCCTTCAAGTTATTAATAAGTAAATGCACTTTTCACAACAATTCAATCTTGATTCTCTATGGATGGGTGTCTATCAGTTTTTATATCAGGCCACCATATATTCTCCCCATTCTTTTTTGCAAAACTGTTCAAGCTCTATCAGGTTGCATGGAATTTTCTCTGAACAACCATCTGACATGGCCACTCCAGGGCATTGTTTTTTAATCTGTTCTTGTGTAGCTTTAGGTCATTGTCTTCTTAGAAAACGAATCAATTCCCATGGTGTAGGTGTCTTGTACACTACATGAAGCTTACCTTGAGGATTCCTCTGTATTTTGGTCCAGTTATCCTACCTTTATGAAGGCATGCTGATGAAAAATGTCTTGACAGCATGATGCAGACACCACCATCCTTCCTGGTAGGGATGGTTTGTTTTTGATAATGTGCAGTGTTTAAATATGATGCTCAGAGTACCCAAAATTGTCTACACAGTCTCTCCTAACTCATCCTCTGTAGCATGTAAGTCCTTCTAAGTTAGCATAGGTTTCTTGGTGGCCACCCTCATTTGAATTCTTCTTATATGATCACTCAGTTTTTGTGGATGGCCTGCTCTAGGCTGTACATTCAGTGACATTAATAATCTTTATACCAGTCCCTTGCTTTTAATTCATCTTTCACCGAGTTCCTTGGAGTGTTCTTTTATGATAATTTTGTAGGTTAGTACTGATGGGTCTTTCAGATAAGGTGAATTTATAACAATAACTTGAAAGCCCACACTGGTGATCTTCATTGAAATAATTTTATAGGCACTGTATATTTATTTACCTATATATAGAGAGAGATCGATATAGATACTGTATATACATTCATACAGGATGCTTTTTTAAGGTACAATATTTCTAATTATGGCATGTTAATCTATTTTATTGTATACAGTATATTATTTCTTCGTATTATCCATAAACTCTATATATTGTGAAGACCCAGGGGTGGACAGCTCCTCTAAAACCCAACACAACAGTCATAAGCACACAGACTTTTATTATTTACATGTGGAAGCACTTTCCCTCACTGACCACAGGAATGCATAGTACAACTAAGCACCAAAGGCACAATGCAACACAGCACTTTTTCTCTTCTTTTTCCTCCTCATCTCCCTCTCTTCTTTGCCTCCACTTTTCCACAGGCAAGCTTCGCCCACCTCCTCCCAACTCTGGCTCATCTCTGTGAAGCAGCTGGCTCCTTTTAAGCCGAATCAGGTGATTTTCCAGGTGACTCTGCAACTTCCATAGCTCCCCCTAGTGACATCTCTGGAACCCAACAGGGATGAGCCAACCAATACCAAGTCCCATATAGCCGTGTGGGACTCCAAGGGGCCTTTGCACCCCAGTAGGGGCTGCAAAATAACAGTTTGGAGGAGATACCACCCTTCATAAGTCATCTCACCCTGTTCTTCCATTACCGAGGCGTTCTGGCACCGATTTCTTTGCATGAATCCAAGAGATGGGCTGAGGGAAGAGCAGCGGGGCCCTCCTCACTCACGCGCCAGCCTCAGGGTGTTCCTTACCTCCGCTTAGCTGGTGAACGAGAAAACTACTTAACAGATTTAGATTGGGTTTTTGTCTATAATTTGCTTGAACATTCCGGTTGATTTTGCGACTTCTCTCATTGCGCTAAGAATCATAGTTCGCTTGCAGGAGTGATATATTCACGCTAATCCAAGGCAGAGGCTGGAGGCCAAGGGGAGGGGAAAGCATGATGTCAGTAGTTGGGAGCTTAGCAAGGCCATCCTCACTGTCCTGTTTCACTACTACGCGGTTTTATATATATATATATATATATATATATATATATATATATATATATATATATATAAGAAATGTGTTAGGCAGTGGTATGATTTTTGAAGCAATATACAGTGTATTTTGTTTTCATTTTACATATATAACACCACATTGCCATTTTGTGTGTTTGTTTTTCAAGGGGCAACGCCATTTTGTGTATCTGTTCAATGTAATGTTGCATAGTTGCTAGACATGTGATGTATATGGCATGTGACTCATGACATCATGGCTGCCATGTTGTAAAACATGGCCATGCACTATGGCATTTGTTTAAACTTTAATACCACTTAGAAGAAAGACCTCAGAAGACATAAGTACTTTGAGCAATTAAAACAGATTTAGGCAAGAATAGGCCTGGGTGTGTTTTTTGTTTTGTTTTGTCTTTTGATTCTGGTTTGTGTTGTTGGTTAAAACAATATTTGCATCAGACCCTTACAAGATATTTTTCCAAAAATTCTCATTTATCTTTCCATCGTATCCAATTCAAATATAATTTGGATATATAGTTGCAGTTTGCTTCCATTGTCACAAAATGAACTGTAAATATGAGGAAACTGAACATGGAGTATCAGGAGAACTCCAAATGCCAATCAGATATCTGTGAACAGTGGCATTATAGTGGGGGCTTCTTTAATTTTGTACAGTAGGTTCTTCACAAGGGTTAGCAAATCTGTAAGTCCTCTAGAATATTAGTATGTTATTCTAGTGTCCTCCCGTCCTGGGTATGACATTAAACTGTATCTATCCCTGCATGTCGGTCCTCTACCCTGCAGGGAAAACCTGGGGGTTGGTGGCAGAATTGGCACTCCAGCCACCATAAAAAACCTCACACTTATCCATTCCATCTGAACTAGTGTGGCGCTGAGGTGTCACCCAGTGCATGGCTGCACTCGTGTCCTAATCTGGGATGCTGAGTTGGTTTGTCATATGGCGGGTGCGGCAATATGCTGTATCAGTACATGCTCATATCCTCTTTCTCTCTCTAGTGTCCTCCTGTCTCCAGCTGACCTCTAAAGACATCAAAATATCCTCTTTTATGACTGCTCCTTTAGTGTTTCTTGCTTATTTGGTCACTCCATGATTGCCATTTTGTTTATATGCAAGCTTGTGTGGCATATACTATAGAAAGGTGTTATATGAAATAGGATTTGTTTCATTACATTATCTATCCATCAGTTGCCCTGCTTGGTCCAATTAAGGCCATAGACATGCAGTAAAGAATTAATCAATCCTGGCTAGGATGCACACTCACACTCACTTATGCAGGGCTAGTTTTAGTATTGACAGCTTACCCACAGTGCACATCTGTGTAACTGTATGAAGAAAAATTACATGACAAGACTCACATGGATATGGGGAGAACATTCAAAATGCATACGGGCAGCACCCTGACAAAGATCCGAATCCGGGGCTCTGAAGCTGTGGTAACCACCATGCCACCTCTCCTTATTTCATTGTCTTCCCAATCTCCGGACATTTTTCAAATAGTTACCCTTGTAAAACAAACTCACTTGTTTGCACTCTTGAACTAGCCACACACTTCTATATGTCATCGCCTGAGAGACTGCTTATGAGTGTTCCTCTCACATTAATATTAGCATATCTTACATAAGACTTTTGTGACTTTTCACAGGCTTTTGTTCACACGTGAGCCTTTGAAATTACATTCCCAGGAATCATTCTATGTTTTGACCTGAGAATTTTTAAGATACAGTTTCCCAGGCTATTGGTTCCAGCTTGTGGATCACACATGACTTCAAACCCGGTAGTTTGCCAGTAAATTCCAGACAAACGGGCTAGTGACATGACTGTAGTGTTCTAAAAAGGAAAAACTCTCTCTGTGTGCATACATACATCCTAACACACCTAATGAAATACAAACTGGGCAATGAAGATATTTATATTTAATTTTATAGGCTTAATGGGATGTCAGAAAAAGGAAATGTATGTTTGAATAGATAGATGAATGATTGACTATATCACTGTCAATCTTTGAACTGGAAAGAGTAGTCCAGACTTACTTTTTTAAGTCAGAGGGTAATCTTCAATATTTCAGATAATAATAAGTCAATGGTAATGTTATGACAGAGAAAAGTGATCTTATATTTATTGGCCCTGTGAGTTCTTATTATTATCATCAACTAGGTGACAGCAGCTATTAAAGCAATTTACCTGCTTCATTACCCTGCAGTAAGTGTAAAGGCTTGTGGAAGAAGATTGCGTTTCCTTATTTAAAAAGAAATGTATCAGGAAAATGTCTGGGCTTATCGTCACCACACAAAAATTCAGTTGAGAAAAGGCAAGACTCAAATCACGGGAAGAGGCAATATCACCTTGGTATAAGCAAGAGCTGCCATGAGATAGAGTCTAAGGAGAAAATGAAAAGAAGAAAATTAATATCTCATGAGAGAGACATGTGAAGTGAACAGCAAAGATGTATTTCAGTAAGAAGTGGAACAGTAAAGGTTTAAAGATTCAACAAAAAAGCCTTTGTTTATCTTGGAAAGTTTTTTGGGAAAACGTGGTTAAAGAATTAGATGAAATAGCAAGAGGCATTGGTTTTCAACAGAGCATAACCCAGAGATGAATTGTAGACAATATACTTTAGGTGTGTCAGCATTATAATTTAACATTGTACCAAGCACCAAGATGGAAAGACCAAGACACACACGGAATGGGAGTTAAGTCTGATAACAGGATTGTTTATTTAACAACAAATGATTCACAGAGATGTTGCCCTCTCATATTCTGGGGGAGGTATTGTCCTGAATATGCACTCTCAACTGGTCCTTCCATCACAGGGGTGTTCTGGCCGGGCATGGCCCCCTGCCACACACACCCTAAAAACTTGAGTCTTTTTTTTAACTCTGGCTTTACTTGTGCCTAATTCTGAAAACTTGGTTCATGGCAGTTCCTTTATTAACTTTGAGACATCTGGTAATGGAAGAGCTCAGCTAGCAGAGGTGAAGGGTCTTTTTCTCTGAGGCCTCAATAACTTTTTGCCTGGAATTATAAAGGGGTACAATTAGCTTTTTGGTAGGATGTCTTTGGCTAAGGGAAGACAGCAGAGTACTTTACTTTGTTTCAAGGCTGTCTTCAGCCCTTCTGATGTCACCTTCTAAAGCCTGGTTTACACTCTCCGCATGAAGCTGCTGCACACAACGTGTGTGCATAGTGAGCAACAAAAACACATTAATACTTGTTGCGGCCTGTTTGATCAGCACATTGATATCCTCCTAGTCCATAAATGAGAGTGTTTGGTCAATGTTGCATAGCTAACAATGTCACAGCAGAGGATGTGAGACTCTGCTGATGAAAGAGGTGTGGTGCCTGCTATTACTGACATTATGAGAAAGAAAAGGAGTAGGTGGCGACTCAGACCTATTGACCAAAAGTGGTGAAGGAAGAGCAAGGATAATATTCTCATGAGTGTTGGACTTACATGATGGGTAGGCACATTTCAGATATTTTGCATGTCATTTTGATGACCTGTTACATTCTATTCAGCCCTTTGTTCATCATTCTGGCACCCACGTAACCAGTCTCTCCTTGAAATTCACTATTCTGGACGCATGTCCACTATGATACTAGCCATTCACAGGAGTGTGTCTCCAATTCTGAAATAATTTTCTGACACTTTCAAATATAAACCATGTTTGATTGGTCAAGCTTGGACATGGGGGACTACATTGTACATTTATCTTTCTAAGGATATTGTCTTAATGATTTACAACTTGCAGTAGATTAGTAATTGTTAGTCCTCCACTGTTTTCTCCTAAGTTTCTTTTTGAATACTTTATTAAAAAGGTTCTCTGTCATGAACACAGACAGGTGTGAATGGAGTAAAGTCATATGGTGTACTGCTAGGTCATTTGTCATTTGCATTTCCTTGATAATTAGCAACTGGTTAAAAAAAACATGTAACTAGAGTAATATACAATGAGCATATCTTTTAAATGTAATTGCATAGTTAATCTTAACATCTGTAAAGAACTATTAATTAAGCAGTGTAACCAAAAGGAGGCGTCACTGAGCCCCAGACCACAGACATAATGTCACCCAACACATTTCCAGGTTCAAATAAAAGGTTATTTTCAACTGACACTTTTCCGATTGAGCACCAGACAAAATACACACAAATAATTGTAGAGTATCTCCATCTGTGACCTGGGAACTGTTTCTGGTGTTATGCACAAATCTTCCTGTGCACTTCCAGGTTACATGGAAACCAGGGCAGTTTCCCCAAACCCACCAACATTACCCTCTGGTGGCACTCAAGAACCCCAACATGGCTGCATTTCTCGGCTCCAATTCTCATGCCACCCTTTAGGTGTCCTAATTGGGTTCCACCCATGTTCATCCAGTCCATCCATTATGCCCTCCTGGCCAGGCAAGAAATCATCCTCCATCCCAGCCTCTCCTTCCTCCATGTCAGTAACAGCGGCCACAGAAGTGATATTACAAAATGATTTATCTCCCATTGTAACAGGCGCTATATAAATAAAATGTATTATCATTTTAACTGTTAGCTGTATGTCTGATTGATGCACATTCTATGATCAGTGAAACCGTCTGATAAGCAGTTTGTGAAAACGTAATGTTTACAATAGGTTAGAAATATTTTTTCCAAAACACTTACTACACTTGCTTATTTCCTGTTAATTACATAATCGTCCACATTACTTGTAGCGGGGCTACATAGTAGTAATAATGTTTGTGTTCGTACCACGTGCGTCTTGTTTCCATCGTCCCGCTTACTGTTTGTGTATGTCAGTGAATGCCGTCCTGATGATGGAAGGAGATTGCAGCCCCAAACCTGGAAAACACCGGTTTTCAATTAATCAATTGCATTCGTCACAGGACTATAAAAACAATCAAGACAAGAGGAAGAGGAAGAGGAAGGAGAGAAGGAGATTTTCGATATACGACTACACGACCACACGACTACACAACCACACGACCACACGACCACGAACCACCTGTACCTGCTGTATTTCACATCGCGCATTTCCATCCAGTTTGTTTTTCATTCTGCCGGACTCACTCCAACACCCTCATCATCGAGAGACCTAGGGGTCAGATCATTTTCCACCACCACCGAGGATACACGGTGAGGCTGTTCCATTTTTTCCGGGAATTACAAACACTTCATATATCTGTTAACCAGTCATCTGCATTTAGGACAATTGTTACTCGGACTCAAGTTCACGACCGTTCATTTCCGTATTTCATTCATTCCTTTTTGGTATTTTTTTGTTGTTTGTTATATGTTACAAGTGTAAGGGAGGGGTAGTTATATTCATCTATGGATTTGTCACGGTGTTGCTTTGGTGGAGGGATATTTATAATTTATTTAGCTTTTCTGTTTCATTTAATACATTTTATCAGTTTAAGTTTACATATCTGTTTTTCTTTTGTGCTTATTTCCATCGTCAATGGTGGGGAAAAGGTTTCATTTGTTAAAGGTACGGCTTGATTAGATTCAACCTCAGCAATTAATCCAGGCCACAGGTTTTGGAGGTGTAGCTGCCGGCCGGGTAAGGGGCGGCCGTTACAAACCTGTAGTTTAAATCTAAGAAAGTGTCCTTGGTTGTTTCAGTTCTTGCTTTGTTTGAGCAGCCTGCATTTCACTTTATTTATAAAATCCCATTTGAATTACAAATTTCTTCCAAAACACTTCTTGGATTGTCACGTCACTAATCTTAAGATAGCCCTGTGCATAGCCACAATTTGATTTTCTTTATTATAACAGTTATATAGTGTATGTTGTCACACACAACAACATGTATTTATATAGCACAAATGATGATAGCATACAAATGATGTTGCTCAAAGTGGTTTACAAGATGAAGAAAGAAAAAAGAGGAATATAAAAATAAGATTAGGCCATACTAAGTAACAAACAATAAAGTAAGGTCAGAAGGCCAGGGAGGACAGAAAAAACAGAAAAACAAACTCCAGACGGCTGGAGAAAAAAAAAAATCTGCAGGGGGTCCAAGGCTATGAGACTGTCCAGCCCACTCTAGGCATTCCACCTAACATAAATGACCTCAATCAGTCCTCATGGTATTCAGGCTTCACATGGAAGAACTTGATGATGATGGTCATGTGGACTTCTGGCCTTTAATCCATCAATGTAAGGGCAGCATGCTGCTTTGATCAGGTGGTGGTGGCGCAGATCGCCACTACAGAAAACCGGAAAAAGAAGAGCAGAGAAAGTAGTTTCTTTAGCCACCATTAATGATGATTAAATGCATATACAGAGTATCAGAATTAAGCTAAAATTAAGCTATGAGAAAGCCATGTTAAAATAATGTGTTTTTAGCAGTTTTTTAAAGTGCTCCACTATATTAGCCTGGCGAATTTCTATTCTGAAATATAGGATGGAGTGAGATTATTTAAGACTCTGCAAACCATAAGCAGTATGTTCAATTCTAAATGACACAGGTAACCAATGTAGTGACATCAAAACTGGAGAGATGTGCTCGGATTTTCTTTTCCAAATTAAGATTCTAGCAGCTGCATTTTGCAGTAGTTGCAATCAATTGATGTCTTTTTTGGGTAGTCCTGAGAGGAGTGCATTACAGTAATCTAGCTGACTGAAAACAAAAGCGTGAACTAATTTCTCAGCATCTTTCAATGATATAAGAGGTCTAACTTTTGCTATATTTCTTAAGTGGAAAAATGCTGTCCTAGTAATCTGAATAATATGTGATTTAAAATTCAGGTCAGAGTCAATAGTTACCCCTAAATTCTTTAGTTTCGTCTTGACTTTTAATCCTAATAATTCAAGTTTATTTCTAATACCCTCATTATATCCGTTTTGCCAATCACTAAAATTTCAGTTGTCACCTTACTTAGTCTGAGAAAATTACTATTCATCCATTCAGAAACACAAGAAAGTTGTGTCAGTGAATCAAGAGAGTTGGGGTCATCTGGCGCTATTGATAAATACAGTTGTGTGTCATCAGCATAGTAATGCCCAGAGATAATCTGACCTAACAGATGCATGTAGATCAAAAAGAGCAGTGGACCCAGGATAGATCCTTGAGGAATATGATATAGAATATCTTGTGTATTTAAAGTATAATTACTACAACTAACAAAGAATTTTCTACCTGCCAGGTAGGACTCAAACCAATTTAAGACACGTGCGGATGGGAGGCAGCTAAAGGGCTTGAATGAAAGTAAAACCATGCCAGACCAGGGGGAGGCGATGTGCATTGACTTTTTCTCTCACTTCTCTGCTCACCAGTTACGGGAAATTCCGCCTGGCCCTGATGACCTCACTTCCAGTTCCGATCCCATGGGTGGCCTTACTTCCAGTTCCGACTCCAATTACGTAATTTCCTCTGGTCTGCCTTAAAACCGCCATCTTTTCCACACCTAATCAGTTCTGTGTTGGACTCGAACATGTACACTGATTTACAACCAATTAATCCTTTAGTAGCCAGGAATATTATACGGTTGGCTGCCCCAAACCTTTTTTTTGGCTCCTTTATTTGTCTATCCTTGACAACGTATATAGTCAGGCTCTATACTTATCATGGTGCTAAAGAGTAGTGATGTGTTGCATGTTGGTTAGCACATACAAGTCAATATTTCACTGTACTGTGTACATGTGACAATAATTAGCCTATAAACTCAAACTTATTTATGATAGATGGGTTATCTGTTTAAGGAGAAGATCTGGGGCTAAAATAGAACCAGCTAACCTTTCATAAAATGCAAATCCATTTAAAATACATAGTGTTATCTATCACACTTTTTCTTTAGGAGTAAGTTAAAACATCTGGGGTGTGCTGGCGCCCTGCCCAGGGTTTGTTTCCTTCCTTGCGCCCTGTGTTGGCTGAGATTGGCTCCAGCAGACCCCTGTGACCCTGTAGTTAGGATCTAGCGAGTTGGATAATGGATGGATGGAAGTTAAAACATTTGCAAAGTTATTATATTTTAAACAAAATCACCTACAGACCACTGATGCCTCTAATGCAGTGCTTTAAAACAAATCATTTTTCTTTATCAATGGACATATTTCACAGTCTGCCTCTGCTTGAATAATTTCTAAACTTCAATATCATTAACATTTTCTATAATAGAATCACTTATAACTTACATGGAATTTCAACACAACTGCTTTAGCTGGTAGCATTGCCTTCTCATAATATTCAGTCCCACATCGATATTGGGATGTAGAGTAAGCAAGTTACAATTTTGCACACCATTCCCATTAGTACAGTTTGCATACGAAAAAGACGCCATTTTGGGTTGACTGTAAATCCGTCCTTTAGTACATGAGTGTGCCTACAAAGGAAAAAGCATAAATGAAAATGATTAATATTTAAGTGTTATTTTAAAATACATTTTAATTAAAGTTGGTTGTTTCCTATGTTTTTGAACAGTGTGGTCCTGCTCATTACATAACAGAAGTTGATCCTACAGTTGATAATGGTTTCCTATTGAAGACCGGTATGAGTACAACTTCAAGAGAAGGTAATTTGTCTTCACATACAGTAGCTACTGTAGTTTTTCACATATCATGTACATTCTGTACTCCAGACTATGTAGTAATATACAGGTATATATCAGTCTTCATTGGCAGTTTTTTTTCTTTTGTTAAGCCTCACAATTTCATAGTCCAAGGTTTAAATCCTAGCCCGGTCACTACCTGTGTGGAGTTTGCATGTTCTCCCAGTGTCTGAATGACTTGTGCAGTGTCTGTGGTGCACTTGGACTGTAGAAACCTTGAAGTCTTTGAGACTCACCAGTCTGAACTGATTCACCTCTTATATTTTTGACATTCTTATGGTACACTCATGTTTCCACCTGGACTGAATCTGTTCCCTTATGTTTTATGAAGTTGTCTTTGTGTTTTGATTTTTGCTACACATTTTTGTTGTCATTTTCTTCTTCATACCACTTTTTGTCTGACTTTGAGGTAATTTTTTTCTTTAAACTGAATTGCTTTTAAAATTGTTGTTATACTCTTTCATTGTGTCACTTTATTAATTCATTTGTCATTTAATTACTGCAGTGGGCTTTAATTACTGCCCTGGGTTTGTTTCCCTGCCTTGCGCCATGTGTTGGCTTGGATTGGCTCCAGCAGACCCCCGTGACCCTGTAGTTAGGTTATAACGGGTTGGAAAGGATGGATGGATGGATGTCATTTAATTAGATTTTCTATTGCTTTTCCTTTAAGTTCTTTAATCTTTTTGTCTAAATATTTTCGTCTTATTTATACGTTTATATATATTTTTATGGGGTTATCTTTCCCTACTTGTCTTTGACTACAACATATTCTTTCTTTATATTTATGAAAGTTTCTTTTCTGTGATATACTACATTATTTTTTGTATTGACTATTTAATATATGAATCTTTAGATTCACTTTTTTTTCCTTATATATATTATGGGAGGCATCATGCTAGGACTGGCATCTCAGCCAGGATACTTATCTGGCCTGAATGCCATTGCAATGGAAGGATGACACACATGACAAACCAACTCAGGACCCCAGGTTAGGTTAGTGCAGCCATGCAACGGGTGACACCTCAGCACCACACTAGTTCAGATGGAATGGAACCAGGTACCCAGGACAGAGCAATTGCAGGTTAAGGGCCTTGCTCAAGGGCCATAAATATATGTAAAATGTGGACCTACTTACTTTTCCAAGACAACTTTGTAACGGAAGATGTAAAATGTAACATAAGCTAGAAAGCAGAAACCGTTGTGTATTATGAAATGAAGCAATTTCCATTTGTAACAAATTAAAATGACAACACCAGCTGACATGATACTATTACATAATCAACCTGTTTTACACAAGTTCTGAGAAAATCAACATCATAATGTGGTGACACTCACAAATCCTCACAGTATTGACACTAATGCATAGTAAGCCATACTAAGGTACACAATAAAACAGATTACATATATGTTAAACTGTTAAAGCTTACAAAAATAGAACTGGCTGACAAGTCACAAATCATATTACTTATAATATCACTAGTACCTTAAAATACTTGCTTGCGTGCCTTCTGTTGTGCAAAAGTCTCAACAATGCTGACACGTCAAGTTGTCTGGCACACTTGTTTTCTATTGAGAGTGCAGCCAAGCCATTAAGTTTGTCTTGTGACATGGCACTTGTGCAGTAATTTTTGATGAGCTTTTTGATGAATCAGAGTGACTTAAGTCACGTGGAAATGTTCCCAATGGCTGACATGGACCTACTGAAATCACAAATTGTTTCTCGTCAGGTGTCAATGGATCCAAGAAATTTGCCTTGTCGGTAGGAAATTGCTTTGTCATATATATTGCTTGTTTGTCTTCAGTAGTTTCTTGGGTTTGAACGGTTTCAGCAGATAGCACCTGATCTGAAGCCATTGTATCGCTGCTTCCAGACATGGTAGTTGCAACCATTTCACTCACTGCACTGTCTGCATAACTTGCTTGCATTTTCAGTTACTACCGCTGGCCCTTGCTCAGTTTTTAGAAAATAAGAAATCTTGGTAAGCTTAGCATTTTTCGATTCCTGTTGTAGGGCGTGCCTTACATTTAACAGCACCACTCTTACAATGATTGCAAGATCCGCTGCTACTGGCCTATATGGCATTGTATGGCGAGAATATAAAAAGCGTCAAATTGTTCAAATATTTGGCATTTGCTGACTAACGGGGGCCACAACTTAAAAGCAGAATTTCTATGATTTACCTTTTACGAGTTTAAAATTTGAAAACTGTTGAAGTCAAATTAAAGTACAAAAGTAACTATTTACGATAATAATGTATACTTATATATATATTATTACATATTATACTATATATATTATATATTATACTATATATATTTGCATAGGTGTATGTGACGTCCTTCAAATCTTTTTCTGTTCACATCTGCTATGGCAAGCCAAAGGTCGGCAAATTTGGGAATGTGCACATCTCTGTTAGGTGCACTAAGCCATGTTGTACCTCTGATTAGGCTCCAAGCCTCCAAACTCCCAAAGTCTAAATTTGTGTAAACTATAGGTCTGACAAATACGTAATATCATGCCACTGAAACTGAATTATTAACGCAACGAACTGTGCAAGTGATTTAAGTTATTTAAAATAAAAAAATAAAATAAAAAATCTATATGGACCCTAGTGGGCCCCCAAGCTTGTAGGCCTTTGGACTTTGCACAATCTGCACAGTCCATGGCTACGCCATAGCTTCTTGTATATCTTTCTTTCTTCCTTCTCCTTCACCTTTCCCAGGAAAGCTTTGTCTTTCTTCCACCTGACTCCAACTCACTTGGGTGATGCAGGGCAAGTTCTTTTATATAAAACCCGGGAGTACTTCCGGTTCTAGGACATGGTCCATTGGAAGCACTTCCTGGTCATATGAAAGTCCCATAAAGTAGGGGTTGCAAATCTCCACAATACTCCCCGGCAGCACCCTATGAACCCAACAGGGCTGCATCCCGGGACTCCAGTTTCCTTCAAGCTCCTGATTAATTAATTGTATTGTAATTTGATTTTAACATAAACTTGCATTCCAAACTTGCTAGAACTTGTGTATAACTGGTCAGACAGATAGATGTATTATACAAATGTCTCTACAGTATATTCATACAATTTCTGCTGCTAGCATTTTTCTCCTGAAATGCCCAGTATAACATACTGTGTATATAAATTCTACAGATTATATTAGGATGAGTTATGGTTGATGTTTCCATTAGTGTCTCTTATAATGGCCTTGATGGAAATCTGGTTGAAGTGGACATTAATTTATACTTCATATAGTACTTGGGTTAACTGGGGCACTTGGTGAGTACTATTGTATTCTGTTTCAGGCACCATCCTGCCAAGACCCTGTAACAGAATAAGAAAGTTCAAAAACTGGAATAATGGAAATGATTTTTAGAGGCATTAGGGAAAGAAAATGCAAAATAAGCATTTTAACTTTTTACACACTGTACAGCTAAGTGCTGGAAGTAACCCTGGGTTGTGTTAGCTGGCAAAGTATTCCTGTATCAGTTTCAAATGCTTCAGAGATAAGGATTAGTTTCTGCTAAAGACCTAGTCTAAATAAATGTCTGCTGCTTTCTCAAAATTTTAGGTATACATGTGCCGAATACCAGCCACACGTCTTCTTATCCTCATCAGGGTGATACACTTGCTGCTTTTAATAGTTTAGTCCTGCATCTTACCAATCAAGTACAGCACAGAAGACGTTCTTGGTGCATGATGTCAGCTTTCATGTCTTATTTACAACATATAGGCATAGCTATCTAGACAAAGACTAATTGACTTGTAGTCCTATAGACAAAACTAATACTTTAGGATTTAGACATTGCAGACTTCAAATTGTAATATCATTTTAGTAATTACTTCGGTGTCCTATTTCTTGAAGAATGCACTGACAAATTTGAGTATCACATGGATAGTTAATCCAGAAAAGTAATAATGGTTCCTCTTGATTCAGTCAAATATTTGAGAATAAGCAAGATATCAAAAATGAACTTGTGCTGCTTATGACTATGACAGACAGCTTAAGCTTAAATTAATTAATGATAACATTTGATATATACACATTTTATATCAGAAGACTTTTAGATGCTAACCTCTTTTTGTACTATGATATAGTACAGATGGGAATATACTGGCCTACATTTACTCAAAGGCTGCCAGTAGGAAGAAGATCTTGGGAGCACACTAGACAGGTGGGAGTTGTACTGTGGCATTTTGCAACCATTCCAAAATCAAGCAGGAGTCAATCTGAGATGGAATCCTCCCAGAACACTCCAATCACACATCATTTTTTATATTTGAGAGCCTCAAAGACATAAGAACAGAGCTTTGACCTTATAATTATGTTAGTGATTTCTCTGTCCTCATTCCATGGAAGTATACTCTTGTAAATCACAGAATCAGCATAAAATACATTCAGTAATCTAACATGGGTTGAATAAATGATACAAAGCATGCCTATTAAAAAAAGGCTGTTTACATACGATACATCTATATGTATATACCAGACAACTTCATAGAATGCATCTTTTGACAAAAGGAGGACAGATAAAACCATGTCTTAAAAATGTAGATTGAACTAGAATACTTTCTACACTAGCACCTTAACTCTTTTGTCAAATGGCCTGCAAGTACTAATACAAACACAGATTTGATCGCTTTAAATTAGTATATTTTATCAGGTGACCCATATTTTAATTCAGATATCCTTAAATAAGTAAACTATTGATTAATTTGTTCTGTTACAATTGAAAAAAGGAAAAACAAAGAAATAAGGGACCAGGAAATAAAGAAAAAAAGGCAATGTCAAAAAAAGTTGCATCCAAAAAGTCAAAGTAAATAAAATGCCAATTCCTAATAGTCTTTCAAAATTTGTACTTAAAAATACAGGCAAAGTCTTAACTCTATAAAGTGATTTTGATTCTACACTGGTACTGTGAGTGCTGTGCAGAGTAGAGGCAGAACCTCTGCATTTTTCCCAGTTGACTTTCGAGTTTGTCAGGGTGTGTTCTTGCTCCTTCTCTGTTCAATTCTTGCATGGACTGAGTGCTGCACAGGGTTGTGGGGTCCAGCAGCTGTGGGGCATCTGTTAGTGAAGAAAGATTAACTGATCTTGATGTTGCTGACAGTGCTGTGATTTTCGAGTCAATGAAGGCTTTGATCGGGGCTCTTAAGAGACGGAGCAAGGGGTCTGAGCATCTGGGCATGCGAATGGCCTGGATAAAAACCAAAATCCAGGCCATTAATGACCTCTTGGGCACAGCCATTGGCAGTGTGTCTGTCTGCGGAGAGAGGTTTACTTACCTCGGCAGTGACATTGATGTCTCTTACTATAAAGTCAACAGACGGATTGGAAGAGCATGGGAGGGGGATCATGAGGTTGCTGGAAAGTGGTGTGTGGCACTCCTTGTTATCTCTGCAAAAGGACAAAGGTTCAAGTCTTCAGAGTCCTGGTGCTTCCTGTTTTGCTATATGATTGCGAGATACAGATGCTATCCAGTTGCTCAAGGAGTCCCAAATGAGGCACATTACCTACATTGTGAGGGAATGTCAGTTATGGCATTGTTCTTGGTTTTCAATTCTTGGATTTAATTTTGGAATTTGATTGCTTTTTACTCCTTTTTAACCTCTTTTGTTATTTTTATGAAGTTCAAATAAATTGCCTTCTTTTATTATCCTTGTTAGAACTATCTTATTGTCTTATCAAGTCAGAAGTTGATGGTAATCTTGTCACATGAAGATAATTTTTTATGCATTTTGTGAAAATAACAAGTATATTTTTGACCTTTGAAAGTGCCAGGTCTCATTTCAGGCCTTTGTAGGTTGAAGCCTCCCTGGATTGTCTGGTTCTGGCCTGTTTTGTGTGAGACGTTTCAGAAGCTTCTTTTCACTATGTTTGTGTTGCTAGTTCGTGACAGTGTGACATCTTAGACTGGATCTTGCCTTGTCTGCCCCATCCTGCTGGAATAGCTTCTGCTATTAACCCTGTCCCCCATAACCTGACTAACTGAGTGAATGTATGAAATATTATCCTTATGTGTTTTTGGTGTTTGGAACAAAGTATAGTGAGCCAAAAGAATTGTATTTTCATGTTTTAATTGATATTTTATCATTCACTCAATGATTCATTTTCTAAAACCATTCATTAATTTGCTGAACCTATTTCTTCCAATATAGTGCTGTTGGAGACTGGAACCTAACTTAGTAGCTTACGGTACAAATTTCCAATGAGGGCCCATCTCTAAGCATACTCGTGTACATACCTAAATTCACAAATAAATGGCCAATTTAGAACTACCAGTCAGCATGACTTGCCAGTGTCTAATAAATGGCAATTAGATGAACAAGAATTTCTAGAAATGTCCACCATAATAAAGATCATTCTATAATGGCTTGCAGCTGAAATCTATGAAAAGACAGAAAGAAAAAACAGATTATGCAATACTGAGTATGTTAGGGAAAATTCTATTACTTTACAATGCTGTTATGAACAATCAGTAGTACTTTTTACTTTATTTTACCAAAGGCTTTTCAAGCACTTATTGTACTGTAAATATTGTTTCACTTTAAAGTCAGTCACAGTTTTCGGATCACATAAAACTCTGTGGAGTCTGAGATGTACCCTTTCCCTTTATTGGTTCGCTTTTCTACTGTTTCCAGAGTTTCACTGTATATTTTGGCAGGCAGAGTGCTCTTCTGGCACAAGCATTAGACATGACATTGTTTTACTAAATGATCTGGAAATTAGAATTTGTGGGA
This sequence comes from Polypterus senegalus, assembly GCF_016835505.1. Classification (NCBI taxonomy): domain Eukaryota; kingdom Metazoa; phylum Chordata; class Cladistia; order Polypteriformes; family Polypteridae; genus Polypterus; species Polypterus senegalus. The sequence goes on from NC_053160.1 coordinate 89,565,051, forward strand.
GTCCATAATTGTATATATTGAATCATGCTAGCAGTGCTCTTTGGAAAATATTCTATAAAAATAATTAATAACTGATTTGTCATTTTTGCTCTTCTAATCACCTTCCTGGCAGTGCCCCAGCAGGGTGCAACTTTTATTGGAGGTCTTCACTACACTTCATTTTTGACCCAGTGGTAACCCTGTATTACCATCAGTATTCTCAATGTAATACAAGTATTACATAAAAATGACAACACTCCTTTGGCCAGTAAGTCTCTCAAATCTATTTTCTTTTTTTTTTTTCAAAGTAGTTTCTAATTCAGCAGAAGAGCAGGAGCATTAATAGTGTTTACTGAAAAAATTTAAATAAGAGCCATAGACAACAATATATCCATCCATCCATTTTCTAACCCGCTGAATCCGAATACAGGGTCACGGGGGTCTGCCGGAGCCAATCCCAGCTAACACAGGGCACAAGGCAGGAACCAATCCTGGGCAGGGTGCCAACCCACCGCAGGACACACACAAACACACAAAGCACACCCTAGGGCCAATTTAGAATTGCCAGTCCACCTAACCTGCATGTCTTTGGATCATGGGAGGAAACCGGAGCGCCCGGAGGAAACCCACGCAGACACGGGGAGAACATGCAAACTCCACTCAGGGAGGACCCGGGAAGTGAACCCCGGGTCTCCTAACTGCGAGGCAGCAGCGCTACCACTGCACCACTGTGCCGCCCACAACAATATATGCTTCCCTATAATACTTTCTAAATTATATTTAGAAGACACAACCTATGAAAATAAGTGACTGAATCCTAATGGCAATTAAAATGAAGCATGAATTAGTGGGCCTATGGACCTGTTATCCTATAGAAAAATCTCATGCTATTCAACAGTGCTGTAAAACGTTCATAATAACAAAGCACTGGGTGGTAGACTGTAAATGTTTGTGATTTATCACAGTTTACCTTTTTAACACCACATCACATCACTTAACGTACAGTAAATGGTAATCTCACAGTTCTATAGACTATAGATAACTACTATACCCAATGTGACACATGTTGCAGGAACGGGATGTAAATGTGCCTGATTTACATGGCCACTTACACGGTACATACTTTTACAACAAATATTACACTAAAATTCTTTGATTATTAAAGGTATACTCCACCAAAAATGCTTATTTTTTAAATGGTACTTACCCTAAGTGATGGCCAAGAAAAATGTTGAATCTCTTGTTTTCATGCAGACCAGAGCTAAGAAAGGTTATGTTTTAATGGAAGTGACCAATACTGGGCAACAGCAAACAATATCAAAATGTCCATGAAAAAGTTCTTGCATTACTCTTGTGGCTAATCCACATTAAGCCATTCAGTTGTTTACTCAAAATGGGAAAATGGATGCATTTTTTACTAAAATAATGTTAACCTCTGGTTAAACAAAAGTAGACCAGAACCTAGAACACTCTTCCACATTGGAGTTGATCTTTTGAAATGAAGACAAGACTCTTTGTTTCAGTGGACAGGCAGTTTAAAAAGCCTGACAGGGAAAGCCAAGCAAACATGAGAAGAATATGCAAACTTTGCATAAAATTTAACTGAAGTCAATTATGAGGGAGTAAGTACAGTAAATTTGATTTAATAACACATTTGTTAAACCCCGGATGACAACTCGGCAAGCACAAAGTCAAAAAAACTGGTGGTCATCTGGTGAAAATGTGGTTGAGAAGTAACAGATAAAGGGTCGAAAACAAGGAAACCTAATATCAAGAACTTACTGCAACTCTAAACATCAGATAAAGTTGCAGTTACAAATCCCAAGTAAAAGTTCAGCCCTAAGTTAGAGAAATTGTGCATCAAAATCAGAACATTAAACAAAATGTGAGGTCAAAAACACTGAAAATAGGGTCAAAAATCTACAAGTCAATAGAAAATACCAGCTTAAATGCCATTATGCCAAAGATATGACTTCAAGGGACATGTCCCTGCCAGCAAGACTACCGAATCCTAGCACCCTAAAAACAAAATGGTGCTGCTGTAAAAAAAAATAAAATCTATCCATCCATTATCCACCCCGCTACCTAACTACAGGGTCATGGGGATCTGCTGGAGTCAATCTCAGCCAACACAGGGCGCAAGGCAGGGAACAAACCCTGGGCAGGGCGCCAGCCCACCTCAGAAAAAATAAAATATTAAATTAAATGATAAGCCTCATACTAAAATAAAGCTATTAAATGAAAGTGAAAGTCTTTCATAGCGACAGTAAATGTACAAGATCAAATAGAGAAGTCAGCAATGGTATCGTTTGTGAAGATGTCCATCTTCAGATCTGAATGTTACTCATGAAGAAATTTCGTAAGAAGAATTCCACAGAAAGAGTTCAAGAGACCCGGGTTCGCTTCCTGGGTCCTCCCTACGTGGAGTTTGCATGTTCTCCCCGTGTCTGTGTGGGTTTCCTCCCAAAATCCAAAGACGTGTGTGTGTGTGTACTGTCGCTATGAAAGACTTTCACTTTCATTTGATAGTTTTATTTTAGTATGAGGCTTATTTAATTTAAAATTTTATTTTTTTCTGAGGTGGGCTGGCACCCTGCCTGGGGTTTGTTTCCTGCCTTGCGCCCTATGTTGGCTGACCCTGTTGTTAGGATATAGAGGGTTGGATAATGGATGGATGGATGGATGTAGTTCAAGAGATTAGACTACAAATATGAAATATTCTCAACATTAGAGCAGTAACATCTCACAATTGTGAGTAGGTTGGTTTTGAAGGATCTTTGTTTACAGTATGTGGGGACACCACCATAGTCTGGTAATAGAAGATGTTTGATCCCATGCTTTGGTATGGGCTGCAAGATTATGAAATTCGGAAATGTTTGGGAAGTTATTGTAAGTACACCCTTTGGAGTTTTACCAGAAATAGTATTTACAGTATTAACATCTGCACATTTGGGTAAGTCAACACAAGGTTAAAGAAAGGATAAAAGTACACAGCTTAGAAGAAACATCTGTCCTATAGTTGACCTCAAATAGTTTTAGAAAACAAGGCAGACATACCTGTTTCTATATTCTTCCTCAATGAAGAGATTGTCCTCAAATGATTTCAGAAGATGACAAAGAATCTCTGAATAGTGTGCTCCTTCTGTCTCCAAATGGATCATCAAAGGTTTTGTCAGCTATATTTGTCCTTTGAGAGAATAAATTGCTTGTTGCTGTAGGTGCTCCAGCCCATCTCATTGTGACACCACTGCAGAAAAACTTCCTTGGTTCTGTCTATCTTACGTGAGAATGAACACAATGCCCGGACCATTATGCAACAAGAAACACCTAAAAAGTTTTTATCAAGCCCCCAGCTGCTCCTGAGCCCCAATATCAGGGGCAGATGTCCTTATCTTTGTCACCAAACTGCAAGCAAACAATAGTACATTTTACCACTTGTGTGTCATGCTGCTTTTAACACTATTCTTGACTGTCTCTGATCCTTAGAAGCCTTTCATAGAAGTATCCAGTGTTTTGTTGCCAGGGTTTGTAGAAGGTGTTAGGCAACTGCACACTTTCTTTAAACAGATTTATTGCATTTATAAAGTGCAATATGTAGGAAGCATACTGGCAGACATTGAGAAGTAATCATATGTCTGTAGAAAGCCTGAACTGGTCCTATAGATAGGATCGGAGCATAGAATCCTTTTGAATGTAGCTGGGTGTCATACATGGTACCATTTATGGCTGTGATTAATTATCGTTATATTGATTTCCATCTTATGTACCTTTTGCAACATCTTCACACAGTTAAGATTTTTTTTCCTTATTTATTGAATTTTATTCATGCTATCACTACTGTTAACACAATCTTACACTCTTGTGATTTGAATTGTATTTCTTTTTGCTTTGTGAATTGTCTTGTTATAATTCCTGCTGTAAATGGCAATATCTAAGAGACAGAATGACCGATTAGTTGGTTGATACATGGGCAACTTCGAAAATATGAACATTGTTACATGTTCATTTTTTTAAGAAAATTGAAAAACTATCATTGGGCATTTACTATCTTTATGTGAAACAGTAAATGAAATGAAGAGAGTGTTAATTAGGAAGTTTCAAAAAAATATACTAGTATTATAATGATACAAGAGTGCTAAGATCAGCATAATAATTAACCAGCAGATGGCACTGGAAAGCCAAATGTGGTGAGCTGTTAGTTTGAGTTCTTTGATCATTGTCATCTATTTGTTCTGACTGATGTCTTGTACTGTACAAATCTAAATATATATTTATATACTGTGTACTGCATAATATATGAGAGTGTGACTTAGGACAAAAGAAACAGGCACAGCTTTGGAGATAAACAGGAAACAGGTTCACACACTGAAAAAGGAAAGGATTTAAGCAGACTGTGGCTTTATTACGTTTTTATTTTGGTAATTTCTTCTGCAGTCTGTACAGCAGATAATCTGAAAGGGACTTGTGGCATATCTAAAAACAGGAGGAAAAGTTCTAGTAACCATCTCTGATTTGTGTGTTGTCTCTCTCATTATACTATATGTCATGTGGAAGATCAGCCCGGACACAGACAGACACCAAGACACACAAATCCCAAACGCACACATGGTTTTATTTCCTTTCCCTTTTTATACAGCACCACACACAGTGCATAGATCACCCACAATAACTCAGTCCTTTTCTTCTCAGTTCTTTTCTTCTTCTCTATTTTTTCACCATCTTCAGTCCTCTCCCTCAAGCTCTGTTCTCCACCTCCCGATACCAGCTGTCTTATGTAGTGCACCCAGATGTGGTCCAGGTGCCACCCCATTAATTTTAGGCAGAACATCTGAGTGTGTCAGAAGTGCTACATGGGGACCCGGAAGTACTCCAGGTGTCCCCAGATTTTCTTCTGGCAGCACTCCCCAGTGTTTGGCGAAAGTACTGCCGTCCTGGCCTACACAATTGTCCAGGCGCCCCCTGGCAGTGGTCACGGGCCCCAACAGGGTTGAGCTTCCTATACAAACTAAGGGGGCTGCCATCTTGTGTCCTGAGAGAAGTATTGTATCTCACCCAGACTTTTAATCCTCCAGGTGTCCTAACTGGGCAAGAGCCCCAGCCATCCACCACAGTTATTATAATAATAGTTAGAAAAATGTTATATAAATTTCAAGAATTATGTGGTATAGCGAGTCCACTTTAAAAAAAAAAAAAGCACCAAGTTTTAAATCCTTAGAGTCGTATTGCTCTCCATGGAGTGAGTCGCACCTGCACATGTGGTTGCGATCGTTCTCAATTGCTTCATTGGCGTCCTGCAGTGTGTGATTAAGGTGCTGCTTCCACGGAGACATGGGTGTATATATACGGGTCAGCACCAGGAAAGGGAGATGGATCGAGGAAAAGAAGAAAAAAGAGGTTAAAGGATAGGAAAGGCAGTCTTGGAAGGTACGATCTGGCCACCTGGAAGGAAGAGACAGCACGAGCTGGGGCTAGTCCACACCACTGAATGTTCGGGTGCAGTGGGGTGAGCAAAGCAGTTGTCCTCACAATGGATCTGAAGAGCGACTATGTGAGCACGAAGGAAGAAGGGAGGAGAGCCGACCTCGGATGGTCTGGCCATGATGCCTGGAGGCAGCCAAGACGGAGGTCGGCCGAAAGGAGCTCGTTGCTGTTGGGTCTCCTCCGGCTGCAGGAGCAATGGGTGAGCTGGGGAGAAGAGAGATCGTGATGAGAGAGACTGCATTTTAACTTCTGATTTTAACCTCGGATTTTAAGAATTTATCTATTGCTTTTTATCCCAACTTTTCACTGTTTTTATGGATTTATTTATTGGAACTATGAAGCACTGCACTTTTTGTTTGGACACAACTGTTTATTTTAATAAAAGCACCTTGGCGCTTTTTGCACTATCCCCTGGCTTCATTTGAGAATTGTCCTCATTTGTCCGCTCATCTCGGTGACAATACACTCAGTGTCGGGTTCAAGATCTCCCAGAAGTCAGCTGGGAGCATGGAGCGAACCTACATCGTCACAAACTACTCAAAGAGCTTTGACTCCATGCAGGGAGGACCTGGGACAAAATCTCATGTTCTCCTTACTGCAAGGCAGAAGCGCTACCACTGCACCACCTGCATGGGCTAATATGAAACTATGACAACTCTTTCCCTTTGTTACCCTATTTCTAGGTGTTCTCCAACTTCGAACCCATCCTAAAACCATTGGATGCAAGGCCACCACCAGTCCTAGAAAGGGAGACAAACCCAATCATGCACACTTCCACACTTATACAGAGCTAATCTGGAATTATCAATCAACCTACTCTGTACATTTTTGGGTATACAGTCTATGGATCCTTGAATGGGCCATTCAGATCCAGGCCCAAGAGCCCAAAGTTTGGAGAAACCTGACCTTCGGACCCCTGAGTCTTAGAAGCTGAAACCAGGAGAAGTTGTGTTTTCTATTGCGCCATCACAGTTCAATGAGCAGGTGGAGGGTGATCCCGCTCAGTGCCTGGAGTGCACACGCCTTCTGAAATACAAATGGCACTTCTTTGTGTACATGCCGTAGATATTATTGCACTTCTGCAAACTTTTGTGTTTCCTCAGTGTCTGGAGCACATAGCCCTTAATTTTCACAAATAGCACCCCACTGATGACAGCATCCTAGACACCTGCCTATGTCACCTAATGGAATATCCAGCTCTATTTGGTTGAATTAGGATAATAAACAGAGAGAATGATTGTAGATCTATAGATTTGCTCCGGTACACCACATTGCCACCGGCAGTGCTAGATGTTCAGAGTACAGCTGTTGAGGATCAACAGCTGCAACATTTCACATCAATCCAGCACCTCACTGTTAATTGGACTTCAGCAAGGACAGTCTCAGTCCAAGTGAATGTAGCAGAACAATTATGTTATTTTCCTATTTAAGTTATTGCTGGGTTTTACTGTACAGTATTTGTGTTTTATTAATTTATGCAAAGCCTGTATGGATTATGGCATGTTTCCCCAATTGCCAGCCCTTCATGTAAAGCACACTAATCCCAATGCAAATTATTGTTGCGTAAATTGTGAGAAATTGACAACGCTCAACTTATTTACTGATCTGGTAAATGTCCTATAAATAGGAGTAAACATCTGCATTTGGATTGGATAATGCACTATTATTCTATATGTCTGTAGGATGGTTATGACTGGTGCAAGTAGTTGCAAAGTAGGCACAAAATCTTCTCAGGCCCAGAAGCCTGTGGTCTTGGGACCAATTTTTGCACATGAAGAGAACTTGCATCCTCTCCACAGACAATGTCCAGATGCAGTGCTCAATTCATGAGGCAGCAGCACCAACCACTGCTCCACTATCCTATATTAAATTCCTTTCTAACCGTATATTTTTTTGCCTAAAAATGTATCTAATTACATGTTCTGCTTGCATGCTTTGTTCAATTTCTCATCTTATTGTTCAGGAAATATTCATAATTATTTGATCTGTTCTATTCTTTTCTTTGCTTAAGCCATTAAATCCTTTATTAGTCGATCTTTCTTTCCTTTTTATTGCTCATTATACTTATCACTTTTCTACGTTTTCAAATTTCTTTTAGTGTTCTTCTGGGTTCTCCTTATCAACTAACTAATATTATTGTTTTCTGCATCATCACTTTTGCTATCAGTACTACTGCTGGACAGCATATTTAGCACTTTTTCCTTACATTTTATCAAACCATAATGCCATCATCTTCTCTCATATTGGAGTGCTGCTTCAAATTTTTTTTTCGTCAGTCAGCTTTTCAGAGGTGTTTGGTGTACAATTTAGGCCACAGAGACAGAGAGCTTTCTTTTCAGAAATAATTTTAGTTACACAGAGCTAAACCATTTTAAAATTTCCCACAAAAAAAATAGTAGGTCACAATACAGATCTAAACATCAAGGACCAAAAAAATCAACTACCTTTTGTTTAGTGGAAGCTTTAATTTTAGTACATGGTATTGGAATTATGGTTCATACAGTTATTACTCAAAATGATGTACTTCAACAGAAAATATTATATCTTTAGATGGTAAACAACAACAAAGTCATCAACACACAACAACAAAGAAACATAAAGAAACTACTGTATGCTATCCCTGTTCCTATATGAGGTTTTCCTTTGGGTATTCTGTTATTTCTGCTAAATACCAAAGATGTGTATACTGGGGTATTTGAAATTTGCAGATCACTCTGCAGTGATGGCTGTTTTGTTTTTTTTTTTGGGGGGGGGGCAAACTGAAGCAGCACTTCATAGCTCAGCAGAAAAGAAAAGAAAAAACACACAAACTGCCCAATAGCACTGTTTGAACATAAATGTTGTCTTCCTTTTATTCAGGCCTTTCTCAATTACTTTCCGATTAAATTCAGTCACCAGTCTCTTTTCCATTGTCAGCATGGCCAATGCATTCAGCCCCTCCCAAGTCATGCTGTTTCTGAAGGCTTTATGTACTTTGAAAAAATTTAAGAAAAGTCACTAAATATGTTAAAACAATGCCTAAAATTGTAAATATCTAATTCTTGATAGGCTGCAGGACACCAACAGATTAAGAGTTTGAAATTTAGGCTTTTTAATGGGTGGCAGACGAACCATTTAAAAAATGAATATTTTCAGAGTCACAACAGAACTTGTACATATTTAATTCATACCACATGGCACATGTCATAAATTGTTCGTAACATAAAGTAAACATAACCCAATTCTCACTTAAAATGAAATTCTGAAAAGTTACACAAGTTTCATTAACGATATTGAAATTACACTTTTTTGGTTTGCTTTGTTGTACTTGTGGCAAAATAAACACCTTCTTGTTGTTTTTGAGTACTTATGTAAAAAATGAAGCATGCAATAAAATGAAATAGTAAAACAAAATAGAGAGCAACGACAATATAAAAAACACCCACAGATGACAGTGCTACACAAATACCAGTCCGAACAGATGCAATTTTAAATTAAGTTAGAAAATGTATGCATGGTGTAAATTATTCTCTGGAGTCCAAAAGCTTGTTCTGTATAATTTTTGAAGTTCCCTTAAATACATTGGTAGTCATTCTCAAGTGGCTCTTTCAACACTCCATTGAGAGAGGCAACAAAATTCACCAACCCACAGAAAATTTAGAGTTTATTAAAGCTCTTGCATTCACACAGTCTATTATTCTAGACAGGATGTGTCGAATTTTGGTCACCTTTTTGTGGTGCCTTCTAATTCCAATCCTGTAGCCTTCATCTAGCTGTTTAGCAATAATAAATCTGCAAAAAAATGTGTCTAAATTTAGTCTAGATGACTGCGGCTGCTTTCATGCCACTTGCATTTTTCAGAAAGATTTTTTAGGTCTCATACCCCCATCGCTGTCCACAACACTTTGAAACAGCAAACAGAGAAAGCAAAAATAAAGGCATTAATTACGCCACATTCAGTTTGCCAACTCCATTTGTCATAACAATAGCAGGAAAAAGTCCATGATCAAGATTTGTGAAGGGGTTTTTCATTAAAGAAATAACCAAATTTTCTTTGATTTCTGAAGTTCCACTTGAAGTTTTCATCACTGTAAAGTTGTGCTTGCTCATCTGTAGTGAGGTTAATGGTGACTGTGAACTGTGAACCATTGACATGAACTTGAAAGAGTGCTTTGATGATTGTCCAATCACATTAGATTAAAAAAACCTAAAACAACATTAATTCACTGCCAATAAATGTGGGAGTGTCCGGGGTGTAGAGAGCTAGGGCCTCATCTATAAACGGTGCGTACGCACAGAAATGTTGCGTAAGAACATTTCCATGTTCAAATCGCAATGTATAAAACCTAAACTTGGCGTAAAGCCACGCACATTTCCACGGTACTTCAAACCCTGTCTTACGCAAGTTCTCCGCTTGGTTTTGCAGATTGGCGTCACCCAGCGTCAAAGCAGTGCTACTCTTCCTGTGTGGTTACCCTTTCTTTCTTAGATGTATATTCCTGATGCGGCTTTATAAATACACTGAAACTAACTGCATATTGTTTATTAGTGTAATGCATCTGATTGTAATTAACCTGTAACAATATAATGGCTCAGGGAATAGCCATAGTATTCCAAATACCATAACTGCTTTAGCATTGTTAGTCTCACTGCACCTTCTTTTTCTGCTTTCAGCTGCTCCCGTTAGGGGTTGCCATATTACTCTCACTGCACTACTCGGAGTATTTATATCACTGTATATGAATGGTGAATCACAGCAGCAGCTGATCTGAAAGTGAATTATCGGGATACAGCATCAAGCACACGTTGCCTCAGCCATGGCAAAATGCTTCAGAGTCTTTTCTGTATGGACCTCGGGGTTCAGAAACAGTTTCATCCCAAGAACTATAAACACAGTCAATCAGTCCATCAAGTGCTCCTTGTAAAACTGTAAACTTGCACTTCAGTTATAATATTGCACAACCTGCGCCACTTTATAAAGCGCGTATTTACATATGATGACGATATCATTTTTAAGATGAAATGCAGCAAAATATGTTGATTATATTATACAGATAAAACTAACTTCATTTAAATAATCAGTATTGTTAATAATTAAACATGTGAGGACACGGTGCTGCGGAGCTAGCTAGTTCACAGATTGATCCTGATTGATTGCTGTATGCTGGAAGGATAGATGGATAGAATAATTAGACATGTACTACGAAGATATTTCAGTGTTCCTTAAGTTTTGAAGAACTGTCGTTGTAAGCTTACAGATGGCTTAACGTCTATTACAGAGCTGATTGTGTGGTGATTGGGTATTTGGAGAAAGAAAAGTAAGGACAGGAATTTGGGGTTAGTACGTTTGAAAGAGACAGCACTGCCACCGTGTTCCCATGTTTAATAACATGCTTTCATTCCTATCATCATGAAAAGGATATCACGTATACATCTCAGTATTTTAATTATTCAGACAGCCCTAATATCACGAATGTAATGGATTCTGTGTCCTGTCGGAGGAAGAGGAAGCCGGTTTAAGAACCACGTAGTGATTCACACACAGAGCACAAAGAAGATCAAATACAAACAAAACATTTAACGTGTTACTTTAGTTACGATGGGATTTGAGAAACTAGTAAATTAATCTATTTTAAGATGGTTTATGATGTTCTACTTTAATGACAAAATAAACTACGTGATTAAAGTGGAAATTTCGAGATTAAAGTTGACATTTTCCCCACTGTATGCCTATTTTTTTTTCTCTGTACCCTAATAAGCTTTCATACGACACTCAGACATTGGGCTACGACTCGTCTTTTCACGGCGACTTCTTGTGACAACTTCTTTTTTATTTTGGGTACTGTGCAACTTTGTGGACTTGAGCTTTTGAGTTTCTCCGACACTCCTTTTGTTGATTATACCACTTTTTAAACCAACAAATAGTAAGTTTTTCCTTGCCTCCACTTGGTATTCACTGAAATTCTTATATTTTTCCCCATGCTTTTCCCATTGTCTTTTCACAGAAGGCTGAGCTTAAGGGCTATTTATATTGATTTGCAAATTCATAGAGGCGTAATTCTGGGAAGAGTTGGGGCAGGACAGAAGGCGCGTGCACGGGATTTATGTAGCGGAAGAACGTGGAAGTTGGAGTACGCATAGATTCCTGCATCTATATTTTTCTGTGCATAAGCACATTTTGGCTTTTGTGCTTACGTCATGTTATAGTGCAAATTCTATGTACAGCGTTATGCATGAGGCCCCTGCTTTCCTGGAAAAATCTGAAAATAACCAACCTCAGGTCACCTGCCAAAAGATCAAGGATTTACAAGCAACTCTAATTTAGATGGCATCCTTCCCTCAGGAAATGTACATATTCACACAGAATTTAAACAAATACAAGTCGGAACCAATTTTTAATGGATGTTGACATGCGCTGACACCAGGCAGGTTGTGAAATAAACAAATTTATTTCATGATGATTTCACATTACCTAATTTAAGTGGAGTTTTTAAAATACATATTATATATACTGTATATTACAAACCACCGCTGTGAGTATAAGTGGTGTGTATGTCACTGATGGACTGGGGCCCATTCTCCAGGACTAGTTCAAATATTTAAATTAATACATCAAGATTTAATTAACAAAAAGTATAGATGAATAAATGATAAAGACTATGAGGTATTGTACTCAAATCTGGGTAAAGTTAGTAAGATTCTACCACTAGAGTGTGTTCAATCATGATACTATTTTTATTAAAATAATCAAATTATAACTGAAAAACAAAACTTAAAGTTTCTCCACGTTTCAGAAACATTAGACACAATATCTGAAGTTCTTTTGCATTTTTCTTTTTAAGGTACTAAAGAGAGAACAGCTTTGAACTTCTTTTTGGGAAAAGAAAGACACCTGACATCCTCTAACAAAGTACATAATCAAATATCACTTACTGAAAATCAAAGAATGGATGTGAGTGTCAATAAAAAGATGATAAAGGATTACATTGAAGCAAGCAAAGTTCCTTGGGAGGTGAAAAAGGTAAAATAAAAAATGCCCAAGGTATATTCATATGAATGTAGCAGCTTTTATTTTTGAAATTGTTATGAAAACATTTTGTATTCATGTTTACATTATTTGGATTTATTTAGTTTTTTTAATGTTTATCATTATTTTGTACTTTGGGTTTTTATTTTAGTGTAAGCCTATACTGTATTTTCAAGTGCATTGTTTTGTTTTACATGATGCCATTTTGTTTTTTGTGTGGGTGCCACCATTTTTGCTTTGCTTTTGACAACATAACTCCATTACTACCATGTGACTTCTGATTATTGTGACATCATCTTCTGCTATGTATTTAAGTTGATGTCACTCTGTAATCCATGTCTAAAATTGTTGATAAAAACAAACAACCTTTGTAGTGTATATCAGCTTAATTGATAAAGGATTATTGGCAGACAGGATTTTTGTTTTTGGCGTTTCTTAATTATGAGTTACAATCACCATTTTGTGTTTTGATGTCCAGGTTTCGACCTTGGCCTGTATAAGACTTGTTTTTTGTGTTGCCCCTTTTGCTCTCTCCTTCAGTTCTCTTTGCTGAAATTGTCCTTCAGGACATGACATATTTCATTAGATCATAATAGAAAAACTTAGACATTTAGTAAGACAGTGGAAGTTAATTAAATAAAACGAAAGAACGTGTAAGAATATAACAGAAACTTGTGGTAGAGCCAGCAATGCTCCTCATGTATTTGTTGTAAATGAAGAAAGAAAAGTGTATAAGCTCTTGGCTCTCTGTCCTCACTGTTTTCTCCATCTCCACAATCCTCGTGTTTAAAACCATTTTTGTCTGAGAGTAATCCTACCTTACAGAATCAAGTCTCAGGTCAGTCTTTCCAAGTCAAATCTATGAAAGAAGCTGACCGACACGTTACATTACTAATTTAAGATGCCACTCCTTCTCTTGTTCCCTGTAAAGATGGCCAAATCACTTTCATGATAAATACTAAAAACTTTAAAGTTATGTTTTAACAGTAATTTAGGCCATAATGATTTCATCCATGCATCAAAGTAGTAATATAAATTATTCATAATTGGATTAACAAGAACAGTAATATTTTGCAAAGTGAAATGTTTCTTAGTTGCATCAGGGTAGTAGGCTAATTGGCAACTTAGATGATAATAGCAAAGTCTGAGTGTGTTTTAGGCAGTTCAGCTGACCACCAAATGAGTTGAAGACTTGATTTCAAGATTCAACTACAGGCAAATGCCTCTGAACAGTTGAGCATCACACAAAAGGTTTATTTTTCTGTGTAACACAGCATAAATATGTGGTCTTCCCAAAAGAAACAGCATGTTTGATGGGGAGGCAATGAAGGGCTGCAACAGGGTGTATCTGTTAAATGGAAAAGTAAAGGTTATTACATTCTGAAAACCACCAAAAAGAAGATGAAAACCATAATGTTTTGACTGTATAAGCAATGAAGGCTTTAACATCAAAATAATGCTTTGCTAATTTCCATTTCATTCTGGCAATAACCTTTATGTTTTTTCACGATTAATATATTTGTAAGATTTAGTTTCAAGGAATAAGGGAAGAAAGCAAAACCCAGTAACACCTAATCCAAGACTAAAGCAATAATAGGAAAGGCTTTAAGATTGAATGAAAAATAAAATGCAATCCAAAACAGACTAGAGAAACTTAACAGAAGAAAAAAACAGAATTAAAACCACAAATATCAGTGATCATAAAGCCATGAACATAGTATGTTTTGTAATATGTACTATAACAACTTTTTTCAAGAAAATAAATCATTAATATCAATCACATCCTTGAACCCTGAGCTAAATTATAATCCTAAACAAGGCCAAAACCATAAACAATACTGTGACCATGAACAAAACCGAATTATCAAACAAGCACAAATCTGAACACCTACTGTAGGCACATGTAACTTCAATACAACAACACCACTATTTGAAAACCTTTTATTTGCTTTAAGCCCTTCAGGTGACAGGTGGAATTACTGGACCCATCTGAGTGGTAGCTAACCAGTGTTGCCCATAGTTATTTGCAGTTGCAGTTAACAAGCCGGCAAGAAATAGACATAAAATGACGGTGAAGCCCGGGTTAGATATGATGGTAAACCTGTACTTTCTCTCTCAGTAATCTGTGATTTTGGGTTAGGATTAGGGTTAGGGTTAGTCAATAAGGGATGGCCAATTAGTGGACAATGTTATTGGGGATTTACACCCTCTTACCAAAAGGGATTTTTATAACATTTATTATATACTGTAAACTATTACAACAAACCATTTCTATATTTATAGATTGGATTTTCAGTCTTTTGATATTTAATTCAAAATCTCAAAGTGACTTTAAATGTGCTAAAAATCACATCAATGTATAATGGATTTAACAGTGAATAATGGTCAATGTAACATTAAAAAACGTTTTCTTCCAACCCACAGCATAAAAGAAAAACAGGTAGCCAGCAAATGTCTATCATACCTTCTTCAGACCATTTTTATGCTTATGGGAGGTGAATAAAGCAGCACCATTTAATATGGCTCTTTAAGACAAAAGAAGTGTCTCACTAATGTTTAAAGCAACAAATATGTCACCTTCTAGATACATCTAATAATAGAAATTGTGACTTGTGAAATACCTGAATATTAAAAAAAAAAGTTCTAATGCTTAATTTATAAGGTTTATTCAGCAGATACTATTAATTAAATAAGTAAATTGAAGTCTGCATGTGAAGACTGTATACAGATGGCACTCAAAATAAGTGTAACTTTCCAATGTCATGATAACAACGACAGCCATTTATTTCTATAACACAATTTCATACAAGATTTGAAAACATGTATAGGGTGGTCCAGATCTAATTATGCAATTTTCATTCATTACGCTATAACTTATTAAGTGTATTACATAGAAAATCACCCGAAAAATCCCAGACTATAAAGAAGTGTGCGAACTGACGACATGAAGAATTGTCTTCGCGCTGAACTGGAATCGTCCCCACATAAATCAGTCATTCAGACATTCTGGATCTGCATAACTAGATCTGGACCACCCTGTACATGATAAACAAGAATGTATAGCAGTCTTAACCACCATATCACAGTACATTCTACCCTTTTTTTTTCTAATATTAGACAAAGAGCATGTGATGAATGAGGAAAAAAAAACAGCGAAATGTTTCAAGCACAAACAAATAAACAGTACAAATACCTAAATTGTACTAGAAAGCAAAGTTGCTTATTACAAATTCTTGGCAGCCAGTTTGAATAAGCTCTTGACAGTTGCTGTGCAAAGCAGCAAAACTAATGCTCAGTCTTAATCCAGCTAAATGGCAGTTGACTCTTTTTTATGTGAGATTGAATATTTAATCAAGGAATAATTTACTGTAATAAAATCATTTGCTTGAGCAACTTTTTAAAATTGGATTCCAAATAAAAAAAAGACCCAAGATCCAAATGTAATGAGCTTAAGAAGAGAATAGACAGAACTGACAGATTTGACTGTTCACAGCATTGCAGAGCACAGAAATGATCCTTGGCACACTTACTTATCAAATGCCAATTACATCCATGAAGCAGTAGTCATCTAATTATGCAAACTGGTTCTTTTGTTATTTTTTTTTTATAAATATTTTAAGTTCAATCATCCCTGACACAAAGCTGCTCTGCACTACTGTTAGTACAAAATATTTAGATATGTATATAATAGTAGTGGATGTAGATTCATTGTAGCGAAACTTTGTAATTTAATACTTGATTTCTAATATTCCTAAATAAGAGCTAAGATATAGCAAGAACTTAGACTCATTGATTATAAAGTCTTGTACTCGTCTACAAAAGAAATAATTTGGCTTACTGCTTTTATTTGCCCCAGAAGTTCTGTAATTTATGCACTGCTCTACAACATGGCTTCTCACAGCATCCTTGCTGTCAGCATCTTTTGTTTAAAACATTGTGTCACAAGTAATTTAAAAGTTAACTTATAGTCTCTGTATACCTGTGGGATTTAGCAAAAAACATCCTGGTTCCCTAAAGCATGCACATAATGGACAGTCTGAGTGCAAACTGGAAGAAATTCAGAGAGGACTTTGAGGAATTCAAGGTGCAATGGGCTTCGAAGGCTAACATTGCAAAAACAATCTGAACCTTTCGGTGGAAGAAAAGAAGGATGTCACAACAATTCTTGACATGCTGGAGCAGTATTTTAAGCTGTATTTTAAGAGTAGTTTGTATTCAACTGCTATCAACAAAAGAAAGGGACAAGAATGATGCCTTTGTTACCCAGCTGTGAGAAGAGTCAGCATGCTATGACTTTGTTCCAGTTATAGATGAGCTAATATGTGACAAAGTGGTTATGGGTATCGCTAATGAAAATACCTGGTGCCGTCTTCAGTAAGAAAATGTTTCTGACCTGATAATAGAAGTAACCATCAGGCATAACAAAGTGCAGTTTGACAAATACAGGATATCTGACAGGGTCTTCCTTGTCAGCAGGCTTCATTTTGACAGTGGACACTTTCGACAGTGCTAAAAGCCACTAGAGCAGGGGTCTCCAACAAGTCGCTCGCAAGCTACCGGTAGCTCACAACCCCTTTCCAGGTAGCTCGTCAAAGGGTTAATGAATCTTACATAAATTTGAAAACTTGATTAGTCAAATTAGGGGCGGGTGAGCTTTCCAAAAAATCATATCATTATCCTTTTAACACAAAATCATGCTCCACAATCTGAATTGCAATCTGTCTTTTCAATGTGGCATACACTTAAGAGAATATCCAGACTCTAACACATTTTTTAAAAAATAAAACAAAGATTTATTCAATTGTTCTCTCGTTCGCTAGCTACGAAGCTGGTGAGTGAGTGAGGAGAGCTTGGCTTGCTACACGTTAATCAGATTCACACAAATAATCCGGTACCGCATGTGAAATATGATACATAGCAAAATGAGAGAAGTCGCAAAATCAAATGGAATATTCAAGCAAATTATAGATAAAACCTGATCTAAATCCATGAAAAGCAGAAGGACATACAGACATTGGATTTTATATATTATATATTAGTAAACCTTCAAAATAATGTGCAGTTAGTCTCAACAGCATTCTCAGCATTTCTGGAGCTTAGTAGAGCCAGATAACTATAAGAATCTTCACCAAGCAGCTCTGAAAATGTCTGCTCTGTTTGGGTCTCCATACCTCTGTGAGTCTTTTCTGACATGAAAGTTCTGAACAAGACTGACACATAAACGTTTAAATAACTCCATATGAGTGAACCTAAGTGGCTACACTCCACCATACACCTCTCTTGTTGACTCCATGCAGTGAAACTGAAAAACACATTGCACATGCAACTGGGCATGTGAATACTCTTGTGAAGTGAAACAGTGACATATAACAAAATGACAAATTAATAAATAATATCTGTGTATTTGTAATTGCATTTTTTGTTTTGACAGCATTCATGTTTTAATTCAATAGTGTGAGATACACTAGAAAATGCATACAGACATTCAAAATGCACTTGCTGGTGAACTAAACATTTTTTGTAATGTTTTAATTTAAATGTGAGTTGTGGACACCAACATTTTGCAAATGTTCAGAAAAAACAAGCTTATTCAGTTTGTTTGGTTTGAAATAAGCTATGAGAATAAATGTTAGAAAACATGAGTAGCTCTCTGCCATTTTCATTATATAAAAGTAGCTCTCAGGGGAAAAAAGGTTGGAGACCCCTGCTCTAGACTGTATTTCTGAGTCAATGGGCATGTTAGTTTCCATAAATGGAGATCACAGGAGTGCACCACGACTGCCTCTGACTTGTGTTTTTGTAAATAAAGTATGTGACTGAAAATCAGAGGAAAAGTCATGTAATGTGACATGGATGTAAGGAATGGGGCATATGAACACATCACATCATCACCACAGCATCCCAAAGCCAATGGAAACACCAATTCATCTTTGAAAATTGCTAATAATATTTGTAAAATAGGCTTGCTGTGATGGTACAAACCCATGGAAAGCAGTTCTGCACTGAAGGAAACCAACATACTGTAGAAGGCACAGAAAACTGTCAAGCACAGTGCCTTCCAGCTCCATCTTGTTAAAGCCATGTGTGATCAATAGTGGATCAGAAATGCTGACGAAGAACAGCCACGCTGCCAAGGTGAGCTACAACCTCACTCAACTCAGTATACAGTAAGCCAACCAATCTGAATGAACCCCTCCTGGAAGACTGCATGGGAATCTGGAGATTAGACTTTTATGTGCGGCAGGTCACACTGTGCTAATACCTATTGAAGGTAGGTGGTGTATTTTACAGACATAATCATAAGAGTCTGTCAATAAGGTCAAATGTACCAGTTCCACTGCATGACATGCCACCTGCACACAGCCCATGCACATCCACTGTTAGTTGACACATACGCCTGTGGCACTTCTCAAGTCTGGTCAATTTATGCGCAAAAGATACATTAGACTTAATTAGACTTAATCTCTGATGCTTCTCTTGTCAGCTTGATAAACTCAATAAGTCAAAACAAGAAAAAAAAGAAAGTTTAGCTATGCATGTTTGATAAGTGAAACTGATAATCAATTACTATTTTATCAGGTTATTAGTGTTGATTAATTTCAGTTAATGCCTGGATAAAGGGGGTTGTAATGGGGCTTGAGTGTTTTTCTTTTTTACTGATTGAACTTTCCCTTAAAGTTATATCTTTCATGCAATGCTCTGCAAAATGGTGTCTGTGTGGCACTTACCTTTATTTGAAACAATTATCTGGTGGTGTTTTGGGAAGAAGATAGTGAAGTTACAGATGATTAAATTATCCAAACAATGCATTAGCAGTAACTTGTAAGTACACTACATGAAATTTGCACTGCAGAATGAGATTCCCCTAAATTTGAACAAGAAAATGACAAGATGACAGGTTCACAAAAGATGTGTGAAAGTATACATTATGATAGACTACAACAACATCCACTATTAGATTCTTGTTCCTGTTCCTGCCCACAAGAGTTCAGTCTTCCTGTGACTCTGTATTGGAAAAAGAGTGGACAGACAGAGAGATTATGATCAGATCAAATCAGGTTGCTGAAGTGTACATTGATTTTACATTTTTGATTGGATTTGAAATGTAAGGTAATACTGAACTTTTTATTAAAATCACATTTAAAATATATTTTCACTAGAGAAAAACCAAATGGAACAACAAAGAACTGGAGTTTTCAAAGGAAAGGATTCACCTGTCATCGTCTTGGTCTGATGCAGAAGAGTCCTCAAGCTTGTTTCTTCTTAAGCCAATCCAGTCATGGAAGAGGAGGTAAGACATTCATGAAAACTCTATAACACACCATGTTACCACTTGCTTTGTTTCATGTGTCATATTCAAGAATCATCATTTACTGTTGTAAAGACTGAAATGTAATGCAAAGGGATTCACTGAATTATCATTTATATTATTTTTTATTTATTGGGATTTATTTGCCACTTGGACAGAGGCAGTGGTGCAGTGAGAATTATGTTTCTGGACTTCTCTGGCACCTATAACACCATCCAACCCTTGCTCCTTAGGAACAAGGTGACAGAGATGGGAGTAGATTCATACCTGGTGGCATGGATTGTGGACTATCTTACAGACAGACCTCGGTATGTGTGTTTTGGGAACTGCGAGTCTGACATTGTGGTCAGCAACACAGGAGTGCCGCCGGGGACTGTGCTTTCTCCGGTACTGTTCAACCTATATACATCAGACTTCCAATACAACTCGGAGTCCTGCCACTTGCAAAAGTTCACTGACGACACTGCTATCGTGGGCTGCATCAGGAGTGGGCAGGAGGAGGAGTATAGGAACCGAATCATGGACTGTTAAATGGTATGACTCAAACCACCTACAACTGAACACCAGCAAAATCAAGGTGCTGGTGGTGGATTTTAGGAGGCCCAGGCCCCTCATGGACCCTGTGATCATCAGAGGTGAGTGTGTGCAGAGAGTGCAGACCTATAAATACCTGGGAGTGCAGGTGGATGATAAATTGAACTGGACTGCCAATACTGATGCTCTGTATAAGAGAGGACAGAGACGACTATACTTCCTTAGAAGGCTGGCGTCCTTCAACATCTGCAATAAGATGCTGCAGATGTTCTATCAAGACGGTTGTGGCGGGCACTCTCTTCTACGCGGTGGTGTGCTGGAGAGGCAGCATAAAGAAGAGGGACACCTCACGCCTGGACAAACTGATGATGAAGGCAGGCTCTGTTGTAGGCATGGAGCTGGACAGTTTGACATACAGTACAGGCCAAAAGTTTGGACACACCTCCTCATTCAATGTGTTTTCTTTATTTTCATGACCATTTACATTGGTAGATTCTCACTGAAGGCATCAAAACTATGAATGAACACATGTGGAGTTATGTACTTACCAAAAAAAGGTGAAATAACTGAAAGCATGTTTTATATTCTAGTTTCTTCAAAATAGCCACCCTTTGCTCTGACTACTGCTTTGCACACTCTTGGCATTCCCTCGATGAGCTTCAACAGGTAGTCAGTCACCTGAAATGGTTTTCACTTTACAGGTGTGCCTTATCAGGGTTATTTAGTGGAATTTCTTGCTTTATCAATGGGGTTGGGACCAGCAGTTGTGTTGTGCAAAAGTCAGGTTAGTTGAATGATCATTTATTTTTCAACAGGACAATGACCCCAAACACACCTCCAGGCTGTGTAAGGGCTATTTGACCAAGAAGAAGAGTGATGGAGTGCCATAAATGGTCATGAAAATAAAGAAAACACATTGAATGAGGAGGTGTGTCCAAACTTTTAGCCTGTACTGTATATGGTGGAGCAACGGGCGCTGAGCAGGCTCCTGTCAATCATGGAGAATCCAATGCATCCACTGAACAGTATCATCTCCAGACAGAGGAACAACTTCAGCAACAGATTGCTATCATAGATTGCTCCACTGACAGACTGAGGAGATCGTTCCTCCCCCACACTATGCGACTCTTCAGTTCCACCCGGGGCGGGTAAACGTTAACACTATACAAGATTATAGACTGTTAAACCTGCCTTGTACACTCCACTTTGCAATTTTCAACTTGCACTGCTTTCTTTTATTGCTCTTTAATTTTGTTTTTATCAGTATGCTGCTGCTGGAGTATGTGAATTTCCCCTTGGGGATTAATAAAGTATCTAGCAATCTATCTATCTATCTATCTGTATTACATACTAGATTGTAGAGCCACTAAAAATCAGCATGAAGATAAGATACTGCAGAATGTTTACTCTTGCACTACTCAGGCACTCGTATTTTCCTGAGATTTTTAAGGACTCGGTCAAGATATTTAGATTTCTTAAAAGATTTAATAAAATTTTTATAGCAGATTTTGTCAAGCTTAATGTTCATCCAAGCCCACAGTGTATCTAATTTGCAAAAAATGTAGTATCAGTCTGGAATAAAGTATTGTGCATGACCTAATTCAAAAACTGATTAAAGTGTTACAGGATTAAATAAATAAATGTAATAAATGTATTTATACATGAATTTACCATTAATAAATTAAAACTAAATAGGTTAAAAGCTAGCTGAATCAGTACAATGTTCTAAAAGGAAAAGCCTTTGTAAATGTTTAACCAAAAATTATGTCATTGACGGATGATTGTACAACAAAAGGGTTAACTATTGATTTATTTAACAGACTTCTATGTTAAGCAGTTGTAGTTGAGAAAAGATGCCACATTCACGTTTGGCAGCCAATCAGATAAAAGAAATCTGACAGTTTTGTAAAAAGTTCAGAAATTTATTGGTAAACTCAGTGCTTTCAAAGCTGTATTCCTACCAACTACATTAAATGACACCCTCTACATTTGCTGTTCTTGTTCTACCTTGGATGATATGGGAGGACTAATTACAAAGCCCAGGACCAGAAAATGAAACTAAAAACCATTAGGTGGTGAACAAGCAAAGGTCAAAGCTAGAAAGGACACTGAGCCAAAATAACAAAAAATATAAACAAAAATGCATTGTCAAAAACCAGGTAAGAGTTCTAAAATATGAAAGTCTTCACATTATTAATTAGTCAGTCAGTCATTCTCCAACCCGCTATATCCTAACACAGCATCACGGGGGTCAGCTGGAGCCAATCCCAGCCAACACAGGGCGCAAGGCAGGAACAAATCCCCAGGCAGGGCACCAACCCACCACAGCATTAATAATTACATTCTCCAAAAAAAAAATGTTTATATTCATGAGCTAGGACAAAGCTGACAGTGTTCTTCTAGAGTTGGCAATTTCTGGCAGTCATGTGGTGGTAAAGCCACACTATTGCTTACATAAAAGATAAAAGCAATAGGGGTGCAGAAACATTATAGTCAATATACAAAAGGTGTGAATTAGTGAAAGCTCTCTAATTTAGGGTGTTTATAATAAATATAATAATTTACTTCATGAAGTAGAAGTATATAATAAACAAGAATAGTTGTGTCAGATATTTTAAAGATTAAATATGTGCTTCAATGTAATATTTAAAGTCTAAATATTCCCATTTATAATAAAAATCTGCCTATTTTCACTTTCTGATAGAGGTCAATAGAAGGCTAGATCCATAGTGAAGGATACAAAGTCATAAATAACCTTATTTACAATCACTGACCTTGAAATAGTTTAAAATGATACCCCACATGCTTATATTTGAAATTTTATATAATCAGCTTCCTTAAAATAGTATAAAATGACACTCCACATGTCTATATTATAGATCCCCATTTTTTCAGTTTTGTGAAAGTTTCAAAAAGATAAAATATTTACCATTGCACTAGACCTCCCATATTTTGATACATGCATAATATATATTGGAATCCCTGCGCCTTTAAGCATTTCAAAAAATATAATATCTGTTTCATATTGTATTCCCATATTTTAAAATACATCTGTTGTGAAAGGTATCTAATTTTAGTGAAAGGTTGAAAAAAAACATTCAAAATTATCTTAAAAATAAAAGTAGGATATAGCGGGTTGGATAATGGATGGATGGATATGTTTTCTAAAAGGAAAATATGGTATTTACAAATCCTCTAAAGTATGTTTCCTGTTTTCTAACATTATATTTAGTTAAAGGCACATCATTGTTCTGTTAATTTTTAAACTCTTTGTTGCTACATTTCAATTCATTGCTGTTAATGTAACAGAATTATTTCACACTGCCAGAGCTTTCATTCTAAGTTGCTCTCCTTCCAGGATGCCAACATTCTTCTTCTTTGCCTGTGCGTGATCATTTTATAATAGACTCACTTCAGATTGGTACACTCTCCCTCACTGAACTTTATCCTCATTGGTTAAAGGGCCTGCTATGCCACAGATCTCACAAAAACCATGTTATGGCACCAATGTAATGGGGTTCCCGTTACACAGACTTGCTTTTTTACCCTGATCAAGCACTCTTTGTGAAGAGTAAGCAGGTGCTTCTTTCCACTTGGAGCATGAAATGGAAACTAGTAGAAGTAAGCATTCATATTCTATTCCAATTTTTGGGTCTGGGTGTTAATTTTGTAGAATGCTAAAATCATTTTTGCCCTGTTATAATTTTCCCAACTTTACTTTGTCCTTAATAGTGAAGGACTCACTACACCACTGATCTGACAAATCTAGGTTATGGCACTAATCAAACACTATTCATTTTTCACAGTCAGTGCTCTCATCTCTCAGGGGTGAAAACGTGGGCTCTGCCCTCAGATTAGAGCATAAAATCCAAGCTTCTCATTCAATTAGCTTGATGAACTGTTTGTGCTTTCAACTGCAGGTACTCACTTTCTAACAGTCTCACTTCACTTGAGCCTTGTTATATCTAACATTAAACAACTTTTTTCTCCACATTTCTAGAAACATGACAGGTTAATATTTTTTTAATTATTTATTTCTGTGTAAAGTATGAGGGATACTGGATGTTGGTGACCATATTATTTTATCTTTTGTTTGTATATACAGTATATTTTTTTTTGACATACAGTTGCAGGATCCTGTGTAGACCTGTTATAACAATTTGCCTTTAGATTTTTCAGTCTGATTTTGGTGTCTGTTGTTTTGTGAAAGTAAGTAAGAATAAACTAGCTATAATGACTTGTCGTATACTGTAGATCATTGGTTATTTTTTGCTTCAATATAAAGACAAATCTAATTCATGATATTTCTTTCAGTTCTGAAGAGATAAAAAGTCATTTTAAGGTTCGTACAAGTCCTAATATGTTGAAGATTGGAACAGGAATGAAATCTGCTTCAATAGCTTCCAAAAGAGAAAGAGCAGAAGATTTGATTTCATGGAATCCTTCTTTGAAGGTATGGCATTTTCATTTGCAGAGTCTCATAAAAAGGTTTTGCTTTGTGTAGGGGTGCAACAGCTGTTTTAAGGGTGGATATGTAAGATTTGTTTCTTGTCCCTCCATTCTGTATACATTTTCTAAAACAAAATATTCATAGAAATCAAAAACTGCAATGCAATGCATACCTCCATACCCCCTACTTGCACACTGAGCTTTGTATAAAGCAGATTACTTGATGGATTTTCTTAAATTTGTACAACTTTCATAAAAAGGGTGTGTTGTTTTTAGAAATCTGACAAATGTGGTTTGTGATTTAGCCTCATGAAGATCCTCAGGTTTTTTTTTTTTTTGCCTGGTCTGTAAAGGTAGAGTTTAAAGATGACATAAAAACAAATTTATGTGCAAGTAGAGGATAAAAACCATTTCGCCTAAGTGTGACTCGCCCTCTTTGGAGAGAAGAACCAGCCCACAGGCACTCACAGTAGTTCTATAAAATAAATATCCACACTGCCCCTGTGAACCATAATCTGACTGCTCCCAGAACAACAAAGTAGCCTACAGGCAAGCCCGTTTAAAAATCAAGTGCCCGTGGAGATGTGTGAAATGACAGAACAAGTCCTAATTTGAGATAAATGAATGTGGATAAAAAATCTGAAAAGAGCTGCAAAAAAATATATAAAATTGTGAAACCTACTAGGCCCTTCTGAGATGTAACTTTGTACCGCTGCCCCGGGAAAACAAACCCCCTGGTTGCCGCACAATTACAAAATTGCTAGAGCAAAGCCGTTATATATTGAAAATCTATTGGGGCAATGTGACCAACGCTCGTCCTTTTATTTGACCCCTCACCACATGTCCCAGCTCTGCATTAAGCTACAATCCATATCACAAAATAGAGAAGAGACAAAAAATTACACATATATATTTTACATATAGACAAAATACAAACAAACAAACAAACAAATACAAAGCAATCAACACTACC
Organism: Polypterus senegalus; assembly: GCF_016835505.1. NCBI lineage: Eukaryota > Metazoa > Chordata > Cladistia > Polypteriformes > Polypteridae > Polypterus > Polypterus senegalus. Next base: position 89,590,782 of record NC_053160.1, read on the forward strand.
TTCCCCGGTTTAGGAGCAAGATGTTAATGAGTAGGAGAAACCAGTTTGTCCATATAGGTTAACTGTCTTTACTGTTTATGGCTAAGCGAAAGCCCACCGGAATACGCTGGCTGTCGAGCCGATAAGAAAAAAGTTCAATCCTACCGGTCCAAGGAATCGTCAGTGAAACCAAAGAAAAAAAAGAGTCCGTCTTCAAAGACGATTCTCCCTTGTGTTGCTGAGTGAACACAAAAAAACTTTTTCCAGCAGATATTTTACTTGGCGCTTACCTCAACAACAACAACAACAACATTTATTTATATAGCACATTTTCATACAAACAGTAGCTCAAAGTGCTTTACATATTAAAGAATAGAAAAATGAAAGACACAATTATAAAACAAAATAAATCAACATTAACATCGAATAAGAGTAAGGTTCAATGGCCAGGGGGGACAGAAAAACAAAAACTCCAGACGGCTGGAGAAAAAATAAAATCTGTAGGGATTCCAGACCATGAGACCGCCCAGTCCCCTCTGGGCATTCTACCTAACATAAATGAGACAGTCCTCTTTGGATTTAGGATTCTCACGGAAGGGCTTGATGATGATGATGGTCACGTAGACTTCTGCCTTTTAATCCGTACCTCATCTTTTCTCTTTGCTCCACCACAAGATGTCTCCCTTTCTCCCCTTCTTTTCTGTTTTTATAAGTCTTCAGCATCAACCATCCTGATTGTGTTATGACATCCCCCTTAAATGTGTATTTACAGTGTCCACTTTCCCTGTAATGCACCCTACGGAGCAGAAAACTGCCAACGGAACAATAGCAAATGTGGCACCCGCTACAACTTCATGTTCTCTAGGTGAGGAACAAATGAATATTTAAGATTCCTAATTGGGAACTCCATGTCCCCTTCTGCTCTCTTTTGTAAGGGTAATCAGTCTGTCCAATGTTCATTAGTTGATAACTCTTGACTCTGACCCTAATTGTGCTGTGGATTAATAGCCCAAAAATTAGACAAGCTAATGTTATGAAAATATAAAAAAGTGTCACTGCTTATGCGCACTGCCTATATAAGTACAACATTAGGATGACCTGCTTGCCTGAACTTCTTAGAAGTGCATCGCATAAACAGGTTTTCTCAGTCTAATTTCGGGCATTTAGAATGTCCGGCTTCATTGTGATTTGAGCATTATAAATTGGATTTCTCTGTAATTTCTCTGTAATGTGAATTTCCTCTTGGGATTAATAAAGTATCTATCTATCTATCTATCTATCTATCTATCTATCTATCTATCTATCTATCTATCTATCTATCTATCTATCTATCTATCTTGAGATATCTGGAAGATGATTAACTTCCAAATAGGCGCCTGCTAAAACAATGTGTGCCAAAGACAAAAAGTACAACTGCCATGTAAAAATAATGAGTCAACCAGTCATTAGACAGCACATGAGTTGTTAAAAAGGGGCTGAGGATTAAATGATTGAACAGGAACTGCATACTTTTATAAATAGGAGTTATTTTTTAACCTACAGTATTGTGAGTTCATGATTTTGGTCATAGAGTTGCTACTTTTAAGTTCATGTTGTACTGTAGGCATGTGTATACAGCAAAAGATCCTTATTTGCATGTGAGACAGATAAGTGACAATAGCATAATGTCAACAATCATAAATCACACCATTCATTAAATACAAAATCACACAATATATGAAACAAATATGCATTTGTTATGTTCATGTAGTCAGTAGCTTTATAATACTTTTCTTGATCTAGTGGTACAGTGGATGAGATGGAAATATGACAGTGCAGGTCATTACTTTTCTTATTTGCCTTTCTAAGTCAGTGTGTGATTTACATGTCCTGAATGGAAGGGAGTTGTGTACCTGTGTTTTAGTGCACTTTGGTCTGGTTCAGATGTTATACAGTCAGTGAGGATGGACTCCACTGTGCACCTGATGGTAATACAGTATATAGAGACTTATTCTTAATTCTTAGATGCCTGATGAAATAAAGTTATTGTTGTGTTCTCTTGATGAAAGCCAAGATGTATGCTGTGCCTAGCTCAGATCTTCTGGTGTACTGACTCCAAAATCTTTATAGTTACTCACCCTCTCCATAGAATTCCCTCCTAGTGTAGATGGGAGTGCGGAGTACCTCCTGATTCCCAAAGTTTATGTCTAGCTCCTTATTTTTGCTGACACTGAGGAAGGGATTGATGTTCTGGCACCGCTGAGAAGGCCACTCTGTCATTAAATTTGCTGATGACACCATCATCATTTCCCTGAACACCATCAATGAAAGTGCTTACAGAGTTGGGTCTGTGTTGGCCCAAACAGTCATAGATCAACAATAACTATACTAAATTACTCAGTAGACGATCCTGTGATATTCCAGTGTTCAAGGTCATGGTGAAAGAAGTAATGTTACCAGTGTGCACATGCTGTAGTCTGGCAGTTAGGAAGTCCAACATTATAATTGCACTTCCAGATTTAGATATTTGGGGGTTTAACAGAATAATAGTACAGCAAGGTGGCAGCACTAGTTGTATCAAGCAGGGGCACTACCAGGAAAGAATGGGGGTCATTACCAACTTACCTGGATTTCCTGGAGTTGCTATATGTCTAGGGGGCAATATGTAGGTCAAGTGCAATGCATTTCTGTTTCTCAGTGTTTCGCAAAGGTACTTGGATGTACAACCTAACTTGTCTTCCACATGAAATGTTATGAACACTCAGAATGGTATGAATACTCATCAAAATTATGGAGTCTCAGAAAAAAATAGGACAAAGTCAAAGTCCGCAAACAACCAGCATTCTAAATACCAAAAAAATGTTGGCTAGAAAAACAAAGCATAAATTAATAACTCTAGCTTCATTTATTTACCCCCACTAAAACTATAAATTGTTGCTTGTTTGAATGCAGTCCAATACTTGAATGCAAGTGTTGGGTGTTGCCATCTTATTCAGGCAGCAGCATATCACATGACTGGAAATAGGCATAGCAAGAGTAAACAACATGGCCATGATTATGCAAAGATGGATACAAAAGGTCAACATCTACAGCAAACAAGCACAATAAATGATGCCAAACTGATGCCATCATAATCACAGAAAAATAAAACATGTTGAAATAAACGGACATAAAATTTAAATAAATATAATTGGAGACTCAGAAAATGTGGACACTGTGAAGACCGGCCTCGACCACGAACAGACACCAAGACAGCTATGTCCAAAACACACTGTTTTATAGAGTTTTCTCCTTCCAGTACAGCACAAATCACTCACAGTCCTTATTACTTTCTTCTCCTGCCCCCTCCACTCCTCTTTCGTCAAGCTCTGTCATGCTTCCTCCCAACTCCGGCTCTCCGAATGGAGTGAGGCGGCCCCTTTTTTACAGTACCCGGATGTGTTCCAGGTGCTTCCTGATAAACTTCCTGCAGCACTTCCAGATGGAATGGAAGTGCTGCATGAGCACCTGGAAGCACACCGGTGTCTCTGTCTTCTGGTTTGGCAGAAGTCAATTTTTCCTGGAACATTCGTGCATCCCCTGGTGCTGGCCACATGCCTCAACAGGGTGGAGCATCCCAGCTCCAATCTTGTGGCTCCCCTGCACCCCAGGGCAGCAGCCCTCTCGCATCCCGGGGACGTATTGGCGCTCTCCCAGTCCTTTCACATCAAAGGCATCCCAACTGTGCACCCGTCTATCACAACACATAATGAAAGTCATTGAATCATTGCACAATTGTGATGAAAAAATATAGTAGTATCCAGAGCCGTCAAGAGGTGTACAACCCTTACAGATCCAGGGCTTAGTCATCTAGGACCAGTCAAAGTGGGTCTGAGTCATGGTGGGGGTGTCAAAAAAGCCCTTTCCAGCTTGAAGTTGGGAGGTAAGTGATGGATAAGGACTGCACAGGTGAGAAGATAAAAAAACCAAAGTATAAAAAGGACAGTTAAGGATTCTGTACTGTGGTTTTATAGCCTAGCTACCAATTGTGGTAGACATAGGTTGCTACTTGCCTATTTACTGTATACCCTGAAAGTAAGAAAGTACCAGTACGTTTTTCTGGTAAGTAATTGAGATACTCACTTTTGTTTTCATTTTCACAGGGATACTGTAGATTCTCCAGGTAATTCATCAAATAAATTAGCCTAGGTCCTTAATGAAAGGACTCAGGGCATAGGGACACTAGGTAGCTAGGGTGATACATGTGTCATACATGTGGTGATACCTTTAAACCCAAAACACTGTAACTAACAGTACATTGGTTTCTCTAACAAAGGAACATTGGTTTCTGTCACACCTTTTCCTCCATCTTAACTCTCTGAGAGAGGATCAGAAAACTTAGGTGTCTGTATTTGTGATTACAGAATAAAACCCAAAAAAGCAACAATGCCTCATGCACTGCCACACCGGCAAATGCCATAAGTGGTATGGTAAAATGAAGCACCAGTGAAGTGCTCTTTAGATTCTCTAGCGAATTAATTAAAATATCACTTTATCTATGTTTTTGTAAACTGAAATAGTGCAGCATTGTTGATAATTTCAACAATTTAAAATGGGTTAACAATAATTTACTTCATTGTGAGTTAGCAAAAAGACTTTGAAACTTAAATTTAACTGATCATGAAAGTACTCGTCTGGATAGGTAAAAAAGCTGGATTTATTTATCAGTTCAAAGCAGGGATTTTCAGATTTACCTCTTTGCAGACTACAATATTGTAATATGGCTTAGACATGTCCTAGAAAGTTTGAACTAGTCTCACAATATGTTTTAGATTCATTTTGCTCTTTTCCATGTAAAGAGGCAAAAGTACATAACAACTGAGTTAGTAGCATGGAAAAAGCATGGTAGCTTTTTTTTGTGGTTTGTAGAGACTGTTTAAGTATTTGGTGGAGTGATGCCATACTTCTAATGACAATATTGTACTATGTAGTTACCTGTTGTCAATATTTACAACTTAGGCTGTCAATACCTGAACCCCATAGCCTATCGGATATGGCTTAACAAAGGTTGGAGCAATCCCCTTTTTTCTGAAGGGCAATTGTGTTAATCACATGCAATGAAAGATCAGAATTCATAAGTTATGTGTGGAGCTATTTCCCAGAAAGTACATGGAAGACTTTGAAGTCAGCTGGAAGAAGTTTCTATGGTCTAACATTTGAGCTTTTTGGCCATCAGACGAAACAGCATGTTTGGTGCTGTCAGTTTGGTGTAATATCAAAAACATACCATCCCTTCTGTGAACGATTGTGGTGGCAACACCATGCCATGGGAATGCTGCTCTGCAGCAAACCCTGGAAGTCCTGCAAGGGTTGAGGGTAATTGAATGTAGCAAAATACAGGGAAAACCTGGACAGAAACCTGATGCATTCTGCAAAAAAACACATTACCATCAGATAAGATATGTTTTATGGCAAGACAAGAACCCTAAACATAAAGCCAGAACTTCACAGAAATGGTTTAAAAGACAACATTAATGTTGTGTAGTGGCTGAGTCAGAGTCTAGATCTCATTCCAATTGAGAATTAGTGGCTGGACTTGAAAAAGTTTGTTCACTTTCACTCCCCATACAAACTGAGAAACAAAATGGGTAAAAATTGGAACCAGCTTAGAACTGTCAGTTAATCTAACCTGCAGTTCTTTGGAGATATTGTAAGAAAAAAAGTAGCCAGAAAAAAACTGCTATAGACACTGAGCTAATGTGCAGCTTCTCAGAGACAATGACTAGTCATGGGATTGAAATCCAGGAAATGGATTTCTTATGCAACAGCATTATATATCAACAATAGTTTTATATATTTGTTATGTATTTTGAAAATCTCGTGGTTGAAACCTCTCCAGCATAGCAGAAGTAAATGAAACAAATTAGTTTACAAAGAAAAATATGCATAATGATTATATTTCTTAGGCTTCAGTGATGTTTGTAGGAATGTTTTATGATTACTTATTTTTCTACTTTACAGTAACACAAAGGGAGCATGGTTGTTACCTCTGCAGCTTGTTTCCACATCCAGTCATTGCCTGTGCGGAGCTTGTAGATAGATAGATACTTTATTAATCCCAAGGGGAAATTCACATACTCCAGCAGCAGTATACTGATAAAGAACAATATTAAATTAAAGAGTGATAACAATTAAGGCATAACAGACAGACAATAACTTTGTATAATGTCAACATTTCCCCCCCAATGTGTAGATGTGTATATTTACATTAAGTGGTGACTTTATGCATGAGTATGCTATATGGCGGACTGATTTGTCATTAGGCACCCACTGTAGATGAGTTAGTGTTTGGATTCCTGTAATCCTGGAAAATAATCGATAAAATTCTTGGCCAAGGAGCAATGTTCCCTCTAAGGAGTGGCCTGGCGCATGCACATTTTTGTACTGTGAGCAACAAGCCCTAAAAAGCCATTTTTGAGCACCAGTATTAGCAATTCATTTCTATATATAGCAAACAATCATCACACATACTGTATGATTATTGAAAAATGTACTGTACTAATATAAGAAAGTTGGGTTTTTTTTTGTTTTTTTTTTTTTTTTTACAAAAAGTGTATTTCTACATAAAATTTCATTGGATTTTCAAACAGTTTCTCTTCTGACTTGTTCTGTCTTTATTAAGTTGCAAACCACAAAAGTCTATCCTGAAATCGAAAGGAGTTTTAGTCTCTTCAAGTTTTCCAAATCCTTGGCAACTAAGCAATTTGTAAATACTGTTTTTATATTGTTCATTAAACTAAATCATCTTCAGACCTGATTGTTCTACAAATGTCCAAAAGTAAAAAATAATTCTTGGAGTGATCCTGTTTAGTAAATGTTACCATATTTGAAAATATTTATACAGTTACAGTTTCTAATTTTCCCTTAATCAGTATCTTGAACTCTGGATACTCTGTTAAAAAAAGGAGTTACAGTCTTTCTTCAACAGAGCACAGTATTTAATGACAAGCCTTTTCTTCTCCTAAAACGAAAAAAAAAAAAAAATCAGAATTGCTGGTGTAGGGAAACATTCCTTATCAAAGACAATCTAATCTTAAGTCTTAAATCTGATCTGTCCATATGATCACATGTCCTCTGGATAAAAGTAATTATTGACTTTGTTTTAACTGGAAACTGAAATGAAAAGAGCAGATTACATGTTTCTGCATGGAAATGTGGCTAGTCTCCCAGATACTATGACCTAAGCTTCTTGACTTTTGCTTTGGCATACTGAAATGCTTCAATAGTCAAAAATACATTTCTTTGCAGAATTTTTTCTGCCAGTTCAGCTTTAATGTCATTAAGTACTGAGATAGCAACCTGGTATTCTGTATTTTGTAATTTATCCAAACAGTATTTGTGAATAGGCTTATTGTCTTCTTCAGCAATTTTTCTGCAATATTTCACGAATACATCATAGTTCATAAGTACAGCATTTACTAGCAAAATCTGGATAGCCACCTAGCCTCACTTAGTGGTTTAAATGCAAATTCTACTTTGACAAGTTCTTCAAATTTTGCCCTTGTCCTTAGCAATTTCTAAATGTCAGTTATCAGGGGACTGTCTTTCCAAGCATCATCTATACTCAGGCTGTCATCATGTGCTATACAATGTTACTCCAATGAGTGTGTAATGGACTGGCACAAAACAGCCGCTACCGCTTTTCGTTTTTCCCTTGCTTGACTTATGCGCTGTCCAAGGTAAATATTAATGTATAATTCTTACTTTGCCATCAAACTGGTAATTTCATGTATTTGGCAAAATGATCATGAATATCTTGGACCACCAGCACAGAAGCATTTATTTTCGCAGCCAGCAAAACGTTATCTATTTAAACCTTTACCTCGTCAGGTGTTTTTTTGTTCTTGTTTAGATTCTGTTAATTTTTTTTTTCAACAAACCTTTTGATTGATTTCTAAGTTATATGTCTGAACTGACATGTGATTCCTAGTTCAAACATCATTTGAGTCTGTCCACTTTGCAGTTGTTCTATGTTTTTCCTGGGGTCCATTCTTTAAAAGATCATTTTTTCATGTATATTTTGTAAAAAGACACCATCCATCTCCCAGTAGTTAAAAATTTCTCCCAGAAGCACATGCGCTATTGTTTTGTCTTGGTAGAATAATATTTTACTCTACTTTCCCCTTTTGTATTATTAATATGTAGTCTTTGTCAGAATGGCTCAGATCTCACACTTACCTCTGTTTATAAGGTATTGTACCATATAACTTCTCCCCACCTTACCTTCTACATTTATAACCTCATGCAATTAGGTGTAATTAAAGACAAGCAGGAGTTAAGCTACAATTTAAATAATGTATTATTGATAATATTCATAAACAATAAAAATATGCCAAGTACATTTGAATATTGGCAACCATACAACCTGATAAATGCTGATGTGTAGTTTCAGGTGGCACACAGACTTGTTTGTTACTTTAAATGTCTCTGGTTAAGTCTTCATTTTCTGTCAGCTTTCTTCAGTACAGGCCGCATGCCTGTCTTAATATGGCTGCTGAGCTGTGCTCTTCATTGGGTTGTCCTTTTCAATTTCAATGAGATGCTCTTTTGTCAGATTTTTGTAAGAGAGAGGTAGGGAGGGGGAAAGCAAGCAAATTTATAGATTCTTTGTCCACACCCTACAGCCAATAGGAGGTCATGGTACTTAAAGGCTTCTGATGCAAGCTAATTCCAAACAGCCATGCTCTACCAATGGGGCAGAGAATACCTCTCACACCTGCCCCCAAAACCACTTGTTAAGATAAAGTTTTCCAGCTAGGCTCTGGGGGTTGACTGAGAGGGTCCTGCAGAGAAACACTTGGCAAACTCGTTTTAGGCACTTCCCCAACCCTGATGGTAAAATTACAAAGGACTGGATCTTAACCATCAAACCATTGCTGTTCTTATCAGTGACAGACATTAGTGTTATAAGTTACAAATAAAGACATACAAAATATTTATCAACTTATATACATATATATGTCACATCACAACAGCTATGTAGTACAACTATTTTAAAAAACCTTCTGGCTATCATTGCATCCTAAAGCCCAAACACATCTTCTTTGATGTTCTACTTGAACTCTCTCCAGCTTTGCATTTAGACATTGTTAAAGTGACAAATAAACAACAGCAAAGTGACAAAGAAACACCAACATAGGCTGTTTCATATAGCGCAATTGTCTATGAAACTAGTTTAAACTGGGTTGGTAATTGATTTAGCTTTGCTAATTTTTATTTATTTTTTATACAGTATATTATTTTTGTTTAACGGTTGAGACTTTCTGTGAGTGACCAAATAAAATCTGTGTGTTATGCTGCTAAAATGTATGAGCGATTGCTCTTGCACTCAGCTTAAAAGGAACATTGCTCAAGCGCTGTTTCTTTGGAGGCTGCATGATCACCATGTGTTCACTTCTGTATCTCAGAGCTGTTAAGTTATTTGGAAACTCCAAACCTTATCAGTAAGAGCAAGTGTGTGGACATAATGAAGAACTAACATTAGTAAATGCTAACATTACTCAAAGTTATTGTCTGCTTTTACATGCATTTTTATTACTATTTAATTTAATATTGTTTTTGTATCAGTATACTGCTGCTGGATTATGTGAATTTCCCCTTGGGATTAATAAAGTATCTATCTATCTATCTATCTATCTATCTATCTATCTATCTATCTATCTATCTATCTATCTATCTATCTATCTATCTATCTATCACCAACCAACTAATTGGTAAAATATTTGTAATAACATATATTTGTGCTTTCATTTGGATAATGTTATTTACAGTATATACACAGGAATAATCCATCCATCCATTATCCATCCATCCGCCAACCTGTTATAACCTAACTACAGGGTCACGGGGGGTCTGCTGGAGCCAATCCCAGCCAACACAGGGCACAAGGCAGGAAACAAACCCTGCGCAGGCTGCCAGCCCACCGCAGAGCACGCACACACAAAGCACAATATAGAAACACCAATGCACCTAACCTGCATGTCTTTGGACTGTGGGAGGAAACCAGAGTGCCCGGAGGAAACCCATGCAGACATGGGGAGAACATGCAAACTTCACAGGGAGGACCCAGGAAGTGAACCCAGGTCTCCTAACTGTGAGGCAGCAGTGCTACCCACTGCACCACCATGCCGCCTCCCACAGAAATAATTACACAGAAAAAACTTCAGTTAAGACTGTAAAGAAATGACGCAATATCTCTTTAGAAATCCTGAAACCGGTCTTTCCTTGATCTTTTGACTTCTATTTGTCTTTTTACTGGTTTTGAAAATATTGATGAGGACTGAGAAAAAGAGCACTATTGTAGTCATCAAAGTAAAGCTGTTTCCCCAATGCCTAAACATTAAAATACATCTGAGACAGAAATAAATTCCTCATAGTTTGCTCTTTTTCTAAAATAAAGTAAGTACTTTGTGGTAGACCTGTGAGCCTCTCTAAGGCCCATGAACCTTTAAAGGTAAATCTAGTTTAAAAATAAGTCAATGAATGGATAATGACTTAACTCGCTTCTCTATTTCAGCATTTCCAGTATTTCTGCAGAGGTCACTTGAAGGATAATGCATCTAATTCTGCAACTGGCACTAGGTCTTTTCCTCTGCCTGATGGTGGTTATATTCAAGGAATGTGGGAGGTGGAGACGGCACAGAATCGGCAGTCTCTCTTGACTGATGAAATGAGAACTTTTACTTTCCCCAAAATCTTGGAATTAGACCTGCGAAGAATAGAGTTGCCTACATACAAACTTTGATTAAAGACTGTAAGAAAGAATGACATACAGTATGCTATGGAGTGGTGCAATAGAGTAAGATAACTGATGACTTTTCTGTTACAAAAAAGTAAGTGAGTTTTATTAAACATGTACGGAATGTATTACAAAAACTGTTTTGGTTTGATTATTGTACTGTTATGCATTAATAATATGTTGGAAGAGGTTTAAGGCCCAAACACTGTCAATAAGGCCCAAACACTGTCATTGTAACTATAGAACAGACAGAAAATCAATTAATTGCACTACATTTGTTATACATGTTGTCACAAACTCCACAAAATGCCAGAGCCAGGTTTGGGGCAGCCACCTGCATATTTTCCTGGCTTCAAATTGCAAATTAAATGAGAGCACTGATGTGCACAAACTGGAGTCCAAAACAGAACTAAAGGAATAAGGAAAAGGTGGAGTCTTTTAAAGGTCAGGGTAGGAAGTGACGTCAAAGGGGCCGGGATCAGGAAGGTCTTCAACCATAGGCTCGAGCCCGGATGTGTCATCAAGGGGGCCGGAGCCGGCAAGGCCTTCCTCTATAGGTCTGGACCCGGAAGTGATGTCAGCAGGGCCAGGTGGAACTTCCTGTGAAGGTCTGCAAGGAAGCAATAAAAAGAGTCAGTGCACTCTGCCCCATCCCGATCAGATTTGGAATTGCCCTCACTCAAGCCCTTTAGCTGCCTCCCATGTGCACGTGTGTGACGACATGTAGAGAGAGAGGTTGGGAGCATGCGCTGATTACAGCATATTGCTGCAGATTGCAATGGGCGACACCTCAGCACCATACTGAACAGTGTGAGCTTTTTTGCAGTGGCTGTAGTGCCAATCATGCCACCAACCCCCAAATTTTTGCAGCAAGGTTGGAGGACCTGCTTGCAGGGCTGGATGCAGATTAACCTCATACCCAGGACAGAGCAATTACAAGTTAAGGGCCTTGTTCAGGGACCCAATGGAGTTGAATCACTTCTGGCTTCTATGGGATTAGAACCGGCAATCTTCTGATTGGTGGCACAAATCCCTAGCCTCAGAGCCACCACTCCGCCCTATACACTTGTAGAGCAAATCAAATTCGAGGGAGAAAATATTTATTACCTGAGGATCTAACTAAAAAGATTCATTTTGATACATTTTTTATTTTTAGAGTCTATTCTTTATTTTACCAATAAAGAATCAACAAGAGCCTCTCGCTTTTTAAATGAGAAATTAAAACTTCACCAACTGACATGTGTGAAAAGTCACCAAAGGAATGGGGCAAAATTCTAGGATGCAAATCGTGACCCGCACAATGACATTAATAACGTGAGAGCATGGGAACATTCATAATAAATAAAATATAGATTTCAAGTAAATCAAATGTGGAAAAAATATTAAGATATGAGGCAAAAAAAATCATACGGTGTCCTAACAGGGTCAAAAAAAAAAAAAACTGAACATCTGTAAAAATGTTAAGAGGGACGTTTTTGAACAAATTTTATGTTACCCTGTTATGGTTCCTTGTGTTTGTGAGACAATGACCTCTGCGATTTTTCCCTGTCTGCTTCCTTATTTTGACATTATCTATTCTAATTTTCTTTAAAATTGTCGTGACAAAAGAAATTGTTGATTTGACCCAGAAACAGCAACTTCAATGGAATCTCCTAGTACTTCCATGCCCACTGAAAGATGTGATCTCTGTTCCATCTCTCCTTGGTCTTCTCCCAGTGAGCCATGTTCAGTACACTTCTTAATGGAGACACTTGGGAGTGTCCCTGTTTCTTGTGAAAAGCAACTGTAATGGGAAAACATGTCTACTGTGGCATGAATTAGCTTCAGGCATTAGTGAGTTGAAAAGACACTTAATATTATTAGAATTGTAAAGCCTCAATAATTAACACTCCAATTCTTCTTTTGTATCTTTTCTTCTTCCCAATCTGCCTCCTCTCCCCCTGGCAAGCATTGTCTCCCTTCTTCCCGTCTCCTCAAGTAGTGGTGGCTGGCTCCTTTTATAGGGCACCCGGAAGTGCTCCACGTGCTCCATGACTTTCTTCTGGCATCACTTCTGGGAGTGGCAGAAGTGCTGTCACAAAGGGCACAGCCATACCTACAGGACCCCCGGTGACACCCAAGGAATGCAACAGGGCTGATCCAAACTAAAACTCCCCGCATGCCCTGCAGGAATCTTTGCTGCTGCAGCAACCCAATGGGGCTGCCTTGTAGTGCCCTGGGGAAGTCCTTCCACCTAACTGACATCTTGGCTGAGAAATGGCACTGCCCATCCATCACATAGTAAACTTGGGGTCTCCAGAAATGGTGATAGAAGACCTAGGAATTTGCTAAGGTTTATGGTTAATCTTGAAAACTAATGGAAATGATATAAAGGAGGTATTATTTAAGTAATACATTTCATATAATGTTGTATTTGAAACATATTTTTGAACCTATATGACTGAATATTATATTATTACAACCCCAATTCCAATGAAGTTGGGACGTTGTGTAAAACGTAAATACATACAGAATACAATGATTTGCAAATCCTTTTCAACCTATATTCAATTGAATACACTACAAAGACAAGATATCAAATGTTCAAACTGATAAACTTTATTGTTGTTTTGAAAATCTTCACTCATTTTGAATTTGATGCCTGCGACACATTCCAGATAAGCTGGGAAAGGGGCATGTTTACCACTGTGTTATATCACCTTTCCTTTTAACAACACTCAATAAGCGTTTGGGAACTGAGGACACTAATTGTTGAAGCTGTGTAGGTGGAATTCTTTCCCATTCTTGCTTGATGTACAACTTCAGTTTCTCAACAGTCTGGGGTCTCCGTTGTCGTATTTTGTGCTTCATAATACACCACACATTTTCAATGGGAGACAGGTCTGGACTGCTGGCATGCCAGTCTAGTACCTGCAATCTTTTACTGAGAAGCCACGCTGTTGTAACACAAGCAGAGTGCGGCTTTGCATTGTCCTGCTGAAATAAGCAGGGACGTCCATGAAAAAGACGTCGCTTGGATGCCAGCATATGTTGCTCCAAAACCTGTATGTACCTTTCAGCATTAATGGTGCCTTCACAGATGTGCAAGTTACCAATGCCATGGGCACTAACACACCCCCTTACCATCACAGATGCTGGCTTTTGAACTTTGCGCTGATAGAAATCCAGATGGTCCTTTTCCTCTTTGGCCTGGAGGACACGACGTCCATGATTTCCAAAAACAATTTGAAATGTGGACTCGTCAGACCAGAGCACACTTTTCCACTTTGCACCAGTCCATCTCAGATGAGCTCGGGCCCAGAGAAGCCGGCGGCGTTTCTGGGTGTTGTTGATATATGGCTTTTGCTTTGCATGGTAGAGTTTTAATTTGTACTTGTAGATGTAGCGACGAACTGTGTGAACTGACAATGGTTTTCTGAAGTATTCCTGAGCCCACGTGGTAATATCCTTTACAGAATGATTTTGGTTTTTAATGCAGTGCCGCCTGAGGGATCGAAGGTCACGGGCATCCAGTGTTGGTATTCAGCCTTGCTGCTTATGTGCAGAGATTTCTCCACATTCTCTGAATCTTTTGATTATATTATGGACAGTAGATGATGAAATCCCTAGATTCCTTGCAATTGTACATTGAGAAATGCTGTTCTTAAACTGCTGGACTATTTGCCCATGCAGTTGTTCACAAAGTGGTGAACCTCACCCCATCCTTGCTTGTGAACGAATGAGCCTTTTGGGGATGCTCCTTTTATACCCAATCATGACAAACACCTGTTTCCAATTAACCTGTTCACCTGTGTAATGTTCAAAATAGGTGTTTTTTGAACATTTCTCAACTTTCCCAGTCTTTTGCTGGCCCTGTCCCAGCTTTTTTGGAATATGTTGCAGGCATCAAATTCAAAATGAGTGAAGATTTGCAAGACAACAATAAAGTTTATCAGTTTGAACATTAGATATCTTGTCTTCAATTGAATATAGGTTGAAAAGGATTTGTAAATCATTGTATTCTGTTTTTATTTACGTTTTACACAACGTCCCAACTTCATTGGGATTGGGGTTGTACAATGTATAATAAAAACAGATACTTTCACGTGTAAAACAAATAGAAGTAATAATGTCAATATGTTAAATGTCATGAAAAAAATGAATAGGCATATGGGAGGCCACTGTAACATTCAGCCAGATTGGCAAACCCTGTTGCCTATAACTATGGCTAGATACCAAGACATCAGTGAGCATGAAAAAATGGAGATGGCTTAGATATATTAGACAAACAATTAAGAGACAGCGATCACTCACATTCTTAAAGTTCCATGAGGAGATGCAAAGATGAAAGTCAGAAATAAGGAAATCATCAACCAGGATCATCATGCTTGAACATTAGCTGAAGGAGCAAGCTTAAAGCTGAGATCACCTCTAAAGTAATTAAATGATTTTTTTTTCAAACCAAGATGAGAAGGAAATAAAACAGAGAACTAAACAGATGAAGATTTCACAGATGATTTCCAGTGAGCAAAGCTGTCAATAGGCCTTTACAGTATGTGTGTATGAATAAAATGGTACACAGGACACAAAAAACCGCCATGTCAAAATGTGAATTAATTGTGATAGATAGTGTTGTGATGTAAGATTTTGCATATAACTTGATAAATGTTTTGTATGTCTTTATTTATAATTTAGGCAAACCAATGTAATTTAGTGGTACCTTGGTGAGAGGCATTCTTGTTTATCCCCCCCCATGTTTACGACTTTTCTTTGTAATTTTACGACAGGATTTGGGGGATGTGTCTTAAACCAGTTTGATGAGCATTTCTTTGCTAAAGTCTTTTCTCCCATCCCCCACAAAAAGCCAGGTTAGTGTAATATATGGTCTTGGGGGGGCAGGAGATAAGATGTTCTATTTCACCCATTGGTCTGAGGCATGGCTGTTTGGAATTGGCTTGTCTCAGAGGCCTTCAAGTACCATGATATCCTATTCGCTGTAGGGAGTTGGACAGAAAAGCTATAAATTTGCTTGCTCAACCACATTCTCTCTCTCTGACTGACATATGATGAAGAAGCATCTCTCTCTCTAACCAACATATGATGGAAGAAGCATCTCTCTTACTAACCTGTGATGATGAAGACAACACAATGAAGAGCACAGCTCAGCAGCCATATTGAACAGACATGTGGCTGAAAGCTGAGCACCAACGATGCCTTAACTAGAGACATTTTAAGTAACTGCAAGTATGTGTGCCACCTGAATTACACATCACCATTTTATCAGGTTGTATGGTTGCCAATATTCAAATGTACTTTGCATTTTGTTATTATTTATGAATATTATCAGTAATACATTATTTTATGTGTAACTTAACTCCTGCTTGTCTTTTTACTACATCTAATTGCCTGAGGTTATAGATATAGAAGGGAAGGTGGGGATTAGTTATATACAGTGGTAAGTCTGTGAGATTAGGCATTCTAAGGCTACATATTAATAATACAATAGGGGAAAGTAGAGCAATATATATATATATTACTCTACCAAGATAAAACAGATAGATAGATAGATAGATAGATAGATAGATAGATAGATAGATAGATAGATCCTTCCAAAATAAGACAAATAAATCTGATCAATCCAAGAATAGTTTTATGAATCCAATTGGTTTGTAAGAACCTCTGGTTATGACGTAGGGCAACAAAAACATCCTGTTTTCTAAGAAAATTCGAAGAGATTTACTATTCAACTTCTAGAATTTTTGATACTGATATAAATTTAGACAAGTCATAAATATTTACAGTTGCTTTGAAATCAATAATCCCTGAAATCATTCAGTGATTAGCAATATACTAACACTTCTAAAGATCATGGCATTGTGGTCAAACTGGCTTAACAAAAAGAAACTGAGACCATCCCTTGCTTTTTGGGGATGTGGGTTAGGGAACCATAATATGTAATATGCATTTCTTGCTGCATGAATAAAATTTGTTGCATATTGAAAATTCCGAAAATACATTGTACATTACAAGTCACTTTTGACCACAAGGTCTTCTTCCAAAACAAGTTAACGGCTGCTGGTTGTTAAAAATGTTCCTGCTTGGATATGAGCCAAAAACTGTATCAGCTGAATTGCTCAAATTTCCCCATTTTTTTTTCTTTTTGTCTCTTAGGGAGAGGTTGCATCCTGTTATTTCTTGAGCACATACGCAAATGAATGGATAATCTGAAATCCAACTCAGACTTTAAAAATAAATCTGTCTAGTAAGCAGTCTTCCTAGGAATAGTAAACACACGGGGAGAGTGATAAATGAGTATTGCTGCTTTTGTCATATCTGCAGTTCATTCTTTACAAGGAGTGTCTTGCTGTGTAACCCTGCTCAATAAGAAAACCTCTAAAAATACCAAAATGTTTGTGTTTCAGTAATCAAAATGGAGAGATAAGAGCAAAGGGTATGAACCTAAGTTATGAAACAAAAGATTACATAAAAGAAAATAGATGTTGCACCAAACACCTCTCAGATGAGTATGCCTAACTATTGAACATAGTTATTCTGCCACCTGACCAAGTAAAAAACCTGCTGATCAGTCATGAAATGCTGCATTAAACCCTCTTTTGATTTGGGGACAGTCTTTAAATCACTGCCAGTGGAAACATTTGCAGTAAGAACACCTCTATAATATTCTGGGGTCATCTTAAGAGAGTACCTTATTGGTGTCCATAAAATGGTTTCCATGTTTGTTCAAAAGACCAAGTAACCTTTAGATTAGAATGGGATGCTACATGGGAGTCCTTCCCTGTCATCTGATGGCATGGTAGATTCCAGGTGGCTTTCCTCTATTATTTTTATTATGTATTTCTGATTTCTAAATACACTTAAAGGGGATACTGCAACTAGCAGCTCATGATTTCCCAGTATTGGCACACAGGGGCTCATCATTCAGCAGTTTTTACTTTTTAAATGTCGTCTGTTCAACTTTTTTTCTGCTCCTACACCAGCCTTATTCCCTTTCCAACCTGGCAATGTGTTGTGATAATTTGGAAGACATGAAGAAAAACAATCATTCCACTGAACCTTTGTTGATTATCATATAAGTGTACAGCAACAAAAATGTAGATTTCATATAATACTTAGAGGGGACAACAATCAGGAATTTTTCTACACAATAAGATTTCTTAGAAGCCAATATAATAAGAGCTGTGTGTGTGTGTGTAGAGATGTGTTTTCTGTCTTATATTTTCAAAAGAAAGGATCAAAAGGTGTGTCTACAAACATTTATGCCAGCAAAACATTTATTTTCTCCAAATAATCAAGCTTTTCTCGATGAACACAGTACAATGCAGTATTGTTTAGTCTGCCTTGTGCCATATTGACATGCAGCCATGTCTTTAATCTCCTGAGAATGCTAAAACTCCTCTCAATTTCAGTGGATGATACAAGGGCCAAAATCAACAATCTGACCAGAGCCTCTACTTGATCAAACAATCTGCATACTCCTATTGGAAGTCCCCCGATTACTATTGATGTTTCTGAAGTGCAGCTGAATTCATATTTCATGTGAAAATGTGATAACCGGACATCTAGTAAATCTCTACTAAGCTTTAAGTACTGATCTACAATGGCAATCTCAAGCTGTCTAGTAAGTACAATGTTCTCCATATCAGCCAAACTACTGTCAATGTGAATTAGTGAGTTGGCTAGCAATCTATCGGTAAGTCAATCTTAGCCTTTGTCTCTAAGACACATTTGTTACCACTAATGAGGGAAGCTAAACAGCCACTTAAAGCAGTTGCCCCTTACAACAGTTTGGGCAGACGTCACTGTGAGAGGTTACACTGGGATGGTCTGGGATTTTTCATGGTCTTTTGGGCTTAGTGACAAAGGTCAGAGACTGAAACTGGACATTTGCACATAACTGAACCACTATTAGTTCTCAAAAGTCCTTACAGACTGACCATATATAATATGACATTTTTGCTATAAGATTGAGTATCTAGGGATTATTGTGGGTGTAAATGAATACTACCTGGAGAAAAACACGTGAGACAAGAATCATGGTGAAAGCCAAACTACTGTAAGAACCAAACTGAAGAGTCAGAGAGACACAGGCAAACAAAGTCAGCATCAAACCAGAAATAATAGTCAACATAAATGAGAAAAATAAACTGTAATAAACCTAGCACTTGACCTACTTGACAAACAGCTAATAATGTTAAAGTACTTTGGTTTTCGACAGTGGGATACTATAGAAAGGACCATTTTTACAATGAAACAGCCGGTGACTGTTATAAACCAGGGATACAAACCTTGGCAAAAAGGAGAGTGAGGCCAACAAATAGTCCTCACCAAGCAAGCCAGGACCTTTACTGACCTGCCCAGAAAAGGTCTTCTCCCAGCCAGCCAGTCCTAACTACTACTGGCAGGCTTCAAGCCCTGAGGGCCCAGAAATTGGAAGCCCTCTATAAAAGTTGAAAATACTTTAAATAGTTCCAAAATATACGAAATTCCCTTAAAGGCAGAAGATTAACATCAGCCGCTGGCTTTAAGAGATGAGTCCAAAACAAGAATCTCAATAAATTAAGAGTCTATTACAAGAAAACAAAGGGAAGCACAAAAAAAGAAAAACAAGTGAAAAAAGATTTCACATAAAACAGCAACCCAAAGCTTTTATATAAGGGATTGTACTTTTGGGGGTTTAATGTTTGTTAATTGTGAATTACTATTTTTCATATTTTTAGGTATTGTATTGTTCCTGTGCTTTCACTCCTTGTGTCTTGTGGGTGGAGCCCCAGGAGGTGGGGCCTCCATCACTCCACTCTTCTGAGCCTTCGCTCTGGCTATTTAAGGACACAGATAAACTCAGATCAGGGGATCATTGTGCTTGTGTTGGAGAATTTGTGAGTATTAACCCTTTGTTGGATCTACTGTTTTTGAGTTTTACATCTTGTGGATTATATCTTGGACTTGTTTGCTGTAGAGCTGCCTTTTAGGCAATGTCTTTTGCCTATTTTTGCTCTTTTGAGCATTCTGCTTGTACTTTTTTATTTTTTCAATTTTTTTTTGGTTGCTATTTAACACACAAGCTGAGGGTTTATGGTCAATCTTCCACTTGTGGAGCTATTGCTGTATTCTTGTACATGTATTTATGTTTTGAACTACTGAGCCAATTTTCACCATTTTTGGCTTAGCCGGGTTTTAGACCATCGGTAGATTTCTGCAGCAAGCTGATGTAGGGTGATTATGTTCAAGGCTGGTTACTGAAGGTCCTGACCTGCTTTATAGTTTTTTTAGGAGGTGTCATCCACTTTATGCCATGTGTGAGTCCCCAGATCACAACACTAACAAGTCCAATTCATGATCTAATACTCAGAATCCAAAGACAAAGCAAGAAATCCACAAAGTGAGAAAAATCAAATACAATACAATACAATACAGTTTATTTTTGTATAGCCCAAAATCACACAGGAAGTGCCGCAATGGGCTTTAACAGGCCCTGCCTTTTGACAGCCCCCCAGCCTTGACTCTCTGAGAAGACAAGGAAAAACTCCCAATAAAACCTTGTAGGAAAATGGAAGAAACCTCGGAAAGGCAGTTCAAAGAGAGACCCCTTTCCAGGTAGGTTGGGCGTGCAGTGGGTGTCAAAAGTAGGGGGTCAATACAATACAATATACAGAACAGAACAATTCCTTAAGACAGCATAATAATAAAAATTTTAGAAGTACGGTTTAACAGTAGATGATATGACATAATTAGGTTTGGATATTTTTAGAGTCCTGGAGACCTCATCCATCTAGCTGCCTCCCCATTTGGCCATGCCACGGCTGAAACGTTGCTCCGATGAAAGGACCCCTCTTTCCCATGATTCCTGTGATCCTCCATCAGGGATGACTTTACCATAGGCAGGCAAACAACTTGGCAGGTGGGCGTGGCACCAATTGCCACATTTGGGTACCGAGAAAAGAAACAGAATAGGTGAGGGTTAGTATTCAAATATAATTATCATGTTACTTATGTTATAGTGCTAATGACTAACAACAGAGATGCAGTATGTACAGTTAATCAGCAGCTCTAGTCAGGATATGCTAAACTGAAGTAGTGAGTCTTCAGCCGGGATTTAAAGGCTGAGACTGAAGGGGCATCTCTTATGGAAGCAGGAAGACCATTCCACAGTTTAGGGGCCCTGTAACTAAAAGCTCGACCTCCCACTGTTATTTTATTAATCCTTGGAATCCTAAGCAGACCGGCATCTTGAGATCTTAATGTGCGCTCAGGTTTGTAAGTCATGATAAGTTCAGACAAGTAAGCGGACCTTGGCCATTTAATGCTTTATATGTTAAAAGGAGGATTTTGAAATCTGCCCTAAACTTAACTGGGAGCCAGTGTAAAGATTTAAGAACTGGGGTTATGTGTTCATATTTTCTTGTTCTTGTAATAATTCTTGCAGCGCATTTTGGATTAACTGGAGGCTGTATAGAGAACAGTTTGAACAGCCAGTGAACACCGCATTGCAGTAGTCAATCCTACTAGAGATAAATGCATGAATTAATTTCTCACAATCCTGTTTATTTAGAAAGCGCCTTAATTTCCTAACATTTTTAAGATGGAAAAACATGTTTTGGACGACTTTGTAATATGCGCTTTAAATGACATGCTAGAGTCAAAGATAACTCCTAGATTGCGGGCTGATTCAGTAAAATTAATTGGGATTCCAACTGAGTTAAATGACGACAAAATATTGCTGTGATCAGCGTCATTCCCTCCAACAATTAACATCTCTGTTTTATCTGTATTTAAAGACAAGTAGTTCTCATTCATCCATTCCTTTAATTCACTAACACAACTAATTAAAGACAACATCGGAGAAACTTCATTTGATTTAAATGAAAGGTATAACTGGGTGTCATCTGCATACAGTGAAAATTAACATTATGTTTCCTAATGAGAGATCCCAGTGGAAGCATGTAAAGTGAAAACAGTAAAGGTCCCAGTACTGAGCCCTGGGACACCATATTGAACTTCTGTGTATAATGATGGAGTACTGTCAGCACATTTCTGTACATACTGGAATCGATTTGATAAATAAGAACTGAACCAAGCGAGCACGGGCCTGTAAGCCCAACATCGTTTTCTAGCCTGTGCAGTAAAATAGAATGGTCAATGGTGTCAAATGCTGCACTTAAGTCCAACAACATAATTACAGTGGAATTTCCTTCATCAGAGGATATCAGAATGTCATTTACAACCCGTGTTAGTGCCGTTTCTGTACTATGACCAGTGCGAAAGCCAGACTGGAATTTCTCAAATAAATTGTAATGCTAAGGTGTGACTGAAGCTGACTGGCGACTACTTTCTCTAGTATTTTAGAGGAAATGGTAAATTTGAAATAGGCCTATAGTTATTTAGTATGTGTGGGTCTAGGTCTGACTTTTTAAGTAAAGGTTTAATGACTGACACTTTTAGTGCATCAGGTATGGTGCCATGCAGTAATGAACTATTGATAACGGTTAGAATAGGCACTGCAAGAACATCCATTGCACTTATTACTAGTTTTGTTGGCACTGGATCTAGGGAACAAGTAGTGGGCTTCATTTTAGTAATTAAAGTTAAGACTTCCTGGTGAGTTACAGGATTAAAATTACTAAAGTGCTGAATGCAATGTGCGACAGGGTCTGCTAAGCTAGTATTTGGTTTGTACTGTGATGCTGAGATCTGGGATCTTATATTTTTAATTTTCTCATTGAAGAAGTTCATAAAGTCTGTACTGCTAATATCTGATGGTATTTTGCACTGTTGATCTGAATTGCCATTTGTTAATTTAGCCACTGCTCTAAAAAGTACCCTAGGATTTTTATTATTGCTATCTATTAATGTAGAATAGTATTCTGAGCGAGCTTTAAAGAGGGCTTTTTTATATTTATTTGAAATTAAATATTACAATTATGAACTCCAACAACTTTCACCTACAACCTAAGGGAAGCCATAATTCACCAAAATACAAAGGTGAAAGGTGATCCCTCAGGTATGAGCCCAGAGTGGACCTTCCTCTTGAAGTTCCATCCATAGAACACAAGGAACGTAATAAAAAACATTTAGAACACAATACATAAATACTAAATAATGAATAAATGAAACAGAAATGTAAAAATATGAAAAATAACAACTGCAAAATAAAAACTAAAACAAAAAAACACAGAAAATGTATATATATAACCCAAGGGGAAAAAAACTTGGCACAACATACTGTAACAGTAATATCACAAATGTGATGCTCATGGACATGCGGCAAGTTTCCTGTAACATGTAAACAGTCCCACAAAGCAGGCCAGGGGCCTCATGCATAACACCGTGCGTAGAATTTGCACTATAACATGACGTAAGCACAAAAGCTGAAATGTGCTTACATACAGAAAAATCTACATGCAGGAATCTGTGCATACTCCAACTTCCACGTTCTTCCGCTCTATAAATCCCAGTCAGCGTGAAAAGTAACGCTCGTGCACACGCCATGTCCCGCCCCAACTCCTCCCAAAATTACGCGTCTTTGAATATGCAAATCAATATAAATCGCCCTTAAGCTCAGCCTTCTGTGAAAAGACAATGGGAAAAGCACGGGGGAAAATATAAGAATTTCAGCGAATACCAAGTGGAGGCAAAGGAAAAGCATACTATTTGTTGATTTAAACAGTGGTATAATCAACAAAAGGAAGTTGATCGAGTGACATAGCGTGTCGGAGAAACTCGAAAGCTCAAGTTCATAAAGTTGCACAGTGGCAAAATAAAAAAGAAGTCACATATCAAAGTCACCATGAAAAGGCGAGTTGT
Source organism: Polypterus senegalus (assembly GCF_016835505.1). Classification (NCBI taxonomy): domain Eukaryota; kingdom Metazoa; phylum Chordata; class Cladistia; order Polypteriformes; family Polypteridae; genus Polypterus; species Polypterus senegalus. The sequence goes on from NC_053160.1 coordinate 89,614,318, forward strand.
AGCCCACCATCTGAGCTTATTAGGGTACAGACAAGAAAAATAGGCACAAAGTGGGAAAAAAGCACAAAATGTCAACTTTAATCTCGAAATTTCCACTTTAATCACGTAGTTTATTTTGTCATTAAAGTAGAACATCATAAACTTTATCTTAAAATCATTTACTAGTTTCTCAAATCCCATCATAACTAAAGTAGCATGTTAAATGCTTTGTTTTGTATTTGATCTTCAATGTGCTCTATGTGTGTGAATCACTACGTGCTTCCGTTCTTTCTCTTTCTCCGGCAGGACACAGAATCCATTACATTAGTGATATTACAGCTCTCTGAATAATTAAAATACTGAGATGTATATGTGGTATCATTTTCATGATGATTGGAATGAAAGGATGTTATTAAGAACACGATGGCACAGTGATTGTTCATGTCTCACACAAGACGCTGCTGCGCCATGCGTGACCTTCGATCAAATAATTTATTGTAGCAGTACTGTCTCTTTCAAACGTACTAACCTTCAATTCCTGTCCTTACTTTTCTTTCCCCAAATACCAAATCACAAAACAATCAGCTCTGGAATAGATGTTAAGCCATCTGTAAGCTTACAATGATGATTCTTTAAAACTTTTAAGGAACATTGAAATATCTTCATAGTACGTGCTTAATTATTCTATTCATCTATCCTTACAGTGTTGCGCCAGCCTCAGCAAATATACAGCACGAGGCAGGAACAATACGTGAACTTGCTAGCGCTGCGGCACTGTGTCCTCACATGTTTAATTACAATACAGATTATTTAAATGAAGTTAAAGTTTTATCTGTATAATATAATCAATATATTTTGCTGCATTTCATCTTAAAAATTATACCGTCATCATATGTAAATACGCGCTTTATAAAGTAGTGCAGGTTGTGCAATATTATAACTATAGTGCAAGTTTACAGTGGGGTAATTGTACTTATAAGTACAAACAGTTCTACAAGGAGCAATTGATTGAATGCATTTATAGTTCTTGGGATGAAACTGTTTCTAAACTGCGAGGTCCATACAGGAAAGGCTTTGAAATGTTTTGCCGTGGATGAGGCAGTGTGTGCTTGATGCTGTATACCGATAATTCTCTTTCCGATTAGCTGCTGCTGTGATTCCCCACTCAGATACAGTTATATAAATACTCCGAGTGGTGCTGTGAGAGTAATATGGAAAAAGATGATCCGCTGTGGCAACCCTTAAAGGGAGCAGCTGAAAGAAGAAAAAGAAGAAGATGGTGCTGTGAGAGTAACAACGCTAAAGCAGTTATGGTATTTGGAATACTATGGCCGTTCCCTGGACCATTATATTGTTACAAGTTAATTACAATCAGATGCATTACATGGGCGGCACAGTGGCGCAGTGGGTAGCGCTGCTGCCCTGCAGTTAGGAGACCTGGGTTCACTTCCCGGGTACTCCCTGCGTGGAGTTTGCATGTTCTCCCTGTGTCTGCGTGGGTTTCCTCTGGGTACTCTGGTTTCCTCTCAAAGACCTACAGGTTAGGTTGCATTGGCGATTCTAAATTGACCCTAGTGTGTGCTTGGAGTGTGGGTGTATGTGTGCCCTGCGGTGGGCTGGCACCCTGCCTGGGGTTTGTTTCCTGCCCTGTGTTGGCTGGGATTGGCTCCAGCAGACCCCCGTGACCCTGTAGTTAGGATATGGCGGGTTGGATAATGGATGGATGCAACTAATGGAACTAATCAACAATATGTGGTTAGTTTCAGTGTATTTATAAAGCTGTATCAGGAAAATAAAGAGCACTGCTTTGACGCTGGGTGCCACCAGTCTGCAAAACCGAGCGGAGATCTTGTGTACGACAGGGTATGAGGTACTGAGGAAAAGTGTGTGGCTTTACGCCAAGTGTAGGTTTTATACATCGCGATTTGAATGCTTACAAAATGAGCAAAATCCTTCACAAATTCTCTATAAAGAAAAACCTATAATACTTTACAAAATAATGTAAAAGAACATGTATTATCATGATTTTTTTCAATTGGATACAATGGGGGGGGGGGTTTGTATGGGGAATTTGTCTCCATTTTTCCCCTGGTATCTAGGCCTCCACCCTAACAAACCCTAACACTAAACATAACAGAAAGTGAAAGCCTTACATGGCCAGAGTAAGCAAAAGCACTAGTTTGCCCAAAGGTGCTCTCAAACACTATTCAACAAAAAAAAGGAACAACAAAATAATGAAAGAAAATTCGCAAAGCAAAAGACATCAATAATAATCAATAGCTGCAAACTGAAACAGTACCAAAGATAGGCCAGAGAAAAACCGTCACATTGATAACAGAATAATTAAAAAAGAACAAAAAAGCTGACAGTTTACCCAGGTAACAGCCAATAAAAAGGTATAATATCAAATATATTTCACCAGTGTCCTGGAGTACATGAATAAGTATTATATCAAAGGCGCTATATAGGAACGTGATCCGACACAGACCCACACCGGAGGCACGTATAAAAGCAAAGGAACATTTATTTTTCTTGACCTGTGGGGAACGTCTTCCTCGTATCCCACAGGCACAACACAGTCCCAAAGCAGACCAGTAAAGCACACAAAAGCACCAACACTCTTCTCCTTTAACCACCACCACTCCTCTTTGTTAAGCTTCATCCTCCTCCCTACTTTGGTCATTGAGTGGTGGCTCAAGGCCCTTTTTATAGTCCACCCATACAGGCTCAGGAGTCCCAGCTGCAGCACCCCATGGCGGCGCCTTGCGGGACCCAAAAGGCAGCACCCAAGTCCGAATCCCATGAAGCCCTGTGGGAAACCGAGGCACCGCTCCAACCAAGGGGGGGCGGACATCTAGCGTCCAGGGGGTGGTATTGCACAGTCCATGGCTGCTCCTCCTGAACATATAGTGAAGGGGCGAATTTTATATAATAGATAATATAATATTGAATATTAACGGGACTTAGAGGCTTTTTGGTACCGAAAGTCAATAACCAGTTCCTTTGTTTTGCTGATGTTAAGATGCAGACAGGTCTCTATGCACCAAGAAACAAACTCTATTTCAGCTCCCTTATCAATACACCCAAGAATTATCAGAGAATTTCTATAAGTGACTTGACCTAGATCATGATATAGTTTAACATTTTAATATTGTTTTTACTGTTTTAGCACTTTGTATAATACATAATACTATGTTTCATATTTCATAAATCCCTTCTTATAGTTTGCTTCTGATGTTGTCATCCTTATGTTTTTAATTAATGTCCTAACCTTCCTTTTATCTGTATATAGCACTTTGCACCCACCTACACTGAATTACATTTTTTTCAAGGGTTTACCCAGCTTTGAAAACTTTACAAGTGTATATCAATTGTTTTCGCTGCAGCTACCTGCAAATTTGGGGTTATCTCCTAATGTCACAAATATATCTCATTATGCCTGTCCAAATCTATGTTGTAATGGCCTCAGCATGGATAAAAAGACGTTGTATAATCTTATAGAAATTAATTTGATTCAATTTCCTGCTCATTATCCCTACATTTATTTGTGTACATAATTAATATTATATACTTTAAAGTGCTTTATTCTGTATTATTGCACAGTAAAATCCTTATCATAAATTACTTGCCTTTAATATCATTCATGTGCTAAATAAATTTATGAGAAAGCATTCCTTGGGCTTTGCCAGGAGAAACATCAAGACGTTTCCTTCTTGTCCCAAGATTTATAGAAATGAGATGGCTAGGTTCCTAGTTTTCACACTGATTGGTTTATTACATCAAAATAATTTTATCTTAATGTTACAAAGAGGGTTAGCACACCCTGGCATTTGAGACCCCAACATGTCTGAGCCCTGAACATGCTGTCATATGACGTGTAGTAAGGTCATTCAGTCTATGCTATTAGAACATTAGAACAATCTAGACAAGAACAGGCTATTCAGCCCAATAAAGCTCACCAGTCCTATCCATTTATTTCTTCCAAATAAACATCAAGTTGAGTTTTAAAAGTCCCTAAAGTCTTACTGTCCACCATACTAAGTTTCCAACTGTGCCCCCATGTTCTTGATGAATTCATTTTAAAATAACAGTCTCGATCCACTGTACTAATTTCCTTCATAATTTTAAACCCTTCAATCATGTTTAGAGTCCACTATGACTCCTAAATCCTTCTCATAATGTGTTCTCTCCATTTTTTGGCTGTCCATTGTGTATTCAAACCTAACATTTTTACTTTCTATGTGTAATACTTTACATTTACTGACATTAAATTTCATCTGCCACAAATCTGCCCAAGCCTGTATGTTATCCAAGTCCTTCTGTAACGATATAATGGATTCCAAATTATCTGCTAACCCACCTATTTTGGTATCATCTGCAAACTTAACCAGCTTGTTACTTATATTGCTAATGAAGGCATTTATATATATTAAAAATAGCAGCATCCCTAGCACTGACCCCTGTGGAACACCACTCTTAACATCAGCCAATTCTGATGAGGTTCCTCGCACCATCACCTTCTGCTTTCTGTATCTGAGCCAATTCTGCACCCATCTAAATACATCACCACAGCTGCTGAGCTGCTTATCCGTGTGACTTTGGAATTGCTATTCTCTGTAACCTTACACTCCTAACTTCTTGACACTCCTAAAGCATCAAGAGAAGACAACTGCTGGAGCACATAAAAGCACTTAAGATGACTTCTGCATTCATCTCTGCTGACTGTTGAATTGGGTCTCCTGACACAATCAGATTGTGGATGTGTATGCTGAAAGATACTTTAATATGAGCTAAGTATAAACATATTATTTATATTATAATTGATCTGTGTTGTGGTGAGCCTTCGAGATGGCACTGTAAGCAGAAAGACGTTTCTACAGTGCAAATCTTGGTATCGAGCCTGGTCCATTAGTGGAGCTAATGTTCCCTGATGGACACAAACATTAAACTCTTTAAGTATTACTAGCTGATTTGATATACAGACTGATATCATATCAATTTTGTAAAAAATAAAAAGTAGCTTAATAGAGATACAAAAACTTTTTCTTCTTTTGGCTGCTCCTGTTAGGGGTTGCCACAGCGGATCTTCTTTTTCCATATCTTCCTGTCTTCTGCATCTTGCTCTGTTACACCCATCACCTGCATGTCCTTTCTTACCACAACCATAAACCTTCTCTTGGGCCTTCCTCTTTTCCTCTTGCCTGGAAGCTCCATCCTTAACATCCTTTTCCCAGTATACCCAGCATCTCTCCTTTGCACATGTCCAAACCAACGCAATCTCGCCTCTCTGACTTTGTCTCCAAACCATCCAGCCTGAGCTGACCCTCTAATGTACTCGTTGTTAATCCTATCCATCCTTGTCATACTCAAGGCAAATCTTAGCATCTTTAACTCTGCCACCTCCAGCTTTATCTCCTGTTTTTTGGCCAGTGCCACTGTCTCCAACCCCTACAAAATAAACAATGTAATATCATCACTATAAATCAATTTTCCACTCCTTACCTTACATATCATAATAACTGTTTAAAACTGTTTTCCCTGAGCACTACATAACACTTTTATTAAAACACAGGCTAATCAACACTCTCAGCATCACATAGTAATCTACTGATGAAATTCATGATATCAGATTTCACATGACAAGTGTACCGTATTGAACGTGTGAGTTCACCCTATAGCGCCTCAATATGATTACTAGTAGGGTGGCATATTCCTCTATTAACATGGCTTTCTTCCAAGACATTGAGCTTCCTCCCACAGCTGAGGGACATGCCATAATTTTACATGGAGACTCAAAATGCTAAATCATTGTGATCATGTGCATGAAAGCGTCCTAATTTTGATTGGCTTCTAATTACAGTACCTGTGATCCTCACAAAAAAAGCGGATAAAGTAAATGAATGAATGACTCCACATTGTCTGTCTGCTGTTATCAAAGGTTGAATTTTCATCATAGCTTCCTTGGGTAAATATGCATAAAACAAGCTCTAACGACTCAAATAACATTCTTCAGCTATTTCAGTATATTAACATAAATACTTCTTTCTTTATAACTAACAGATGCATCTGTTCTTTGCAAGTCTTTTTAAATATCATTGAAAACTCCATCCATCCATCCATTATCCGATCCGCTATATCCCAACTACAGGGTGACTGGGGTCTGCTGGAGCCAAACCCAGCCAACATAGGGTGCAAGGCAGGAAACAAACCCCAGGCAGAGCACCAGCCCACCGAGAGGAACACACACACACTCACACACCAAGCACACACTAGAGACAATTTAGAATTGCCAATGCACCTAACCTGCATGTCTTTGGACTGTGGGAGGAAACCCACGCAGACACAGGGAGAACATGCAAACTCTACACAAGGAGGACCCGGGAAGCGAACCCAGGTCTCCTTACTGTGAGGCAGCAGCGCTACCCACTGCACCACTGTGCCCCCATCATTGAAAGTTTAAATACAAATACACTTTAAAGAAGCACTATAGTGCTTTCCATTTTGAATTTTTTTTTTTATTTTACTGCACTATAAGTCAATATGTTACTTTCAGGTTAGGGTGTCAATATATAATTTAAATATTCAAAGAAACTGAAACATGGGTAAATTATTGAACATACTGCATGTAGTAATAGGTGTGACAAATTAGGGGCTTTCTCGCTCCCTTGAACCCTCAGATCACACGTTAGACACCAGGTAAAAGTCCAAATAATTATTATTTATTATAATAATAAGTGCACAAAGCACCCTCCACTCCCAAATACTCAATAAATAAACAATACAATACAATAATCCAATCCTCCAATCTCCCAGACGCTTAGCCACCCTGCCTCCCAACTCAGCTCACCTGTCTGAGATCTCCCACAGTCCTTTATAGTCCTCGACCTGGAAGTGTTTCTGAGTCCTCAGTCCATGTGATTATCCAACACATCTGGGTCAGGTAAAAACTTCTCTTTTTCTTCAGCCCGGAAGTATATAATTTCTTCCGTTTCCGCAATCTTGAATTACTTCCGGGCTATAAGGAAAGTATAAGTCCCTGGGCCTCCCTGCAGTGTCCTCCGGTGGCCCCCATGGTATCTAGCAAGGCTGTGGTGAAAAACTCCAAGTTCCATGATGCCCAGCTAGAATTCGGGGCCCTTCCATGTTGCAAGGATGGCTCCATCTGGCGGTTTGGGGTTGTTGGCCGGGATACACGGCCGGCAATCCCACACATAGGTCAAAATATCAGTGATGGGTAACATTTTTAGTTATAGTATATAAGGGCATAAATGAACAGTTAAGTGCACCTCAACCAAATAAAGTTGTCTATGTGAGAAGCACCTTGAGCATAAGTTGATGCTTATTTTTATATACATGACATTAAAAGGCATGGAGAACTCTAAGCAGAATAAGAACGGCTGGTGTTTAAACTGGAACAGATAATTTAAAGAAGTTAAGTGAATATGGAAATAAAAAAATAAATATAAAACTCCTTTACCATATCCCTTTAAAATTGCCTCAGTCACAAACTCATTTAACTTGACATTCTGTTCCATTGCACAATTTTAAAGGTGTCTGAACTGAGCAGGATTGTTGGAGTTTAAATTTTCATATCAATGGCCATTTTCCCTTCCCGCCAAATAGTCTGATTTTATGCTATATTGAAAAAGCTGACCCGCTTTTGAAATGCTGGCTATTTGGTTCTGTGCACTGTTGCAAATTCATAAGAAATAAAAAACGTTTTTTAGACTGGGCTATCCTACAAAATACTCCCAGAATTCTTTAATAAGTCATGCTCTCATTTTGCATGATGTGATAATAAATACATAGACACAGAAAGTCACAATTTTCAATTTATTTATGGTTTCTGATTTGTTGTCCCCTATAGGGTGTATACTCCCAGTTTGTGCAGGATTTTTTTCTTGGTAGTGTTTTAAATTTTATAGATATGGCTTTAAGTCACGCTTGCAACATGCCATGTACGTATCTAGTTTTGTTCTAATCATTAATGTGTAACATTCACATTCTGCCAAATATTATAGAATTTTAATTCAAGGCATGCCTGCTCTCTGGTGGGGATTCTAATAAACTGACTTAAACGACAGTCATTTAGTCCTCTAATATAATCCTGCTCTAGTCGTCCACTTATTTATTCAACTGACACACTTTATATTTCAGTAATTAAAGTCTTCTTTCCACATAATATCAGTAATTCTGCACACTTATGTTTGTTATTATCAAATTTTATTTTTAAATTAAAGAAGAAATCATTTTCTTTTCTCAGTTAGAAAGAGAACATAAAAATAATGACAATAAAAAGATTAAATATAGTTACATTATATATAAAAATAGCAAAACAATATCAAAAATTAAGTCCGTAAATTGTAAGAAATATTAGTGGAACCAGAGCTAGCTGTGATCCTCATGGATCCAGTGTTTACTTTCCATAAATCAACATTTTCTGTGTGGAGTTTGCATGTTCTCCTAGTGTTTGTCCGTGTGTAAATCTGTGTCCTGATTCTCTGTTTTTTCGCCCGCATTCTCATAGATGTGCCACATATAGTATATTAGTACCTCTAAATTGCCTACTGAGAGGGTTTGTGTGAGGGGACTCTGCAATGGCTCTCTCTGAAGGGTTGTTCTCTGCTTTGTGCCCAGTGCTACTGTGATTGGTTCCCCACTTACCCAATTTGTATTAAGCAATTTTGGATGCAATGAGATTAAATAATAACTTCAAACAGAAGTTAATCTTAACAGATGTTAAAGGAATAACATGGTACAGGAGACAGTAATTGTTTGAATTCATTTGCTAAATTTTATAACATTGCTTGGTTACTAGCTTTGTAGGAAAGAAACTGTAAAGTCCACAGACACAACAAAGAAACATTGAGTGATTAAGCAAAGCTAAATACTGTATCTGGGGTTATCCTCTTGAAAATATATTGATTTGCTACACTAAACATAGTGTAGCATCTGCACTGATGAGCCAAAAACATTATGACTACCTTTTTAATATGCTGTTGTTACTCTGGGTGCCATCAAAACAGCTTCAACCCACTAAGGCATGGACTCTGAAAGACTTCTGAAGTTGTCCTGTGGTATCTGGCACCAGGACATTAGCAAAAAATCTCTAACTTCTGTAAATTTTAAGATGGAACTCCTGTGAATTGGAGTTTTTTGTACACAAGTGCTGCACCCAGTCTGCAACAATGCTTAAGTAGGTATTACGCGTTAAATTAACATCCACATGAATGCACAGACCCAGGATTGCCCAGAAGAACATTGCCCAAAGCATCTTCCTCCATTGGCTGGTCTTCTTCCCATAGTGAATCCTGGTTCCATTTCTTTTCCAGGAATGCTGTTTCATACCCAGCTGTCCACATGATGCAGCAAGAAATGGGATTCAATGGACCAAGTGAATTTCTTACTTTGATCCAAGGCGCATTTCCAACGCTCATGTGCCCATTGTCGGTGCTATGACAGTGGACAGGGGATAGCATGGGCACTCTGGCTGCTCTTCAGCTACACAGTTTCATATGTATTCAATGCACTTTGGTTTGTGATAGATTACTCCTGCAACCATCATTAAGATTATATATGATCTGTGCTTCAGTAGCTCTTCTGGTGGCTCTTACCAGACTGGACAGATGGCAGCCCAACACCATACCTATGGTTTGTGTTTTTCCTTCCATAAACCACTGTCAACATGTACTCACTGCTGCCCATGTGCACTCACAAGCCTTGTCGTTTCAGTATGGCTCTGACCCAATCCCCTGGTCATAACAATTCAGCACTTATCAAAGTAACTGAAGTCTTCACACCGGCCCATATCTTCGGCATTCAACACATCGACTATGAGTAATTAACATCAGCTCCCCATTGCAAATATCTAAAACCTAATATAATAATATTATAATATATATATAATATAGTAGCTCGAGGCGTCACGGTGGTGCAATGGGTAGCGATGCTGCTTCGCAGTTAGGAGACCCAGGTTTGCTTCCCGGGTCCTCCCAGCGTGGAGTTTGCATGTTCTCCCCATGTCTGTGTGGGTTTCCTCCGGGTGCTCCGGTTTCCTCCCACAGTCCAAAGACATGCAGGTTAGGTGCACTGGCGATTCTAAATTGTCCCTAGTGTGTGCTTGGTGTGTGTGTGTATGTGTTTGTGCATGCCCTGTGGTGGACTGGTGCCCTGACCAAGGTTTGTTTCCTGCCTTGTGCCCTGTGTTGGCTGGGATTGGCTCCAGCAGACCCCAGTGACCCTGTAGTTGGGATTTAGCGGGTTGGATAAAGGATGGATGGATATGGGAACTCATGAATTATTCGAACATCACATTGAACCTGTGCAAACAAGCAAAAATATTTGTATTTTAGTTTTTTCTTTAAATTTTAATTGGTTTTCAGTCCTTATCTCAACTTTTCTTAACCAACTATAATAAATTTCTTTCTCTCTGGAATAACAGAAAAATGAAAACCTTGTGAGGACATTTTTGAGTGATGAAAATATATTTTAAAAATTGATAATGGAGTTTTTATGTGAAACAAAGTTTTTTTGAAATAGCATAGTTTTACATGGTGCTGATATTAACTCTCTCCAACTTTAAGGGATTAATTCTTTTAAACATATTATTGTCTTAAACGTAAGGTTATATCTAAAACTAAACTGAGTTTTCCAAAAGTAAAGGGAAGTCCATCCCTGCTTAATTAAGACCAGTATTCAAACATTTAGAACAACCCATATTTTTGTTTGTTTTTTTCTACACTGTATTTTTATTAAATAAAAGAAGTAGGACACCTCTATCTCTTCAAACATGCACTCCTTTAGAAACTAAAACCTATAGTTTTCTGAAATGCAGCCTTGGAATTTTCTCCTGTTGATTTGAAAATCAAATAATTTAGGAAATAATACAACATTTCCTTGGAATTTTGGCAAGGAGAGCTTAATGCTTGCAATATGTGGTGAACACTTCATTTTATTTGTGATAGTCTTGCCACAGAGACAGGTGAAAATGAAATCACCTTGAAACATCTGGTTTAATTTGTGTAAATGAAGGAGGCATTGAGCTACACTTGTTTTTGATATATTTATAATATTTATCAATTGAGCCAAACTCAGACTCACATTTTTACTTCTGCACTTTCAACCCAAATAGGTTTTTGTAAACTTTTAAAATTTTAATGTTCAAGGCAGTTTTAGTTTTTTATGTATCATAAATTTCAATAACAATACATTTCCTAAATTACTTAAATGCACACAGTTTATGCTATACAATAATTTAACACCTTTTAAGTGTATCCTTTGTACTAGTAGGCATCAAAACTTCCAAAAAAATATGAAGTATAAGCAGAGACACTAAAAATATGCTAATTTCAATAAGTAACTAAAAATAATTAACTTTCAGTAGTAATATTTTGCTCATGATTTTATCTCTTTATGAATCAACTGGTGTGGCTGTTAATATTGTCTGTTAAATAATCCTGACTGTTATTGTGATTGTGAAGTCTAGTATGGACAAAAGCAATCAGATCCAGGGACAATAAGAAATCTTCTCACAGAAAAGGAGCAGCGTGGCAGTAACACTAAATCTCGTACCACTATGTCAATTGAGAGTGAAAGCAGCATACATTACTTATGTGGTTCTTATTCCTGATCATGCAGTAGGCATAAATTCAGGCACAGTAAGTTTGTCCTTAGTATTTATTTATGTACAAAAATGTTACATATTGGTCTTTATTAAAGTGCCTAAGAGCATGTGTCATATCCATCCATCCATCCATGCATCCGTTGTATGTATGAAACCTAGCAGTCCTTTAGAATAGGGGTTGGGCTATCTAATGCATTTTCTAATAAGATACTGCTGTGTAATAAAACCTTAACAAAGGCTTTTTTGAACTTAAAAAGAATTTCCAACTACCAATGACAGTATATCAAGAAGAGGATACATCTATGAGTCACTTACCGATATATTAAAATCAAATTTTACAATTAAGACTTTACACAACAACAAAAGAATGATTCAGAACTGTGTTGTTCAGAAATTGTATTGATCCATGAGATTAAAAGTTTTTTTTTAGCAACAATGCTTTTGATACTACGAGGATTACATTATTAAGGCTTTATATTATAAGACTATTATTTTAGCATGACATACTCTTGTTAGAGCTTCTGCTGAGATTTATTTCTGATTAATCTCTTTTTTCTTAAATAATTCTAATAATTGTTTTTGACTTTCCATTTGCTTTCTATATTCAGTGTCCATGATGGTTCTTTTTTGCCTTTGGTTTGGTATGTTCTATATAATAAATTTGTTTTCAGATGTTTTATGTCCAAATGAAATTGCAGGCCAGTGGAATGCTCTCAGTCAGACTACATTGAACCTAGAATAGTTGTAATTTGGAATTACATCACTCACCATGGAAAGGCACATACTTTATGTACTGTGTAATCTTCACTGTGAATTTCACGTAAAGGGCTAACACAGTGCAGTTGAGGGGCACTGCAAATGATGTCTCAAGGGTACTTTGCCTGGGGGGACATCAATGTAATAAAAGGATGGCAGGTGGCTATTCATTTAAGTAAGTTACACCCCTAGACCGTTTGTGGGCAGCAGCTATACTTCACCCAGGTAATCCCAGAGTCCACAATAGATCCCGGGAAATGTAGTTGGAAAGCACACAGGGCATAGTACTTGCCTTATCCTGGAAGTACATCCTGTAACAAATAGTGGAAACTGGAAGTACTTCTAAGGCACAGCTTATAAAGTTCTCAATCAGAGTGCATGGAACTGTAAAATTGGAAGAATTTACGGTTCTCCTGGAAAGGAGAAACAGGAAGTAGGAGAAAGAAAAAAATAAGAAGCTAATGTTCAAAAGAATGAAGAAGAATATCATATGGTGACGAGGAAGCCTGAAGAATTGTCAGGGAAGACACTCTTATTTAGTTAACCTCATAAGGTACAGGGTTGTGTGTGACCAACCTCTTCTGTGTTTCCACCCTTCTATTTTTCTCTCCTGGTTTTTTTTTTGAGTTTCCTTAATAAATATCCTGTAACTTGTAACTTAGGTCCTGCTTAAGTATTGCACTAGCCAGTGACATACTCAGCAGAACACCCTGTAGATTACAACTGTAAATTTCTGTATATATATCATGATGATTCTCTATTCATGTTTCAACATTTTATTTTTGTGTTTATGTTGCATTTCTTTTATCCATACTAAACTGCTCAAAAAAATTAAAGGAACACTTTGAAAACACATCAGATCTCAATGGGAAAAAGAAATCCTCCTGGATATCTATACTGATATTGACTGGGTAATGTGTTAGGAACGAAAGGATGCCACATCGTTTGATGGAAATGAAAATGATCAACCTACAGAGCCCTGAATTCAAAACAATCTGACAAAAATCAGAGTGAAAAAATTATGTGGCAGGCTAGTCCATTTTGCCAAAATTTAATTGCAGCAACTCAAAATTGTAAGCAGCACTTTGTATGGCCCCTGTGTTCTTGTATACATGCCTGACAACATCGGTGCATGCTTCTAATGAGATGACAGATGGTGTTGTGGGGGATCTCCTCCCAGATCTGGACCAGGGCATCACTGAGCTCCTGCACAGTCTGAGGTGCAACCTGGTGGCATTGGATGGACCAAAACATAATGTCCCAGAGGTGTTCTATTGGATTTAGGTCAGGAAAGTGTGGTGGCCAGTCAATGGTATCAATTCCTTCATCCTCCAGGAACTGCCTGCATACTCTCACCACATGAGGCCAGGAATTGTCGTGCACCAGGAGCCACTGTACCAGCATAGGGTCTGACAATGGGTCCAAGGATTTCATCCTGATACCTAATGGCAGCCAAGGTGTCTTTGTCAAGCCTGTAGCGGTCTGTGTGACCCTCCATGGATATGCTAATTCACCCTTTGTACATTCTCATTTTGTGTGGTCCATTTTTCAAAATTGCAGACACTATTCATTACTAATGTGAGTGTGGAGATACATCAAGGATGCAGTCATGTAGTTACAAGTTTTATTGAATATCACATACTTTTGCTGAAAAATAAACACACTTTTAAAAATCTCTTAATGTTCTTTAAGTAAGATCTGATTTAAGTTTCACGTGCATAAAAATAACAATTTCTCAGACCCAAATTGCTCTCAAAAGAATTGATCCATTTAAAAAGTACAGGGTGGTCCAGATCTGATTATGCAGATCCAGATCATCTGGATGACTTTGATTTATGCGGGGATGATTCCAGTTCGGCGCGAAGATGATTCTTCATGTCATCAGTTCTCACACTTCTCGATGATCCGGGATTTTTCAGGTGATTTTCTATGTAATAAACTTAATAAGTTATAGCATAATGAAAATTGCATAATCAGATCTGGACCACCCTATACATTCTAGCTAGGTAAAGATTAGTCATGTGAATGATTACATGAGGGCAAAAGATGTGCAGTAATTAGCTGTTCTGTTTCACTGCTTCAGGGATCAGGGTTCAAATTCCAGCTGTGTTACACTTTTAGAGTAAAGTGTGCCAGATCTCCCTGTGACTGTGTTTCCTCCAGGAACTTTGGGATTCCGCACACACACTAAAGAATGCATGTTAGCTGGATTTATTGAATAGGCTTCTAATACCAAGCTGCAAGAATAAGCTCTGACTCAAAAGTATAATGGAATATGTGAGTTCAGAGGATGGATGGATAAATATGGGAAATCATAAACACTTTTTTAGAATATTCTCAAATACCTGAATTTCCTTCTTTCCTTTTCCTTCATTGATTATAGAAACTACAATTAATTGTTCAGTTTTTGGGCTTTGGGGAAATTATGTTTTTCATGACTGCTTGCATATTTTCTAATTTTATAAGAAAACTCTTCTTGTGTCTCTCAATGTACCTACCAATACTGCTGCATGACACAGGGAATTTCCTCTCCACTGAACAGCAAATGGAAAATGATACATTTCATTTTAAAAATCTTGAAAAGTAAAAATGGTAAAAAAATAAATAATAAAGCACAATGAACAAGGTAAAAAACACTAATTTCCACACAGCCTTAGCAATCAAATTAACATACACAGCTACAGTACTGCAAACTTGTATTTATGGTAGGAGGAGGTCTAGGCAGATTATAGTTCCTTGGTACATCAAATGAAAGGCTGGCGAGTTTTTGACACAACAAAACATTACAGGGGCATAATTAGAGAAAATACATAAACATACATTATATAAGAGGTTTAGAGGCTCAAGTATGATAAAACCTAAGGCTGTTTTTAAAAATGTATCTGATGTAAGTCAAGTACAGTATGCTGCATAAAAGGTTTTTCAGTTCATCCATTCATGCATTCATTCATCCATCCATTTTCCAAGCCTATTTTATCTTGAGCAGGATCACAGGGAATCTGGAGCATATCCCAGCAAGCACAGTGTGCAGTACAGGAACAATCCCTAGACAGGGCACCATCTATCGCTGGCGAACACACAGACACACACTTAGGCCACTTCTGCAACATCAGCACACCAAAGCTGCATGTCTTTGGATAGTGGGAGGAAACCAGAGCACCCTGAGAAAAGTCATGTTGTCATGGGGAGAACAGACAAACTGTACCCAGGGAGGCCCCAGGTCATGAATCCTGGCCATCTTACTGTGAGGCAGCAGCACTACTACTGCGTCAATGTGCTCCACTTTTTCATTTCACTTTACTCTTATATAGCTCAGAAGACAGAGTTCTTACATTAATCTACACATGTGGTCTGTTCCAGTCATAACAGTTGAAATGTCCTAATGTTCTACATAGCTGAATATGTAAAATGTACATACATAAGCTCACATATTCGATGTACTGTATATTGTCATTTGACACTTTTTACTGCCTGTAAAAATGAGGTAAAATTCCAACTTAATCAAAATACCATAATGATATGACAGATATTGTCCCCCAAAATACATTTCTTGTTCAGACTGTGGCATAAGAAAACAGATGACAGATGTAAAAAAAAAATGTGTGTTGGCGTGGCTAGATTCCTGTGGCAAGACTGTAGGATGTAGAAGCCTGCAAAGGAAGCTGTTCTTACTAGGTATGGAAACAAGATGTTCAGGTAAAGTTGTGAGCCATAAAACACTACATCTGTTTGATCTGCAAAATACACCAATTTTAAGCTGAATATCTGAACAATTTTGCAAAAGATGTTAGAAAAGTGTTCTTTACACAGAGAATCACAGACACTCC
Source organism: Polypterus senegalus (assembly GCF_016835505.1). Taxonomy (NCBI): domain Eukaryota; kingdom Metazoa; phylum Chordata; class Cladistia; order Polypteriformes; family Polypteridae; genus Polypterus; species Polypterus senegalus. The sequence goes on from NC_053160.1 coordinate 89,630,503, forward strand.
TGCGATATTAATGGTTCACATATACTGGTGCATTGACAGAAAATACTGAAAAAGATCAGGTTGCTCCCCATCACATCCTGAGTGCTGAAGTGCTCAGCGTCAATATAAAAAACGGTCCTACAAAGCTATTTCGTCCACAAGTAAAAAAAATTTCCTGCCCATTGTATTTTACTGACTGACTGACTTTAGGATGTTACTGTTACCTGGGCTGATAGTTTAAAAAACCTGAATACCTTCTAACCGACAAGTCTCCAAAAGTATCACAGCTGTGTGTCACATGCACACATTTTACTAACACTTACGTGGCTTTAGGGCATAAAGACAAGCGCAGGCACAAAGTCCACTCCAGAATTTATTATCCAGGAATAAACTGGAAGTGTTGTTTCTACATCCTCACAAAATAAAAGAGGTGATTCAAGAACAAAATACTACATTTCTGGACTGCTTGCATCTGCCTGTCACTATTTGTCTATCTCACAAGACCAATCGCGGCTCAAATCGGGTGAGGTCGAGACCCTTTCAGGTCTATAGGTAATACAGAACGCTCCCAGAAAGTAAAAAGACTTCTTTACATATAAAAAATGTAAACTATAGTTTACGCATATACAAACCGAAATGCGTTCATCGTCAGACATAAATGAGTGACTCAAGTAGTAAAAAGAAAAAGAAAATAAAAAACTAGCGGGACAGAAAGAGCGCCTCGGTCATCTGTCAAGACGCGCAAGTCACAAGACCGGAGCGTGAGTGAGAGCGTCACGTGACCCTCCCTGGTCCTGACTGACTCTCGACTCTCTCGCTCAGACTGGGGTTTTGTTGTTCATTTATTATTACGGGAAGAAGATGGCGGCGGAGAGGGAACCTCCACCGTTGGGAGATGCAGAACAAACCGATTTCAGGGAACTGGAGGACGGGGAGGATCTGTTTATCAGTACTGCCTCAACGCTGGAGGTAGGGTTCCTTAGTTTGTACATGGACAATGTAAACAGGTCGGGCTGATGGTGTTAATGCACGAACTGTAACGTATTATTTAAATGATGCAAAGGGGAAAAAAGTCGGACGGGGCCCATATGAGCAAGCGGTTACCGAAGGAGCGAGGAACGTAAGTTGTATTTAAACTGTAGAAGGACACACAGAGTACAAGATCACGTCGGGATCAGCGGGGGTGGTGATCCACGTTATGTGAGACTCGTAAACGAGATGTACAGCTCCCCATGAACTGTCTGGCACTTACCACGCATGTGTGCAATTGTGGGAGATCAGATCTGAATGATTTCCCAGATCGCGAAAAATATCATCAGCGTAACGTTAACACTCATGCGCAGTTATGTTATGAATGAAATACGATCATCAGCACATAGGGCATGTCTACAGTGAAGTCCCTTAGAACACTTGCCGTCTGGTAAAAAATAAACTTAGGCAAACCAGTAAATTACTCGCTCTTTAAGAATGTAGCACTTTTCCCCACTACTGGACCATTAAAAACTTGTTTTCCTGCGTAATAGTATGTGACAGGCCTCTGTACACAGATTTCTTCTGGTGACGGGGCGCGGATGGCTTGACAGGTAAAGGGGCTGAACCCGCTGACACGAGTTAGCAGTGCGCATGCGTGTGCACCTGAACGGGCTGGGGATTCGTGTTCCTTTTATTTACAGCAGTTGTCACGAGGTGGGGGTGAGGTTAAGTAAATATAATGGGGCAACGGTTACAGCAAGAAACATAAAAGGTAGCTCATAGTGTAGTTTGTCAGGACAGACTTGCATTGTTCTTCTCTCAAATGTTAACTTTTATATTTTCTCATTCTTTTTTTGTTATATTTACCTGATGGTCTTTATGTTGTATACCTATGATTATGTTTGTTCCTGCCTAGCGTCAAGTGCCGCTCCAGCCATTCTCAAGCATAAATTGGATTAACCAAGCTCAAAAACAAATTAATTTTCGTCTCCGATATTAAAAAAAGAAGTGAAGCAACGATTGTGATATATGTTTTAAATAGCAATTAAAAGATTCATGTTAAACCAACGAGCGGCTTGCTTTCAAATCAAACCTATGGTAAAGTCAGTATATTACAAGCTTTGGTCAAGTTTTCACCCAACTGACCCAACTGAGTAAAGAACTAATAACTTATTGCAAACGGCTATCAGTGCAGATACTGTATGTTCGAAATTTCGTCCATGATCAGTTCTGTTAGCATTGTGCATTTTTGTGGACATTATGGCTTATCGTTTACTTTAGTTTGGCATATTAAAGTTTGCAGCTTTGCATGACGTATTTTAAAATAATTTTTGATCACTTACATAACTACAAAAACTGTATATTTAGGGCATGTCTTTAGGTGCTCTTTTATCAGAAACATAGGAATGCAGTTAATCAGCTATTGTCTTTTATAAGGTTTAAAACATTTTCTTTTTACAGCTATCTGTGCATATATGTCACAAACATCCTTCTCTGTTAGCTTTGATAATAATATGCATTTTAATAGGATGATTGGAATTTACAGTGCATATCGTCTTATACAAAGTTTAATCCATCATCACCTTGCCTCCAACTCTACATATAAGTTCAAAGCAGAAGTTTAACATGAACACTTCTTTCCAGTGTTCCACAGCTCCTCTTATTCCATGCACAGTGTTTGGGTTCATATAAATCTCTATTAGTCCTTCCAAAACAAATTTGAGCATTTATAGTTCTCCTTTAGATCGATGGAGTTTGCTAGAGTCAAAAAATTACTTGTGTAAATTGTATTTTTTTAATAAGCAGTAATTTAAAGTAAATATATTGATAATAAAGTAGATATAATTTTGTTGTTACATTAAATTTGTGTTATTGATTTTTAATCTTTGATTGTAAATTAGATTACAATCATAGATTACATCTTTTCACTTGTGGCATTCAACTTTTGTTACCTGTCTTGCTACACTTGCTGAACAAACAGGCCCTAGCCTAATGTTACTCGACTATATTTACCTCTTTTGTAAGTTGCTTTGGATGAAAGTGTCTGTCAATCAAAAAAATGTAAAATTTAAATGTTATGTTACATTTCATGTGTGTTGTATTCACTGTGTGATTCTTGCATTTTAGGTTTATTGGATTATTATTGTCATGTGCTATTGTTACACCAAGCATTCAAATATACAGTACTGTTGCCACTAGTCTGTGCGGTACAGTTTTATTGTACTATGTACACATGTCAGTAAACTGTACATGAAATTTGACTTGTTTAAGCTGGCACCGTGATGCATTTGTTCTTATTGTTGCTTTACAGCTCCAGGATAATGGGCTCGCATTCTGGCGTGGTTAATGTCATTGTGCAGTTGCAAGTTATCTTTGTACTTGTCACACATTATATAGTCTGCCTTTACCCTCTCTACTGATACACATGTTATGTGCCAGGTAAATTCGGGTGAGTCAAGTATGTTTCTGAGTGAGGTTACCATGCTTTTGACTGCACTTCCTAGATTGTTTCCTGCCTCGTACCACATGCTGCTGGAATGAGCTCTCTACACTTTTAAATTGGATTAAGGAGGTTCAAAAAGTGACTGTATGGCTACATATCTGCCTAATGGATATAATTTTAAGACAATTTTATTGTAACCTTCTCCTATATGCACATTTCCTGGGAACTCTCATATCTTTGAATCAGGTACTAGGGATGATTTTAACTGTAGCTTTTAGGGAAAAACCTAGGGGTTGGTGGCAGAATTGGCACTCCAACCACCATAAAAAAAACTCACACTGGTTCCATTCCACCTGAACTGGTGTGGTGCTGAATTGTCACCTGTTGCATGGCTAAACTTGGGGTAATCCGGGGTCCTGGTGTGTGGGGGGTGCGGCAATGCACTGTATCAGTGCATGCTCCTAACCTCTCTCTCTCTTTTAAAAATTTAATTTTTTATGTAATCCAATAAATCAAATAAGAAATCTTGTAAAATTGGTGCAAGGTTGTCATCACCACAAATATTTTACATTAAAAATAAACAGATGGCAAGCTCAAAGTGCTAAACAACAACTGCTTTCTAATCTTCAGTTTTTTCATTATACATACTTACTGTAAAAAATACAGCATTGAACTTTCGTAGTGCAGTAAACAAAAAGATTAATAAAGTAGTTTTGTCTTACCTTCCTTATATACATGCCTATAAAAGGCTTAGGTATGCAGACAGCATTTTCAAGAAGCAGGAATATCACAGTTGTTTATATTAAAGGATATTTGGAAAGGGACCATAATAAAGGTGTCCATCTGTTTACATGGGTTGCTTATATCATGGCTGTGTAATCCATCCTACTGACACAAACACTACATTTTTATGTGAGGCACAGTAACTTGAAGAGCATTAGCGAGTTGAGTGGAAGTGCCATTTTATTCTAACAGACAGTTTTTTTTTTCACTCTTATTTTGCAGAATAGCAGTACCATTATGTGTTCTTATAAAGAACAGTTACACTTGATAATGAAGTATGATGGAAGGGGAGTGTCTTGGCAGTTAACAGTGTTTTGAGTGTCACAGAATTTAAGATTTTCTGACCTTTCTACAGATCAGGACATGTCTACCTGTCAGAATTGGCTCTGTACTAGTGCAACATAAATTAACAAGTAATTAAGGAACTGTGGTTATGTGACTGTACTGTCCATTCTAGAGCAGATACACATCTTCTTTCGTGATTTACTCATTCCACTAATTTAAACTATTCTTTATTTTTTTCATTATTTTATTTTAAGAAAATCAATTTAAATGTATACAAGAAATTACTTTTATAAGACTAGGAAAACAAAAAGAAAAAAGGAAAAAGAAAAAAGATGAAAAAAACATATCAGAAAGTTTGTAAAGCAAAGCAACAAAACAGAATTAATCCCCCACCCAAGATAAAGTGAGGCGAGCTGACAGCATGGGCAAATATAGTTTGAAAAAGAAAAAAAAAACAAAGGGAAATTGTTCTTTTCCACCAATGTGAATGTTTATTCTAAAATTGTATGAATTAAATGTTGCCATATTTAAAAACTATTTAAACAGATCCTTTAAGCGAGAGTTTGATTTTTTTCCCAATTTCATATAGTATAGAACATCATTAAACAACTGGCTATAGAAAGGTGGGTTGGGATTGTTCCAGTTAAGCATGATAAGTCTACATGCTAGCTTGAGCATGGGAAAGGGTGCTATAATTAAAATTTATTATTAATAGTGTGGTATAGGCAGTTACAATCAATTGGTCCTTCTTTACTTTAGGACCATCTGGGAGTAACCAAACACAGCTGGTTAGGACTGATCGTGACGCCAAGAATATCTGATAAGCATTCAGACATCTTTGTCCAAAATTATGTTAATTTGATGCACTTCCAAAACATGTGGCCGAATGAGGCTGGAGTTAGATTGCGGCTCTAATCTCTCCTTTAAAATAACCAAGTTTTGACATTTGCATTCATTTATTTATTAGACTGCCTTGTCCAAATCGGCTTGTAAATCCTATAGTTCATCTGTATAACTCGTTAAACATACAGTTGTGCTTGAAAGTTTGTGAACCCTTTAGAATTTTCTATATTTCTGCATAAATATGACTAAAACATCATCAGATTTTCACTCAAGTCCTAAAAGTAGATAAAGAGAAACCAGTTAAACAAATGAGACAAAAATATTATACTTGGTCATTTATTTATTAAGGAAAATGATAGAATGTTACATATTTGTGAGTGGCAAAAGTATGTGAACCTTTGCTTTCAGTATCTGGTGTGACCCTCCTTTGCAGCAATAACTACAACTAAATGTTAGCCCATTCCTCCGTAAAGAACAGCTTCAACTCTGGGATGTTGGTGGGTTCACCTCACATTAACTGCTCGCTTCAGGTCCTTCCACAACATTTCGATTGGATTAAGGTCAGGACTGTGACTTGGCCATTCCAAAACATTAACTTTATTCTTCTTTAACCATTCTTTGGTAGACCGACTTAGGTGCTTAGGGTCGTTGTCTTGCTGCATGACCCACCTTCTCTTGAGATTCAGTTCTTGGACAGATGTCCTGACATTTTCCTTTAGAATTCTCTGATATAATTCAGAATTCATTGTTCCATCAATGAAGACAAGCCGTCCTGGCCCAGATGCAGCAAAACAGGCCCAAACCATGATACTACCACCACCATGTCTCACAGATGGGATAAGGTTCTTATGCTGGAATGCAGTGTTTTCCTTTCTCCAAACATAATGCTTTTCATTTAAACCAAAAAGTTCTATTTTGGTCTCATCCGTCCACAAAACATTCTTCCAATAGCCTTCTATTTTGTCCACGTGATCTTTAGCAAACTGCAGACAAGCAGCAATGTTTTTTTTGGAGAGCAGTGGCTTTCTCCTTGCAACCCTGCCATGCACAACATTGTTGTTCAGTGTTCTCCTGATGGTGGACTCATGAACTTGAACATTAGCCAATGTAAGAGAGGCCTTCATTTGCTTAGAAGTTACCCTGGGGTCCTTTGTGACCTCGCCGACTATTACACACCTTGCTCTTGGAGTGATCTTTGTTGGTCGACCACTCCTGGGGAGGGTTACAATGGTCTTGAATTTCCTCCATTGGTACAAAATCTGTCTGACTGTGGATTGGTGGAGTTCAAACTCTTTACAGATGATTTTGTAACCTTTTCCAGCCTGATGAGCATCAACAAGTCTTTTTCTGAGGTCCTCAGAAGTCTCCTTTGTTCGTGCCATGATACACGTCCACAAACGTGTTGTGAAGAGCAGACTTTGATAGATCCCTGTTCTTTAAATAGCACAGGGTGCCCACTCACACCTGATTGTCATCCCATTGATTGAAAACACCTGACTCTAATTTCACCTTCAAACTAACTGCTAATCCTAGAGGTTCACATACTTTTGCCACTCACAAATATGTAATATTCAGTCATTTTCCTCAATGAATAAATGACCAAGTATAATATTTTTGTCTCATTTGTTTAACTGGTTTCTCTTTATCTACTTTTAGGACTTTAGTGAGAATCTGATGATGTTTTAGGTCATACTTTTGCAGAAATATAGAACATTCTAAAGGGTTCACAAACATTTAAGCACAACTGTATGAACCACTGGCATATTAAATATTCTTTGCAGGGCTACAGAGTTATGTCACAGTTAGGACATTAACTAATGGGCTGCACTGTCTACACACTCTTACTTTTCAAGATATTTTTCATTGCTCATTTATTTTCCCCCATTAATCTTAAATGATCTGTGTAATCCTCTCCCATCTTCTTCCCATACAAATATTTGTGGTTGTCAGAACAGTCCTAACATACTAACTTTCACAATATGATACAAGTGAAGAAGTTCAAGAAATAAATCCCATCTTTCAAAACTTCATACTAATAAAAGAATATAGGTCAGAAGGATCTATATGCAAAATAAAAAATATGTTTCATTTCCTGCAGGCTTTTGTAACAACCATGTTTCCATCCAAGGTTTTTATTGCAAACAGCAAACATTGTCATTTCACACAGGAAAGTGAAAGAAAAAAATACATTTCTTAGTAAACTTAGAGGTACTGGCAAAATTTTTGGGTGCTCGACTTAATGACATCCTCTGGAAATCTTGGTTTCTCCCTGTATGCTTATATGGTAAGCTTGCAGAATTGTGTAATCAAAAAACATGGCATGACTTTAAACTGTGTACCCAAGTCCATTATTTTATTTAATCTGTAAATCTGCTTTACATTTGTTATAATTTTCAGATTTTCTTACATTAAACGATGTAGTTGCTTTGCTGAAATGTTTTATTTGCTGCTAAATTATGCAAAGCAATAAAGACTAAGAGACAAATGATCTTAGCTTTACCTTCATTCCAACTGAAATTTGTCACTTAATTTGAGGACTCATTTGTTTCCTGTGAGCAAGCCCTTTGTTATGTTCAAGTATTTGAGGCTATGACTTTGTAATATCATTTACAAAATTCCCAAGCAAAAATGAATATCCGGGGGCCTCATTTATAAAACTTTCCATGGATTTCAATGTGAAAATATGCACATTCCAAAAAAAAAAATCAGATTTATAAAACCTGGCATACGCATATTTCTATGCAATTTACCACTTATAAATCACAGTCTCCTTGTAAATATGCGTACTTGAACACACCTTGAAAGCCGCTCAAAAACATCCATATATGGAGCATGCTAATCACCCTCATATATATGCAGTCACAAAATGCTGCAGAATTTCATTGGGCCCCTTCCTTCTGTTGTGCTGAGACCCTGTCATCCTTATTCAAGACTATCTTAGTTATGCTTCGCACCTGAGAGTGCAAGATCATGCACAGTGTTATAGTGCCTCTCCTCTGTGCTCTGGAAAAGGTCTAAGGCACCATCCTTTGTGCGGGTAGCTTCTTTCACCTGGCACAAGTAATGATGTTATTGCTGTTACAATGAATAGTACAGGCCATATGAAAAACTGGGGATCCAGCCAGTTTCCTTACCAACAAGCCAGCCACCATGTACAGCACCATTACATCTATCAAAAATATTTTTCCTCAAAATAAATGAATCATGGGTTCACCCAGGCACTGAAACACAATGTTTGCCAGTCACACCTTGGATGACTTGTACATTAACAAAAGCAGCTTCATTCTCGCTAGGTGTCTTTATTGCTCTACGAGTGCAGTAAAGTGCACCGATTACATTAGGAGAACCACATTGCTTTTTTATGTTGGCAAAAACATGTTATGTTTTATGTAAAATATGCATACCCACACCATTCAAAAACTTAATGAAGTATCTCACTGGTCGATTAATGGCTTCCAGCACAGCAGGCATGATGGAGTGAAGCTTGACGGATATATTCCTGATCTGTTGGTTAGTTCCTTGAGAAGTGTCAATAGGTAGTCTATAAAAAACGACGAAAAAACAAAAAATTTCTTCACTGCAAATATGTAGCACTGGTCATTTTAAAACAGAATTGAAACAGTGTTTGTACATGATAATTCGACACTTTTGAGATGTAATATATTTGTAACATCAAAACACATTATAATAATGGCTCAGTGATATGAATTATTATGCGTGCAAGTTGTCATTTAGCTGTTTTTGCTGCATTTTCCTACTTGATCAAGGGTGTTGTCATTTCCCTGTTTATCCCAACTGTGCATTGGTCAGAGTTGCCCTGAATATATGCAAGTTTTTTATTTTTATAAATCCAGATGTTAGCATGGAAAGTTGCATTTGTACATTTGAGCCTCTTTTTGTGCGAATGCCAGCTTTACAAATGAGGACCCTGGTCTTTGTTATTAAGGCTCATAAGAAGCATCAGTAAGTATTTGTACATACATGCAGTATTTTTCCTTTGATGAAATTGTATAATGTATTTGATGAAATGTCAGTTTTTACTTATTTATACAAGACTATAAAGACTCACAAATATCTTCACTTACATTCGCATTTGCTATGTTTGTCTCTGTCATTGGGTTCTTCTGTACCTGTTACTTAACCATTTTGATATTAGATCTGTTTTTAGACTTTTATTTCCTGTGGAGGCAGCAATTGTTTCTGTTTTTCTGTTTCTGCCTGTCTGACCAAGACAGAACTGAAAGGCTTCTGCTAAGTAGGTTATGCTTCATACTTTCGTCCATTCATCTTTCATACTGTAAATTGACCAGCCCATAGTAGCTTTCACTTCATGAGCGTATTTTTCTCCATTGCAATATATTGATTATAACTATGTGATTTTACAGTATCCGCATACTGTAGTTTATACAGAAATGGGTAATAAGAGAGAGCCAGGCATTGTGGCCTAGATCTGAGCTTCTTAGTCCTGGAGGAGCTGTATAGCTGGTGTTTGTTTTCCAAAGTCTGCTTTTAATTAAATGCTAATTGCTGCTTTTAATTTAACTCTTGCTTAATTAAACATGTTGCTTATTGATTTTTTTCAAGTATTGTTTCAATTCAGAAATCAGTTTATTTTTTAGTTTTGTATAGAATTAAAGAAAAATAATTGTGTACTTTATTAAAAAGCATTGATTTTACTTCCCCAAACTTAGTAGTTAATGTTTTAGTATCTTAAATGATAAGTTCAGTAGTTTCAAGTCAAGGTTATTTTTTTCACAAATCTGGTTCACTTGCTCAAGAAATTTGCATTGTTAAGTGAAGTTAGATTTCATAATTTGTTAAAAAAAAGTGTCTCCTTCATTAGTTGTCATTTGTCATCAATGCTGACACAATATATACTGCTCAAAAGAATTAAATGAACACTTTTTAATCAGAGTATAGCATCGAGTCAATGAAACTTCTGGGATATTATTTGGTCAGTTAAGTAGCAGAGGGGGTTGTTAATCAGTTTCAGCTGCTTTGGTGTTAATGAAATTAACAACAGGTGCACTAGAGGGGCAACAATGAGATGACAGGTGGAGGCCACTGACATTTTTTCCTCCTCATCTTTTCTGACTGTTTTTTCACTAGTTTTGCAATGGGATACGGTCAGTGTCACTACTGGTAACATGAGACGATACCTGGACCCTACAGAGGTTGCACAGGTAGTCCAACTTCTCCAGGAAGGCACGTCAATACATGCCATTGCCAGAAGGCTTGCTGTGTCTCCCAGCACAGTCTCAAGGGCATGGAGGAGATTCCAGGAGACAGGCAGTTACTCTAGGAGAGCTGGACAGGGCCATAGACGGTCCTTAACCCATCAGCAGGACTGGCATCTGCTCCTTTGGGCAAGGAGGAACAGGATGAGCGCTGCCAGAACCCTACAAAATGACCTCCAGCAGGCCACTAGTGTGAATGTCTCTGACTAAACAATCAGAAAAAGACTTCATGAGGGTGGCCTGAGGGCCTGGCGTCCTCTAGTGGGTCCTGTGTTCACTGCCCGGCACCGTGGAGCTCGATTGGCATTTGCCATAGACTACCAGAATTGGCAGGTCCACCACTGGTGCCCTGTGCTTTTCACAAATGAGAGCAGGTTTACCCTGAGCACATGTGACAGATGTAAAAAGGGCCTTTAGAAGCCATGGAGAATGTTACGCTGTCTGTAACATCGTTCAGCATGACCGGTTTTTGATGGGTCAGTGATGGTCTGGGGAGGCATATTCATGGAGGGACACACAGACCTCTACAGGCTAGACAACGGCACCTTGACTTCCATTAGGTATCGGGATGACAGCCTTGGACCCATTGTCAGACCCTATGCTGGTGCAATGGGTCCTGGGTTCCTCCTGATGCATGGCAATGCCTGGTCTCATGTGGTGAGAATATGCAGGCAGCTCCTGGAGGATTAAGGAAAATGATACCATTGACTGGCCCCCACGCTTGCTTGACCTAAATCCAATAGAACTCATCTGGGACAATATGTTTAGGTCCATCCAACACCGCCAGGTTGCACCTCAGACTGTCCAGGAGCTTAGTGATGCCCTGGTCCAGATCTGGGAGGAGATCCCCCACACCATCCGTCGTCTCATTAGGAGCATTCCCCAACATGTGGGAGCCATACAAACTACTGAGCATGATTTTGAGTTGCTGCAATGAATTTTCTGTAGATTGATAATTTTAATTTCCATGAAACCCAGTCCATATCAGTATAGATATTCAGCATGATTGTTTTCCCATTGAGATCTGATGTGTTTTCAAAGTGTTCCTTTAATTTTTTTGAGCAGTTTATATAAGATTCCATATTAAGTAGTCTGTTGTGATAAAGATCCCCAGAGATGGTATGGAAAACCTAACATAATGTAGCCAAACTAATAATAAAAGTCGAGGTGGGGGATACATTTTCTCCCATAATTTTGTGGGCAAGGCAGGAGACAACCCTGGATGGTGCACATCTCTCTGACACTTACACTGAGCCAGTTTACGTTCACTAGCAAAACTAACCTGTACATCTTGGGAATACAGGAAAAAGCCAAGTACCTGTATTTGGGGAAACCCTCAGAGATTATAACCTAACAAACTTGATCTGTGAGGCAGCAGGGTTAACCACTGTATCACCATGCTACCCAACACTAGACATCATGGAAAGTTGTGATTGTTTTCCAGTTCAGCAATCTCTCAAATCAGTGACATTTGTATGAAAAGCCCTTTGTCACAAATTTTCCAAAAAAAAAAAACCAAGATGAGTAAATACAATTAAAAAGTACAGTTGAAAGTAAGCAAATTTATCCTGTGTCTACTTGTGTTGGGCGTGGTCTAAAGAGATTTTGAATTATACAGTACATTTATTGCATGTAGAAAACAACATAGCAGGAAAACTTGATATTCAGCAAAAAATGTTAAGTGTTGGACCCAGGCTCATTTAAGATATCTGGTACTTAATTTGGTCTCTTATTTGTTTTTAGTGCTATGTAAATATTTCTCCTAAATGTATGGTCACTATTTAAGGAGTGGATATAGGTAGTCCACTCCTACAAGTAGTTTGGGATCCACATTAATGACAGGTTGGACTGGGCTTGGAGCACAGATGAACTACGAGGGGAAGTCAAAAAGTAAAGGGATTTTTTTAATTTCTCTTTCCAGAGTTTGGTAACACTGCTCATATCCAGTGCTGAATGAGTGTAGTCGCCAACACTTCTATACAACGCGTAACTCTTATTCCCGTGTTATTCGTTGGAGTGTAGCAGACCGTTAAACATGACAGCTCCATTGTTGATCTGCACGATTTTTGTTTGCGGAAGGTGTTAAACCTGCGACCTGTTATCGTGGCGAGGGAGATGGATTTTTACAGCAAATCGTTACTGTAGATGAAACTTGTGTTCATCATCACAAACCGGAAAGTAAGGCTGCGAGCATGGTTTGGAAACTAAAGGAAGCGCTAAGGGGAAGAAGATTTGCAAGTGATGAAGAAGTCATTGATGCGGTGCAAAATTGGTTGCAGATGCAACCGAAAAACTTTTTTTCCGATGGAATCAAAAAACTTGTGAAACGTTAGGAAAAGTGCATTGAAGTCCAGGGAGGTTATGTAGAAAAATAAGGGTTGTTTCACATTTCTATCATTAGAATAAATGCCCCTTTTCTCAAATGTCCCTTTACTTTTTGACTTCCCCTCGTATATAAAGACCCCCTGGAGGTAGCAGTGAAGGAGAGAAATAAAACAAAACTGAGTGCCATTATGAACAAGGCTATAAATATCCTCTCTCTTGACATGCTAGCACTGGGTACTTTCTCCCAACCAATTGTTCAGCAGTAGTGTGTCAAGAAACACTTCTGGAGCTCCTTTATAATGACAGCCATACATCTGCATAATGCCTCAATGAGACTGTGACATCTAAGTCAGACGTTTTCTTTCTTTATAATCTTTGCTTTGTAGTCATTTCTGTGTGTTCAGAACTAAGTGTGTATGTGTGTATTCATATATTTGTCTACCTACCTATTTATGAATTTATTTATTCAAAGAACTTCTGTAAAAAAACTATACTTCCACGTGGGGACAAATATCTGTCTGTCTGTCTATCTGTCTTTCTGTTGGATTGAAATGTCTGATTTGTGAATGTCAAATTTTCTCCACAGTAAAATTTGTTCTGATGTTTATTGTACTTCATTTGAATAAGCTGTAACATAGTCTTGAGTAGGTGTGGCCAACTCCGACCCTGGAGAGCCGCAGTGGCTGCAGGTTTTTGTTTCAATCCAGTTGTTTAATTAGAATTCCATCCTCACCAATAACAGATGTTTTTTAATTTAATGGCTTGTTAGTGTTTTAACTTTAGCTTGTCAGTTTATTCTTAAATTATAGATTTTTTTTCCCTTTCTAATAATTCATGTATCATCCAAGTGATTTGAAGCCTAAAACAGATGAGTAATTTTCAGTTCTTCACTTTCTCTTCAGTTTCCTTCTGAGTATTTAATTAAACCAAATAGTGAATGATGAATAGACACGGGTGGAAATGGAGACAAGCTAGATGTAGTTGGTTCCTTTGTCATTTGCATCTTATAGTTAATAAGTAGCAGGTAAAACAATAAATACAGCTGTATAAGATTAAAATAAAAATTAAGGGCTGAAAATCTTAACAATTGAGATAACTAAAATGAGGGTTTAGTTATACTTTAAAAATGCACATTTTTGGGTTTAAAACTGGAACATGTTAAATGGGAAAAATTGATATACTGTAGGTAATATTAGGAAGCATCCCTCACACTTTGCCTTATTTTTCATTTCTGGTTCAGGTATAGACTATATGGATTTTGTTTGGTCTCCTTGTTTACATACAGGTTTTCCAAAGATACTTCTGTTTTTTCTTGCATCCCAAAGATGTACACTTGATATAAATTGGCAACTCAGAATTGGTCCTCTATGATGGAGATTGTTATATTTGAGAGTGTGCCTGGTGATGGACTGGAATCCCATTCAGAGTTTGTTTCTGTTTTGCAGATGATTGTGCGCAATAATATGATTGCATAAAGTTGTACTTGTTCATTATTCTTCCATAAAAGCTATTACTGTTAAAAATCACTATATTACCTAATGACATTGCACTGATTTGAGTTGTGCCACTTTGTCATTTTCTATAGTTACTAGTTGGCCCTAGTTGTATTTTGTAGCAGTAGTAATAATAAAACTCATTTGTCCTCCCTAAGCAGTTTTCTTGAACAAGTTACTCTTTCAAATGTTCTTTCTTATGGTTTAAAAAATAGATTGGTATGTAAAATTTTTTCTCATTATCAGTTTGTGAAGGCATAGAAGCAAACCGTTGATTTTATCATATCTGTCTGTCAGGATCTAGCTTGCTTTATCTAGAATCACCTCACCAGGGGCCTCATGTATAAACGGTGCGTACACACAAAAATGTTGCGTAAGAACGTTTCCACACTCAGACCGCGATGTCTAAAACCTAAACTTGTCGTAAAGCCACGCACATTTCCACAGTAGCTCATACCCTGTTCACACAAGTTCTCCGTTCGGTTTTGCAGACTGGCGGCACCCAGCATCAAAGCAGTACTACTGTTCCTGTGTGGTTACCCTTTCTTTTTTAGATCCATATCCCTGACGTGGCTTTATAAATACACTGTAATTAACTGCATATTCTTTATCATTATTATTGTTTAATGCATCTGATTGTAATTAACCTGTAACAATATAATGGCCCACAGAATGGTCAAACTATTCCAAATACCATAACTGCTTTAGCATTGTTATTCTCACTGCACCTTCTTCCTCTTCCTTCAGCTGCTCCCGTTAGGGGTTGCCACATCGGATCATCTTTTTCCATATTACTCTCACTGCACCACTCGGAGTATTTATATCACTGTATCTGAGTGTGAATCACAGCTGTACAGCAGCTGATTGGAAAGAGAATTATCGGTATACAGCATCAAGCAGATGCTGCCTCATCCATGCTGTCTATTGAACTGCTCTCATAAGGCAAACGCTTCAGAGCTTTTCCTCGCGATTCAGAAAAAGTTTCATCCCAAGAACTCTAAACACACTCAATCAGTCTATCGAGTGCTCCTTGTAGAATGCTTTGTACTTATAAGTACAATTACCTCACTGTAAACTTGCGATACAGTTATTATATTGCACAGCCTGAGCCACTTTATAAAGTGCGTATTTACATATGATGACGATGTAATTTTTAAGATGAAATGCAGCAAAATATGTTTATTATATTATACAGATTAAACTTTAACTTCATTTAAATAATCTATATTGTTAATAATTAAACATTTGAGGACACAGTGTCACTGCGCTAGCAAGGATTTGGCGCTCCAAACATGGATTGTTCCTGCCTCGCGCTGGTATGCTTGTTGGGACTGGCAAGGACAGAATAATTAAACATGTACTATGAAGATATTTCAGTGTTCTCTAAAAGTTTTGAAGAATCGGTGTTCTAAGCTTACAGATGGCTTAATGTCTATTACAGAGCTGATTTTATGGCGATTGGGTATTTGGAGAAAGAAAAGTAAGGACAGGAATTGGAGGCTAGTACGTTTGAAAGAGACAGTACTGCTACAATAAAGTACAGTAATCCCTCGCTATATCGCGCTTCGACTTTCGCAGCTTCACTCTTTTGCGGATTTTAAATGTAAGCACATCTAAATATATATCACGGATTTTTCGCTGGTTCGCCGCTTTCTGCGGACAAAGGGTCTTTTAATTTAGGTTACATGCTTCCTCAGTTTGATTGCCCAGTTGATTTCATACAAGGGACGCTATTGGCGGATGTCTTAGAAGCTACCCAATCAGAGCATGTATTACATATTAACTAAAACTCCTCAATGCTATAAGATATGCTTCCCGCTTGTTTTGTTTGCTTCTCTCTGTCTCTCTCACTCTCTCTGCCTGACGGAGGGGGTGTGAGCAGAGGGGGCTGTTTACACAGTGGCTGTTTGCCTAGAAGATAGGACGCTCCTCTACAAAATGCCGCTTTATCACGGTGCTTCTGTATACTTAAAAGCACGTATTGATTTTTGATTGTTTGCTTTTCTTAGCGCTCTCTCTGACATTATCTGCTCTTCACGGTGCTCCTTTGAAGATAAGATATGTTTGCATTCTTTTAATTGTGAGAAAGAACTGGCATCTCTGTCTTGTAATGAAGCACAGTTTAAACGTTTGACTAAAGGGTGTTATTTCATGTCTAGAGGGCTCTAATAATGTTAACAGTGTGGGAGAGTTTATAAAGGCTTAAAATATATAAAAATAACCATACAAACATATGATTTCTACTTCACGGATTTTCACCTATCGCGGAGGGATTACTGTATTTAGAAGGTCGTAAACAGGTTTTCTATGCTCTAACTGCGAAAATATTCGATTTATAAATAAAGAATCCTACATTGCGGAAATTCATTTATTGCGGCAGAGTCTGGAACGGATTAACCGCGATAAATGAGGGTTGACTGTATTTAATCAATAGTCGCGCATGGCGTAGCAAGCATCTTGCATTAGACATAAACAATCACTGTGCCATCGTGTACCGTACCGCCACCGTGTTCCCATGTTTAATAACATGCTTTAACTCCTATCATCATGAAAATGACATCACATATACATCTTAGTATTTTAATTATTCAGAGAGCTGTAATAGATAGATAGATAGATAGATAGATAGATAGATAGATAGATAGATAGATAGATACTTTATTAATCCCAAGGGGAAATTCACAAAACGAATGTAATGGATTCTGTGTCCAGTCGGAGGAAGAGAAAGCTCGGAAGCACGTAGTGATTCACACACATAGAGCACAGAGAAGATCAAATACAAAACAAAGCATTTAACGTACTACTTTAGTTATGATGGGATTTAAGAAACTAGTAAATTAAACAATTTTAAGATTAAGTTTATGATGTTCTACTTTAATGGCAAAATAAACTACGTGATTAAAGTGGCAATTTCGAGATTAAAGTTGACATTTCGTGCTTTTTTCACGCTGTGTGCCTTTTTTTCCCCTCTGTACCCTAATAAGCTTTCATATGACACTCAGACGGTGGGCTACGACTCGCCTTTTCACCGCAACTTTGATATCTGACAACTTCTTTTTTATTTCAGGCACTGTGCAACTTTGTGAACTTGAGCTTTCGAGTTTCTCCGACACTCTATGTCACTCAATCAACTTCCTTTTGTTGTTTATACCACTGTTTAAACCAACAAATAGTACGTTTTTCTTTGCCTCCACTTGGTATTCGCTGAAATTCTATTTTCCCTCGTGCTTTTTCCATTGCCTTTTCTCAGAACACTGAGCTTAAGGGCTATTTATATTGATTTGCATATTCAAAGAGGCGTAATTCTGGGAGGAGTTGGGGAGTGGCAGCAGGCACGTGCGTTAATTTTCACGCTGACCGGGATTTATGTAGCAGAAGAACGTGGAAGCTGGCGTTCGCACAGATTTATGCATCTGGATTTTTTGTGTGTAAGCATGTTTCTGCTTTTGTGCTTATGTAATGTTATAGTGCATATTCTACGCACGCCGTTATGCATGAGGTTCCAGATGAGTGGAACAGTATATTATGCAATCACTTACTTTTGTAGAAAATACTGTAAAGGTGAGGATATGCTGCATCTGGTTTTCTTTTAATCATTTTTAATAATTTGAAATAATTCATGTAAGAGCCTAAAAATTGAAATTTCTGTTTAAGCCAAATACCTTAAGTATTTGTAAGTTTCTGCTTTTCCTTTGTGAATAGCTTGTATTTATCACAGTATTTAAATATATTGTTTTAAAGTGTGTGATCACCATATGACAAGTGTGCAAACTTCACCCATCACTGCCCATCAGTCAGAATGATGGGTGTTTTCACTTTACTGACTTTTAGAATATACCCTGATACTGGGTGGTGCATCTCAGAGGGAAAAGACAGATCAGCTGTCCTGATATGTCAACTTTGAGGTTAGCATTATGTGTCTGTTGTGTTTGTTCTTAAAGTACTCTCTGCCTACACTTTTCTTTAAGAACGCTTTGAGAAATTACACAATAAGCATATTCTTATCTATCATTTGGTGTATACATAACAAAATATTTAGCTGGCAGAAAAAAATCCTATCTGGTATATGGTTTGTAAAGATTATTTTGTGAAAAGTCAGTACTATTTAGATTAGTTTAAGTGTTATTTAACAGCTGATGTACTTGAACAAAATTAATTTATATGTGCATAAACATGTTTTGTTGCAGGATTACAACTAAATGAAACAAGTAGAAAATAAGAAGAGCCTATTTAATTGGGATGAGTACATTTTAAAATCTTTTGAGTGTAATTTGTTTTTTGTTACTATAGAGCTAATTTATTTTTTTTGTGTTACACAGGAACAGTGGTCAGCTACTTTACGTAACTGATCTTTTCCTAAATAATGAGTGGCATTGCACATGTACTTTGTCAGCATGCCTTTGTCGATCAAACACAGGAAGCTCTGTAATCTACTTGTGACTACACTGTAGGAAGATAAGTAAATAAATATAAGTAAACAACATTCAGTGTGGTTTTTATGTAAGTTATCTATACTAATAAAAGGCAAAGCCCTCACTGACTGACTGACTCACTCACTCACTCACTCATCACTAATTCTCCAACTTCCCGTGTAGGTAGAAGGCTGAAATTTGGCAGGCTCATTCCTTACAGCTTACTTACAAAAGTTAAGCAGGTTTCATTTCGAAATCCTACGCGTGACAGTCATAACTGGAACCTACTTACATACATATATACGGCCATAGCCTGCAGCTCAGTCGCCGTGTGAGGTGGAGTTGCGTCCCCCATCATCACGCCTCCCATGTAATTGAGTGCCTGCCAATATAAGGCCGTACGTCAGCAGCAATCCAATAGACACGCTGCCACTAAATATTCGCGGGTGAAGGACTGTGCTTATGCAAACAAAGATGAGATGGTCAGGGATAGACTAGTGTTTGGCACAAACTCAGCGAAAGTGCGACAGAAACTTTTAAGTGCTGCGTCTTAGCTAACATTAAATAAAGCCGTGGACATTGCAATATCGCACGAGATAGCACAAGCACAGCTAAGAACCTTCGATGCATGTACTCCGAGCGGCTCACGTGAACTGACTGTGAACGCAGTACGCAGATAATAAGCAAGAGCTCCAAAGAGCGCCGAACAAAAACGCATTACACAATTGAGAAGGCAGCAGAAGAATATGAAGCGAGTGACGCATACAAGCATATTCATTAGTGCAGCTACTGCGGAAACAAAGCACACGGTGGAAAAAGTCAATGTCCAGCTAAAGGAAGACAATGTAAAAAACGTGGTAAATTGAATCAATTCGCTATAGTTTGCAGGACTGGGAAAGGTAAACCCGTGCATGCAGTGTGTGATGTTTTAGATAAAAAGGAAGACGAGCTGTTTATTGATGCAGTAAGGGAGGAACAACCCTCTGAAGCTGAACAAGCCTGAGAGGACATATCAAAAGGGAAAGCACGGTGTAAAGGTTAAGTTTAAATTAAGTTCATAGACACGCTGCTGCTGGCGTTTGTCATGCGTACGACAAATACGATATTCGCGAGATACACATTTAATGAGAGGACGCAGGGTATAAACGAGACTTTCGATCACTTTGTAACGGAGTTAAAATTGCTGGTGAAGGACTGTGCTTATGCAAACGAAGATGAGATGGTCAGGGATAGAATAGTGTTTGGCACAAAGTCAGCAAAAGTGCGAGAGAAACTTTTAAGTGCCAGGTCTTAGCTAACATTAAATAAAGCCGTGGACATTGCAATATCGCTCGAGATAGCACAAGCAAAGCTGAGAACCTTTGATGCATGTACTCCGAGCGGCTCACGTGAACTGACTGTGAATGCAGTATGCAGACAACGACAAAGAGCTCCGAAGAGTGCTGAACAAGAAACGCATTAGACAATTGAGGCGGCAGCAATAGAATATGAAGCGACTGACGCATACACGCATATTCATAAGTTCACCAACTGTGGAAACAAACCACACAGAGGAAAACATCAATGTCCAGCTAAAGGAAGACATTGTAAAAAAGGTGGTAAATTGCACGACTTCGCTAAAGTTTGCAGGACTGGGAAAGGTAAGCCCGTGCATGCAGTGTTTGATGTCTCAGATAAAGCGGAAGACGAGCTGTTTATTGATGCAGTAAGAAAGGAACAACAATCTGAAGCTGAACAAGCCTTTGTAGACATATCAATAGGAAAGCAAGGTGTAAACCCTAAGTTTAAATTACGTTCATAGACACGCTGCCAACTAAATATTCGCAGGCAAATCCACAACTTAATACCGGGAATGCCTGTTAAACATCTTAGATTCACGAGTATCAATTTGGGTAGTGATCACTTCGATGAATGAAACCTGTCATCTTTACAACGGTTGACAACGAAGATGAGATGGTCAGGGATAGACTAGACAAACACAGAATGTAACTTGAACACAACACATCCTCCAAATACCAACCTGATTGAAACAAATAATGGTAATCAAATCCTTGATGACAGCAGCACTGATAACAGTCACAAAACAATTACAATGACAATCATGTTACGTTATTTTTAAAATGTTTCCTTTTCTTTTTCATAATTTCTTTAACACACTACTCCGCTGCAAAGCGCGGGTATTTTGCTAGTTTTATATAAAGACCACCATAAAACATAAACACAAACTGAACCTTTCATGATATCTTGGCAAGCTCCGTAGGCCCTGCTGTTTCGTTGAAGAACATGTGTGTGTCAGATTCACTGGCATGATGATGCCCAACCTCTTGCTACTTCCAAATGGTGCCATCTTTTGCCTTTACACCTGGTGCAGCTGCATTGTTCTTACTGTATATGTGAGTGGACGTTTCTTGTGGGGAGGGCTTCTATTCTCTTCTTCCGTTGCAAAACCCTCATCCTCGTCTGAGTTCACCTCTGTTATAGCAGAAAACAGCAGTGTCAGATTGGGAGGAGCATGAATGTGACTGAGGGAATAAAAAAAAAAATTTACATTTACACCGGCTGTTACAGACTCAAAACAAATGTATATTTTTTTTCAATAATCGTAACAATAAGAGCAGCTCACAAACGGTAAATGCAGGAAAGACCAGGAATTGATATGGCAACCTCTTGATTATGAGACAGCAGTTTTTACCGCTGCACCAGTCAAGCAGACTAGTTAGCATCGTTCCCTAACCCAGTTTCTTTTTCTTTGGTTATATTCTTGATAAAAAACGCACCTGTTTTGTTATACTTGTACGTTTTGTGAAAGTGTTTATTTGATATTTGGACTTGTCTTCACACATGATACACTTCATGTCAACATTTTGTCATTAGTACCATGAAAAAAGTTTCTGTTTTAGTTGTGTTCAACGTTTTTTTGCCTTGCAGTTCCTGTCATCCTACATTTACCCAGATTGTTGTAGACACAGAAAACACATGAAATTCATGTGTTCAAAATAACAATATATTATTTAGCCAATACAATTCCAGACACCTCACACCCAGATAAACAGACTTGAGCTGGGAGAACTTCAGCTGCATTTGTAGGGGATGAGAAAGCAGGCTGCTTGCTGCCTGTGCTGATTGACACATTTGCAAAACAAAGACGCTGATGAGGAGGTACGAAGGGAATTTAAGGTGGCCTGAGATTACAACTTTTTTTGTAGGCTTCAGGGATTCTAGTGTTAAATGTTTTTACATTTAAAAACAATTAGTATTTAATTAATAAGCCAGGAGTCTTCTTCCTATCTCGCTTTTTCTTTATTTTCTCCAGGTTCAACAGGCTAGTGATATGGGGTGGTTTTTGAAATTTTACAGACAACCTGCTTACTGAAGTCTAGCCTTGTCTTTCACTTCTTAGCAAGTATAATGCTATACTCCCATGAGCCTGAGAAAGAGCAAACCTTTGATGGGAAGGGTGGCATATGTGAAAATTAAAAGACTGTTCATTGAGTGTCCCTCCATGGATAAGGGGGACCCCATTGCTAGTAGACTATAGTTTTAGCAACCTATAGCCCACTTTCTGCAACTGCAGTGTCCTGAGTTCTGTTCCATTGTACTGTAGTGCTACTCCCTCAGCAGCAGTTTCCACCCTAAGAATATCAAGGGGTGTTCAGCCCCTTCATAGGACATTAGCAACTCTTGCAGTCCAGTCTGACTTGTGTCAGACTTTTGAGCAAGTGTGCGACCTTAATTAAATCATTTAATCTGGCTCCAACTGTAAAAAATATAATTGCACTAGTCGGTTGGTAAATTGTCTTGAACAGTCGTACTAGACAAGTATCTCTTATATATATTTCTCTTCTGGTTTGTCCTGCTTCCAATTCAAAACCGGTCCTGCCCTGCAGGTGATACAGCATTTCTCGATTCCTATTCGTCCTCTTCCAAACTCTTCCCCATGCTGCCTGCGGCCTCCCATACACCTTGCTATTTTCGTTATACTGCAACGGTTGTTTCCTAAGAATTTGTCCTAAGAATTTGTTATAAAATGACTGACAGTATCTTCTCTGTCGACGGGTTTTTAAACAACGTCATCTCTATTCCGGGATCTGGCAACTGTCGTCTCCAGCAAAACTCCTATTCACAACTTCACAGGGAGCCAGTGAAGTTGAGAGAGAGTAGGTATAATATGTTCAGTGGATTTAGAACAGCAGGTTATTATCTTGGCAGCAGAATTTTGAATAAGTTGTAAACGACGGATACGTTTTTGTGGGATGCCAGTTAGAATAGAATTACAGTAATCTGTACGTGAGGTGACACCGGGCATTAGCCAATACTTCAGTACTGTGTTGCATAAGAACAACACAAAGTCTAGAAACTTTTAAGAGATGGAAGAAGGCAGTCCTAGAATGTTACTTATATGGGAGGAATTATTTAATAATAATAAAAATGATTATTATTATTTAATAATTGCCATTATTAGTGTATAAATGAATATAAATAATTGCATGTAAACGATTCGCCAAAATCTGTTGTATGTAAACGATACTGTTTTAAACGTTATTGCTTTTTCATCAGAAAACCCAGTTTCCATGTCTACCTGTATTAGTTTAAATGGCACTTTTGCCACTTGCAATAGGGCGAATGCGCTGATGTATCGTGTCGACTGGGCAACACAGTGAATGCGGCGTCTCTCTATATATGTCTATGCTCTCGACCATTGGCATTGGTTTCGCTCCTTGCTATTGGTGTTATACTGCGACGGTTGTTTCCTAAGCCTTTTGGTTTTTGTACAATGTCATCTCTATTCCGGGATCTGGCAACTGCCTGTTCCTATCAGTGGGTTATTTCTTGACACAAATCGTCTCCAGCAAAACAACTATTCACAACTGCGTCTTTCAAGAAGTATTTCTTTCTTCTTGATTTCTGAATTCCTTTCTTACCGTTTTCTGTTCATATTCTTACACTGCCATATGCTATGGCGGGCATCGGCTAGTAAAGTAATAATAATAATCTTGAAATACAAAAATATAGCGAAGTTACATACAGTGCATCCGGAAAGTATTCACAGTGCATCACTTCTTCCACATTTTGTTATGTTACAGCCTTATTCCAAAATGGATTAAACTCATTTTTTTCCTCAGAATTCTACACACAACACCCCATAATGACAATGTGAAAAAAGTTTACTTGAGGTTTTTGCAAATTTATTAAAAATAAAAAAACTGAGCAATGTATGCATTGCTCTATGGAAAGAACTGAAAAAAATGTGCAGTAATTTTCAGTTTAAGCTGAAGAATATGATAGCTTGCTTTTAGGGTTGAGACAATCTGATATGGTTGCACATCTGTGGTATAATTCGGCTTTCCTACCATGTACCACATGTATTTGTTTTTTATTGCTTTAAAATAACCTTAAACTTTGTTGATGTGGTTTCTATCCATTTTTAAAGATTTCAGTATAACTGCTAGATAGTGAAAAATGTTATTTTCAGGTAGGTGAAAAAAAATTGTATTTTTAAACCACTCCAAAAAGACTGCTGGGTGTGCATCTTTTTTTACAGTAGATATTCAAAACTCATTGGTTGTCCGTGTAACCCAAATAGTCTATTTTTCTATGCTTTAGCTATAGTGAGAAGTCAAGCAAAATGACACTTTTTATTGGCTAACTAAAAAGATTACAATATGCAAGCTTTCAAGGCAACTCAGGCCCCTTCTTCAGGCAAGATGAAATCTATGTTTCAATTATTCAATTGGTTTTCTTGCTACTCTTTCAATTTATTAATACTACAT
Organism: Polypterus senegalus; assembly: GCF_016835505.1. Lineage (NCBI taxonomy): Eukaryota > Metazoa > Chordata > Cladistia > Polypteriformes > Polypteridae > Polypterus > Polypterus senegalus. Next base: position 89,655,046 of record NC_053160.1, read on the forward strand.
TTGGTATTGCTGATGCTGAACTTAAATTGTTTCACAATCGTGGAATTTATTTTCATCTAAACACTTGCTTTCTTAAATAAAAAGGTCAGTTACTTATGAAAAATATCTTGTGAGCAGTTCACATTTGTGCCCAATAGAGCACTGTAGAACAAATATAAAACAAACACTTTAAAACTCAACAAATACATCACCTTTAAGTCCTCTGGAGTTGAAGAATATTGAAGTAAAATGTGTGTCTGTAGGTGTTTAGTACGAGATACACTTAAAGATCAAAGCTTGAATTTTGTCAAAAAATTTTGGAATTGCCCCTTTTATATAAAAAATCTTGCATGATTCACATTAACTTCATGAAGGGGGAAAGTCACGCTATTTTTCCAAGAAAATAAAAGGAAAAAAGAAATAGAAGTGTTTTGAAATTGTGAATTGTATGCTAGGTACTGTCAAATTATCAAAAAGTAAAGGTTTGGATATTCCTTTAAAAATAAGTAAATATTCAAATATATTTGAACTTATTAATGATTCTAGATATCACATATTTATCATGTGCTTTCTTACTTATTAATGATTCTAGATATCACATACTTATCATGTGCTTTCTTATACTTTATTATTATGGTGATGGCCACACTGTTGGCTATAGCAAAAAACCAACACAAACAGCAAAAAAAAAAAAAAAAGGTGATACATGGGAAATTGTTATTTACATATAAGAGGCATCAAAATCCTGAGAATCTTCACTGTCATTTTTATTCAGACTAGTACTGGCAGCTAAGTGCGAAAGTCCTCAGCAAAGAAAGCCATGAAAAGAAGATAAAATCCATGTGATCCACATATGCTGGCAATGCACTTCACTCTAGTATTATCATTTTTTCTTTACTTCTGCATCTGTAAAACATGAAGCGCTTATGGCACAGTTGTGTGGGTCCTGCTTGCAACAAGCTGGTGTAGTCCTATGATACACACATTGTGATGTGTCTTAAAGTTTTAGATTAGAAGGAATATAGGTTAGTTAGTAAGGCAGCGAGAGGGTGAGAATAGTGAGCAAATTAAAAAAGTAGGAAAGAGGTAGGCAGGTTGAAGGAAGAGTTGTTTTATTATTTTAGAAGTATCCAACGGGTAGTGCCATTCAGAATAAAAAGTCGGATCTGTAGACTCAGAAAAACAGAGTCATCATAATATCAAGTCAGGGTCTGCATAATCGGTTTTATTTTTCCTCCTTTACAGATGCAATAATATTTTCACAAAGGTGGCCTGAATATTTTTATTACACCCCATTGTTTTAGGTATTATGTGTCAAACCAGCAGCACAAGGCATGTTTGGTGATGACTCTTTAAATTGAGGGTTTTAAATCTTTGTAATAAAAGGAAGATCAGAATTTCAAGTTATTTTCCACTTGCTTTAATGAGATGGTTTTAGCATTAACTACACAACAGTGTTGGGGTCTTAGGTGTAAGATTGAATGGCACAGAATCAGTTGCAGAATGATACTTTGTAGGGCACAGGAGAAGTGTTTAGAAAAATTGCCCTGAGCTAACATGCAGATCAAAGTACGAAGAAAATAAAATTCTATTTTGTGAAGGGGTCTGGCTGTAATTTTTACTCATTAAGATAAGCTAACCATTCAAAATTCCAAAAAGGCTGATCGTGGAGATAAAACACAAAATCAAATTGATAGAAAACTGTAGCTTTGCATAGCACGTCTATGATGATGGCAAAACTAGTACAGGTAAAGCAAACAACTTTTCTCTTGACAATTGAATGTCAGTTTTTACCTTTGATCAAGATGTGTTTTAAACAAATTTGAATTATTTTGAAATAGTGATGTTCGATCAGACAGCTCTATAGCTCTATTGTATGCTGCTATGCTGTCAGCCCCAAAATAAAAATGTATGCTTTGAGTATGTGATGTTCTGATCAATCAGTTGTGAGTTATAACTGTTATCCCTTGCAGCAGTTAAATAAGCACATTTAAAAATGATAGTGAAATGGATTAGTGATGAATAAAAACACCATGCAAAGCTCAGATAAGGGAACAATGTATTTGCTTTCATCATTTGAATGAAATGATAGTCATTATAATTGTACATTCCGTATTCTGTCAGTCCATTTTTTAATATTACTGTACATGTACAACTCAGGCTCTTGAAAACATGGCACATACTGTACCACAGAAGCAAAGGGTACAGGGTGGGAATCAATCTTGTATGGCGTGCCGCTCCATCATGAAGCAAACTCATGCCCACACCAACATTTACTTGTATGGAGACAGGCTAAAGTCATCAACAACATTTATTTATAAAGTACATTTTCATACAAAGGCATAACTCAAACGGCTTTACAAATTGTAAAAGAAAAATAACGTGACCTTTACTTCTGTCAGAAATTTAATTCCGGTCCTGAGGTAAAATGGTACATACCGGTAAGTATACAGAATATGAGTACAAAATGAGAATAAAACAAAACAAGATGTTTGCCTACAGTATCCTTTGGCCCCTTGTTGATAATACCTATTCTTTTAAAGTTTGAGTGGCAGCATTTAGGTTAGACATAAAAAAATAATCCCAACTCAATCAATCAATCAATCAACATTTATTTATATAGCACATATTCATACAAAAAATGTAGCTCAAAGTGCTTTACAAAATGAAGAATAGAAAAATAGAAGACACAATAAAAAATAAACATAAATCAACATTAATTAACATTGAATAAGAAAGGTCCGATGGCCAGGGTGGACAGAAAAAACAAAAAAAAAACTCCAGAGGCTGGAGAAAAAAAATAAAATCTGTAGGGATTCCAGACCAAGAGACCGCCCAGTCCCCTCTGGGCAATCTACCTAACATAAGTCAAACAGTCCTATTTGTATTTAGGGTTTTCATGGAAGGACTTGAAGATGATGGTCACGTAGGCTTCTGGCTTTCAGTCCATCAATGTTGGAGCATCATGATGCTTTGAGTAGGTGGTGGTGGTGCAGGCCGCCACCACAAAGAAACCGGAAAAAGAAACAGAAGAGAGAGTAGGGGTCAGTACGGATTTTAGAGCCATTATGAATAGTTATTATGATGAATTGAACATACAGAGTATCAGTATTAAGTTAAAGTGAAGTTATAAAAAGGCCATGTTAAAGTAATGTGTTTTCAGCAGTGTTTTAAAGTGCTCTACTGTATTTGCCTGGCGAATTCCTATTGGCAGGCTATTCCAGATTTTAGGTGCATAACAGCAGAAGGCCGCCTCACCACTTCTTTTAAGTTTAGCTTTTGGAATTGTAAGGAGACACTCATTTGAAGATCTAAGGTTACGATTTGGAATATAACGTGTCAGACATTCCGATATATAAGATGGAGCGAGATTATTTAAAACTTTGTAAACCATAAGCAGTATTTTAAAGTCAATTCTGAATGACACAGGTAACCAGTGTAGTGACATCAAAACTGGAGAAATGTGTTCGGATTTTCTTTTCCTAGTTAGGATTCTAGCAGCTGCATTCTGCACTTGTTGCAAGTGATTTATGTCTTTTTTGGGTAGTCCTGAGAGAAGTGCGTTACAGTAATCTAGTCTACTGAAAACAAAAGCATGAATTAATTTCTCAGCATCTTTCAATGATATAGGAGGTCTAACTTTTGCTATGTTTCTTAAGTGAAAAAATGCTGTCCTAGTGGTCTGATGAATATGCGATTTAAAATTCAGATTACAGTCAACGGTTACCCCTAAGGTTTTTTTTTTTTTTGTTTTTTTTTACTTCCGTCTTAACTTTTAATCCTAGTGCATCAAGTTTATTTCTGATAACCTCATTGAATCCATTATTGCCAATTACTAAGATTTCAGTTTTCTCTTTATTTAGTTTGAGAAAATTACTATTCATCCATTCAGAAATACCAGTAAGACATTGTGTTAGTGAATCGAGAGAGTCGGAGTCATCAGGTGCTATTGATAAGTACTTCCAACTGAAGAACTTGAGGGAGTGGCTCTCTGAGTTTGTGACATCGAAGGACAGATATCCAGTCCACAGACCCCTGACCTTGACAAGACACCAGAGCCCCCCTACCCCCAACTCCTGCCACCAGACAGAACCAACGCACTAACAAGTTGATCAAGAGTGCATTATTCATTTAAATGCTGATGATTTTTAATTTGTAGTTACTGTATAGGATAATACACTATTTAACAACCTTGTTATACTAGCTGAGAGTTAAATTATTATTATTATCTTATTTGGCTGATGCTTTTATCTATGGGTACTAACAGCAGTTGAAATTCAACTTGTTACATTGGCTTTGTTTTTCCAGTTGGAGCATATACTCATGGTCACACAGTGCCAGTAGCAGGATTTGAATCCAAAACATCCAGATTTGAAATCCAAAGCCTTAACTAGTACACCACACTTCCTACATAACCACATTATTTACACAACAATAATTTGCTTTGGGATTAGTGTGCTTTGTGTGAAAAACTGGCAGCTGGTGAAAAGACATTGCTTTGCATTCAGTTATGAACCTCAATAACATGTCACACAGTAGCATTGCTCTCTGCCTTCCTTTCCCACAAGTGATCACAAAAATCCCAGTCGTTAGTTTGCATGAATTGAAGCTGTCCTTGCTAAAGTCAAACGTACTTATGTAAATAATATACAAAGTCTGTAAAAGTTACTTTCTTACTTACTTCTGGATTTAATTAATGCAGGTTGTTTCTGTATGTAAAAAGTATATTGGTATAGGTTCTTTTTTATTTGTATGTTTATGTAAAGCTTTGGAAATGTTCTTTTAATTAATAAAAAATAATGTACTGTAAGAAAACAGTAATGTTCTACCTCTTAATACGATGTCTGTGTATTTACATGTATCACCAGATCTAAATATAGTAGGAAACACAAAAAGAGTAGAAATATAGAATACTGATACTGTAAATCAGTTGTCCTATGTAAAATAGGCCTCTGCCTTACTGAAAAAAACAGTCTTTCAGGGAATCTAAAATCCTTTCTAGTTCATTTCAGTACAGATTCCAAAACTAACTGGTTAATTTTCATGAGGCCCTCCTGATCCTTTGGGTCCCTGGGCCTGGGCCTGACAGACAAGTTTAGGGATCCATCTATGGTCACATCCAGTTTTACAAAGACAGAAAAGATGCTCTCATTTGCTCTTTTCTGAAGTCTGGTGCAGTTCCAAATTTTGTCCAAATAAATATTTCATGACAGCAGATAGTGGAGCTATGATGATAAATTCCCTATTTACATTTAGGTTATTGTCAAGTGACCAGGTATGAAATACTGTATATTAAGGATGCTCCAATCAGATTTATTCAGGGACAGTCCCAATCACTGATATCATGTTACTGTACTGGATTGGCCAATTGATTTTGTTTTCCTTTATCACAGTAAGAAAACCTTTACACCAAGCCACTGCGTAATCAGAAAAGGAGAAGCCTTACGTTCTATACTAAATTGTTAACTTTGGTATTTTTTTAGACCACAGGTGTTTCCTGTTTAGTTTTTTTTTTAACAATATTAAATTCTGTAGGCATATGGTTCATTTATTATAAAAAGTAGTAGAATAAACAAAATTCCCTTAAAATTAATTATTTTTGAACTAATAAAATTAGTAGAGAAAATATTTATCCAGAATGCATGTGGCATTAAAGAAAATAAAATGCTTCTCATAATTGCAAGCTGACATATTGTTTAATTACTTCTATAATGTATTAATGTATTTAAGTGAACCAAAGCATAATTTAAAAAAAAAAGTTTTCACCATTTGTATAACAAAAATATATATATATTTTCACATACTGATTCGATTAATTAATATTGGCCGCTGAACACTCCATAAATGTAAATATACATGCACTCATAGGTGTTATAGATTTTGATCATTAATTGCACTACAGTTTTTTTGCTGTTAACATATGCATTTACTATATTTATACAGTAAAATCTTCCATTGTACCAGATACACTTTCATAATTTTTGAGGTGTAATTATAAATATGGATTACCATTTTAATTAATATAAATATGGATTACCATTTTAAATAATTTGCTTCTCACCAAAATGTATACCATTTGACCCACAAAAACATATAATAAACACAGTACAAAACTATAAAAAAAACAACATATCTATCAAAGTTTCATAAGATGCTTATCAAGAAGATACAGGGCCAACATGTTTAACAAGTGGGGCGGAGTGGTGGCTCTGAGGCAAAGGATCTGTGCTGGTATCCTGAAGGTTGCCGGTTCGAATCCCCATCACTGCCAAAAGAGATCCTACTCTGCTGGGCCCTTGAGCAAGGCCCTTAACCTTCAATTGCTCCAGGGATGCTGTACAATGGCTGACCCTGCGCTCTGACCCCAAGGGATATGAAAACTAACAAATTCCTAATACGAGAAATTGTATAAGGCGAAATAAAGAACGAACAAAAAAAAAGTGTGGCCATGTGCTGGAATGACAAGAATGCAGCAAAGCATTTTGGGGTGCCAACCAAGTTGCCCATTTTATTGACCAGAGACATCAAAATAAATGAAACACAGAAAAATAAGATTTGTAAGTATAGATCCCTTCAGTTGCTCTAGTGGAACTCCGTCTGATGGGTTGCTCTGGCCAGTAATGACTCTTCCTTCCAGGGCACCTGGGATTTAATGGCGACTGGACTGGAAGGAGCAGGGTTAAATGCTTTTACCAGGAAAAGGAGGAGATGACAGCATTAGCAGCAGCACCCCCTGTTGTCTCGGGTGGTTATGACATACCTCGACTGAGCTTGAAAGGAAGTCCTCCAAAGCGCATGCATGCCAAATGTTTACAAACAAAATAGGCATATTAAGCTGTTAAGCTAACAAGCCTAAGCAGCAATTTCAAAATCTTCCTTACCTCTTCTTTTTCTAATTGAAAATGAAGGCTGCTGTACTCAACACAAGCTCGTTAACCATCCAAACTCAGAAGAGCAATGTTCGTTTTTAGTTAATGAACAAAAAAAAAAAGATCTGAATGCATTAAACTAGTTTTTCTTGCTATTTGTCAAACTGCACAGGACGACCCCTCTGATTAGTTTTTCCTCAGTTTATTATGCCACTTTCTTTAATGTAACGGTTAATATTCCAATTTTATCTGTCTCTGGTGAGGTCTGCCTTACTGCTTTCTGTTTATAGTAAGTTTGCAGCAAAAAAGTCATGTGCTAGTTCAGCTACCCCAGACGTGGGCAATGTCGGTCCTGGAGAGCCACTGTGGCTGCAGGTTTTTGCTCCATCCCACTTTCTTAATGTGATGTCAATTATTGGTGTTGAAGCACTTATTGATTAAGTGATATTTTGATGCTTCATTGTAGTGGTCTCGTTTGTTAAGGTTCCCCGCCCTTAATTGCTTATTTCAATCTTAAAACCACTGCATTTAGTGTTTTAATGGCTCCTTATTAGCAATAAGATGTAAATGACAAAGGAGCTAGCAGTTCTTCATCTAGCTTTTCTTTACATTTACATCTGTGTGTGTTCATCATGCAGTGTTTGATTTAATAAAACACTTAACAGAAAAAATGTGACAGACTGAAAATGATCTGTTTTAGGCTTCAAATTATTTTTATTTTGAAAATCTATGATATAAGAACTTTACATTGTGCAGACTAACAAGCCATAAAATTAAATAAGGTCTGAGATTGACAAGGATTGTTTTTTAATTAAGCAATTGGGTTGGACTGACATTGCCCACCCCAAGCTACCCTAATACCTCATGCAAAGGTGCACCACCTTCTGACAGCATTGCGTTGTTCTTTTATATGTGTTGCAAGTGTTTTAGATGTTTGTCCCACATATACAACTGGGCATGTGCTGCATGGTATACTCTTTACTGCAACCCTTGTCTCTGCTGTCGATTTCCTGCTTTTGGCATTAAAAAGAACTGTTTACAGGGTGTTTGCTGGTTTATTGCTATTTTGATGCCTGATCTAGAGAGAATGTGCGCTGTACTTTCTGATAAATCACAATGATAAGGAAGGCTGTGCCAGGTGGACTGGGGTTCAGATTGGAGTCAACTATTTGCTGAGGTCCGTAGCATCTCGTATGTAAGTAAGCATTGTTTAATAAATGCCTTAGGGTAGTCGTTTGATGTGAACAGATGGAAAAGATAGCATCTTTCATTCTTTTTTCTTTCCTTTGTATTAGTCATTGTCCAACCCTCTATATCCTAACACAGGGTCACTGGGGTCTGCTGGAGCCAATCCCAGCCAGCACAGGATGCAAGGCAGGAATAAACCCCTGGGAAGGGCGCCAGCCCACCGCAGGGCACACACACACACACACACACACACACACTAGGGACAATTTAGGATCGCCAATGCACCTAACTTGCATGTCTTTGGACTGTGGGAGAAAACCGGAGCATGCAGAGGAAACCCACGCAGACACGGGGAGAACATGCAAACTCCACACAGGGAAGCCCTGGGATGCTACCACTGTGCCACCATGCCACCCTCCTTTGTATTAACAATGAGTGTAAATCCTTCTGAAAAATGTTTTAACATAGCTCGGTATATGTGATATGGGGTGATTGCTAGAAAAATGTAATATTTTGTCTGCATAACATTACTTGCGATAAAGACTCATATTCAAAGTTGTGTCGCTACCTCTTTCAATGGAGGTGTGCAGGAAACTGATTTGTTCATTCATTTCTCTTTCCATAGTATCCAGTTCGGTTTAGATATATCTGGTAGTGTATGTATGGTTTGGTATATATATATAATATACATACATAGATAAATATAAACTGGCAGGAATTAACATCTCTGTTTGGCTCAATATGCTAATTAAAATATTACCTACAAAAAAGTATTGAAGTACTTCTCTGACCATTTTCAAAGTACATTTGCAACTTGTGGTAGCTAATAGCACACATGCCCTTGGTAAAGAAAGGTTACAGTGAAGGAAATAATAATGCAAGCAGAAATGTTTGTTTCATGCTTGGCTTCATGCACCATTGGCAAAATGATTTTTAAAAAATTCTGTATGTTTAACTTAAAAAATTCTCTTTTAGGATTTTTTGTTTAAATATCAGACAGATCAGGAAATACTACCGCTTTATTAAAAGACACAAACCAAAACTAAAATGTCTCTGACTAACTTAAATGTGTACAATGGTGATTTAGTAAGGCTTTTGTTAGCAATGGCACAGATTAAAGCTGTCAATGGCTGATTTATGTTGCTTCTGCAGGACACCTGAATAGTGCTTTAATTTGAAATTAATTTAGACCTGAGTCATTAAAGTTTTATTTCAATTTATTTCTGTTAAAATCTGTGATGTCTTTATGCTTTCATTTTCATTTCATTTAAAATAGAAAAAGGTTTTTTTTTTACTAAACGAGTGTGAATGAATTAAATGTGAAAATATTGACTTGTTTGGAGTACTTTTGTCGAATGACATGATCAGAAAACTTTATTTACTGGTATTTATTTTTATACAAGATACTTTTATATGTCATTCTTGTTTTGTATAATTCATATTTTCTAAAGGAGAAAAACTTTAGGTCAAAGTTGTTTGCAGTAATATTTTTGAAATTGTGCTTTTTTCTTTTTAATACATGCTTTGTAAAATGTGATGTAGAGAAGTAAAAAGTAACAACTGTGCAACCTCAAAACTTAAAGGGAAGGCAAATCTTTGCTAAAAGTTATATAATAAGTGTCGCATTATTATAGCTTTGGTCTTTTATTGCTGCACATCCTCTTTGAAAATTGTTCCTTCTTTTTATGTGGTGAAATCATTCACCAATCAGAAATCAGCTTGCTGATCATAGTGTGTTTGCAACAAAATTTTTATTGCTACAGTTGTCAATTAAAATGACAATGGTGGTAAGTCTTGATGTATATGTGTTGTTTGATAGGACTGAGACGAGAGAAGGTGTGGTGGATATCAGGGGGTAGTTTGCCCTGAATTTCCTTGTAACATAGAGGGTTTTGAGTTTTTTGTTAAAAATAAGAAATTATACACATGTAAAACTGGATAATTATCTCTGATCAAAGGAAAATTCCATCCATTAATCAATTTTTGTAACCCACTTAACCAGGGCAGGGTTGCTGGGAAACTGTAGCCTATCCCTGAAAGCATAGGGAAAAGGTAGGACCAATCCTAGGACAAGGTACCATTCCATCTCAGGGCATATGCATACTCATATTATGGTCTACCTGAATATCTTTGGACTCTTGGGGGAAACCAGAGCACCTGGAGGAAACCCATGCTGAAATAGGTTACTGTAAACATTTCTAATATATTATTAATGTGTAAAATTACATATGTTACTACAATTAACTGACATACATTGATCCCCTTCCACTTTTACATACAGTATTTACTCTGTTAGGCTTTATCAGCCACATTTAATTAACAACATAGTGTTCTAAAAACTACATTTGGTGGCACACAAATAAAAACTATTCATAAAATGCAATAATTAATAAAATAAACTTGTTTAATTTTCTTTTAATGCTTTAACATTAAGGTACTACATAGTAAAATGTCTTTCTGTTTGCTGTTTACTTTCATCTGTAATTTAAATGATGAAATTAGAAATAGAAATGTGTCCTTATAGCTAAGTTATTATAGCACAGGTAGTCCCCAGGTTACGGACATCTGACCTATGACTTACGAACGAGGCAGCAGCTGCGATGCATGTGCTTCAGTAACTGCCGCTCTGTCATCTTTGGCCTGGTTGATGCTGCAAGCGGTGGCTGGAGGAGGGCGATTTCGCTGCTTGCACAGTGTAGTGTCCCTCGGGTGGCTTCTTGTGGCAAGCGGTGTCCCTTGGTCCATAGTCACCAGGGCCACAGCTGTCGCTCGTGTGCTGGGCGATGGTTCGCTGCCCGCCCTCTATCCCGCTGCAGCTACTGCTCCTGACTGGACGCAGGCTGGATGGACTGGAGGGGGGCGTTTCACTGCCCGCTCAGCACACACGGCTAGTAATGCTGCAAGCGGTGACCCGGTTGTGGTTGAACGGAGGCCACTGAGGGTGAATGGGACGGCGGGGGTAGCATTGTAGTGTGCCTCGGGAGGCAGCCTCTTTGAATGGGTGGTGGTGGGCAATTCATTACCCGTCTTTGGCCGCGCCATGTTCGTTCTCGGTGGGCGGACGCTTCAGGCAGCACACTGTAGTGGAGGTGACTGCGAGGTGGGCTGGTGATGATCTGCCCCTCGATGCCCCCATTCATTCTCAATAGCAAGCCTGTTTGTACGGTTACGTACATAGCAGGAAGTTGTCTCTTGTCAGTACATTAGACGGGTTGATGATGGGTGCCTTCCTGCTGTGATAGCGTGTACAGTGCTGTGCAGAAGAGCTCATCTTAACCTTTTGTCTTCACCCTCCAATAATGTCTCTGAAACACAAATCTGATGCAAGTGCTGGTGATACAGTAAAGAAGAGAAAAACCATCACCATTGAAAGTAAAGTAGAAATGAGTCAAAGAGGGGCGAAACTCCATCATTCACTGGCAGAGCACTTGGTTACAGTCGGTCAACAATATCCATCCATCCATCCTCTTCCGCTTATCCAAGGTCGGGTCACGGGGGCAGCAGCTTGAGCAGAGATGGCCGGCCTCCCCTGTCCCCGGCCACTTCTTCTAACTCTTCAAGGGGAATCCCGAGGTGTTCTCAGGCCAACCGGGAAACATAGTCCCTCCAGCGTGTCCTGGGTCTTCCCCGGGGCCTCCTCCCGGTTGGACATGCCTGGAACACCTCGCCAGGGAGGCGTCCAGGAGGCATCCTGATTAGATGCCCGAGCCACCTCATCTGACTCCTCTCGATGCGGAGGAGCAGGGGCTCTACTCTGAGCCCCTCCCAGATGACTGAGCTTCTCACCCTATTTTTAAGGGAAAGCCCAGACACCCTGTGGAGGAAACTCATTTCAGCCGCTTGTATTCGTGATCTCGTTCTTTCGGTTATTACCCATAGCTCATGACCATAGGTGAGGGTAGGAACGTAGATTGACTGGTAAATTGAGAGGTTTGCCTTACGTATTAGCTCCTTTTTCACCACAACAGACTGATGCAGAGCCCATATCACCGTGGATGCCGCACCGATCTGCCTGGCGATTTCACTCTCCATTCTTCCCTTACTCGTGAACAAGACCCCGAGATACTTGAACTCCTCCACTTGGGGCAGGATCTCGCTCCCAACCCTGAGAAGGCATTCCACCTTTTTCCGGCTGAGGACCATGGTCTCGGATTTGGAGGTGCTGATTCCTATACCAGCTGCTTCACACTCAACTGTGAACCGATCCAGAGAGAGCTGAAGATCACGGCCTGATGAAGCAAACAGGACAACATCATCTGCAAAAAGCAGTGACCCAATCCTGAGTCCAACAAACCGGACCCCTTCAATACCCTGGCTGCGCCTAGAAATTCTGTCCATAAAAGTTATGAACAGAATCGGCGACAAAGGGCAGCCCTGGCGGAGTCCAACTCTCACTGGAAACGGGTTTGACTTACTGCCGGCAATGCGGACCAAACTCTGACACCGATCGTACAGGGAGTCAACAATAGCATTTATTAAAATAATGTACCTGTTCCAACTTACCTACAAATTTAACTTAAGTACAAACCTGCAGTCCGTATCTCGTACGTAACCCGGGGACTGCCTGTACTTGTATATTGTAAACCATGAGGTCATCAGTTTAGGCCCCTCCACTGCACTCTGCCATGTGGCCTTCATCTTGTTAGTCTTATGTTTACCCACAAAAAAGCAAGTCAAAAACACTGAATTTTTTTAACAAGACAAAAATGTTATTATGTGTAACAGAACAAAACAAGCAAGTCAAAAATATTCAATTTTTTTAACAAGAAAAAATTTTATTAAGTGTAACAGAAACATGTTAATACCAAAATGTCAAAATAAATACAGTAGGAAAGATATGGCTTATGTCTGCTGCTGTTCCAATGCAGATTTAGTACATTCTTCATATGATATGTTTTGACACAGTCATCAACAAACACAGCCCAACATTGCAACCAGGACAGTAGAAGCATGTTTCTTTGCACACTTTTTTTATAGTAATTTTTCTGATGCTTACACATGAGAGGATAGATTGTCCTTACACACATGATCAATGCTGCCCACAGTGCAACTCTTAGTGACTTACACATTTCTGCAGTCATGAACATTGATAGTTACAGCATTATGAACAGTGCTTAGGAGGGTAACATCTTTCTTGTCCTTCCATTTTGATCATAATCATTTTACATATTTGCAGTGCTGAAGCTTCACGCAGCTGCATTCGCCAGGCATATCATGGCAGTTCGGTCATACAGTGTTGTGTACATCAGTTTCACTATCCATGTTAATATTTGATGACCAAGAGACATTGTCATCACTGTAGGATTTTTGATGATTACCAATCAATAAGACACCCACCCACAAAAGGATGCCATAATAAAGGGGAACTTCAAAAATAATTTTTTTTATAATAACAGCAATTAATCAAACAATTTGCAAGGCTCCAAACGTCCCTCAAATGCTACTTAATCGCAGATTGCAATCATGTGATTAATCACGGTTAAAAATTTTAATCATTGCCCAGCACTAGTGTATATGTATATATATATATATATATATATATATATATATATATATATATATATATATATATATATATATATATATATATATATAGTGTCAGGAAAGCCAGGGGCGACGACCCGGCCGGGATGCCTTGAAGGACCGGAAGTGGGCGTGCGCCCATCTGGGATCACGTGAAAGCTGCCACCCTGGTTGCTTTGGGGGCCACGGGTTGAGGGCTTGGAAGCCCAACCCTGTAGCGCCTGTGGTCACCGCCGGGGGCGCCCCGATGCCTTTGGAGCCCTGGACCTCAGCACTTCTGCCACACCAGGAAGTGCTGGGGGGAAGAGAAGAAGGGACACCCAGAGAGCTTCCGGGAGTACAGCCGGCACTTCCGCCACACAGGGGCATGTCGGTGGGTGATTGCCAGAGTTCACCTGGAGCACATCCGGGTGCTAATAAAAGGGGCTGCCTCCCTTCATTCAAGGCTGGAGTCGGGTGGAAGCAGGACAAGGCAGAAGGAGCAAGAGTGGAGGCGGCCCGAGCAAGTTGTTGTTTGGCCAGGACTTTGGGGACTTGGGGTTTGTGTGTGCACTGACTTTGGACCTTGTAAATATTGTAAAATAAACGTGTGGTGGTGACTTTCAACATGTCTGCCTGTCTGTGTCCGGGCCAGTTCCACAATATATATATATATATATATATATACACGACACTCATTTTAAGGAACATAATACTACAATTTATTAACAAACACAAGGATTATAGAAGTATGAAGACTGGACATAGACTGACAAGACAGACAAACATATAACATATATGCTTGGCTTTTTGTTGGTTATTTAGAGGTCTAATTTATCTTGGCACAGACAATTAGTTTTACGATACCAAGTCTTTATGGATGATGTTCGATGTTGTGTGGAGCTGTTGCTTTGTTGTTGCTCTGTGTTCAAGTGGAGAATACTTCATTTGTTGGATTCTGCATGATCCTTTGTCCTGTTCTGTAGTACGACTTTCTCAGCCTGCTTTTTGCTGCTAGGCCCTTTGCTGTGCATTCTGCAACTTAGGAAACAGCTTTACTTTTTCTGGCATAAGAGTTTAGATGCTGAAGTTCCCTTCTTGAACTTATGGCTGCTTCTCAGCCTTCAGACTGGCTCACTGTTTAGCTTGGCAAACTGTATCTCAGCTCAGCTAAGGTTCACAAAGAAAAGAGTTTGTCAGATTAAGCTCTCCAAGGAAGAGTGGCTCATAACGTTTTAGTTGTCAGAGACTTGGTTTCAGATGGTAATTTTACATTGTTCCCCATCCCTGAGAGAATCCCAGAGAGGGTGCCATGAGAGAATCCCCAGGGAGTTCAGTGAGTATTCAGCAAATATCCCAGAAGGCTTCTTCAGGGTGGTGCACAATGTTTTAAGGGGTGGTTGAATTTTCTCCTGATCGGATTAAAGTCACATCCAGTTATAAAACTAGTAGGCTAGTTCTTCTGTCCGTCATAGTTTTCATCCCAGTGAAATACAGGTCTTTGTCCTTGCTTGAGTCTATTTCGTGCCTTCTGGTTAAGAAGTTTGCAGAGGGACCTGTACATCTTTACTTTACATCTTTGTTTTCAGCTGTAATCCTGGCAGATCCTGGTACATGCTGGAGTTCAACGACTTATTTTGCAATGCAAGTGGTGGAAGGTTAGCTGGATGCCTGCATTCCTGTTGAATCTGCTTTCTTACCCTGGGATGCCATGATAGCCCAGCAGAATGAGAAATGCCCACTTTATCCTACATAACTATTGTTTCATTCAATTTATGGTTTAGTTTCAGCTTGTTTTTATTTCAGTTTGTTTGAAAAAGTGGATTTACATTTTTCTGGGGTGGGCTTGCACCCTGACAGGGGTTTGTTGCTGCCTTGTGCCCAGTGTTGGCTGGGATTGGCTTCAGCAGACCCCGGTGACCCTGTATTAGGATATAGCAGGTTGGATAATAAATGGATGGATGGATTTACATTTTTTGTTTTAGATGCCATTGTGTGTTTTGCTTGAAAGCTCCTCCGCATTTATGAATATCAGTAAGTTACTGTCAAGTGGCAAAATGCATAAGAAATATTTATGATTCTTTTTTGCAGCATGGAGTTATTTTTGTCCACTAGATGGCAGCAGAATATTGTTCTAAGTGCTGAGTGCTTAACAAAGTACTAACAAACAATAGAGCTTATCCCCAAGAGATACCTGGGCTTAACCATTTTTGAACAGAGTTCTGAGCCAGAGAGACACTTGGGGTTAATGCTAAGGAGATTAATCATGTTATTTACTAACTTTTCCATGACTTATTAGTGGAAAAAATACAAAGACTTATGAGTTGTGACTTCCTTTATATAAAAGGTAGTTTCAGATAAATAAAAAAGCAAAAACATAGAAATACAAAATTCAATATAAAGCCTGTATGGACATTACAAATCGAAGATTTTACTTATATGGCACATCAAGCTTTGTTACATCCATTTCAATTACTTTGTGTCTTAATTGAAATCCTGAAAAGAATAACTTTAAAACATAGTAATGTGAAGATGTTTTTTTTTTAATTGCACAACAAAACTCTTTTATACTTAGACCCTGTTATTATGTATTGAGTGCAGTTTTTCATAGTATCAAATGGAGGCTACTATACTCTGTTTTGAACATACCAAGTATATCTCACTTCTCACTGCTAAGGCAAAAACATCATTCATTGCCTTTTAACATAACTAAAAGGTTATGTTAAGGGTCATGTTGTGTTTTCTTCCTGGTGTTTAATTGTTTGATTTATGTCTATCTCTAATGCAAATACTGTACAGTTTTAGCTTCTTTTTGTCTTATTGGATATGCTTCATGGTGCATGTAATTGCTTTTAAAATATTGCTTTCAGTACAATATGAAAAAAAGTGTGAAAGGTGGTACATCATGGAAAATCAGTTATGATTTTCAATACATTACTGACCCTACCTATATAAATAATAGACTTTCAAGCTGGTAATGCTAATTTTTTTTACAGTCAGTGTTCATGAAGTTTCCATGACTGGTGTAAATTTGTCAGTAATTTTAGGTACATTGAATATAAAACACAATTGTTTATTTATAACAGAAAATACTGGTTTAAATCTCTTTAAAAATGTACTTAAATTTTCCTTATATGATAATAAGAGGCAGTTTGTCCTAACTACACTACAGTATAGGTGCAAGTTTATCTGTATGGAATTATGCTGAAACTGTTTCCTGTTGTTATCTGCCTAAACAGAGGATGTGGAAACAAGTGTAGTTTGGCCTTGTTTCCTTTCCTCATCATTTTTCAGTCTGTTTTATTTATATATTTTTCTTTAAAAGAAAAATGTTTTATTAGGCATTTTGTAAATTCATGTCAGATTCTCCTTATCTGGCACTAATAATGTATGTCAGATTTGTTCACGTTATATTTGTCTCACATTCATTTTCTTTGTCTTTCCTACTCTTTTAGTCAAGTCCATCATCTCCTGAACCCGCTAGCCTTCATGCTGAAGACATTAGTACATCCAATGGACCTAAGCCTGCTGAGATTTCATTAGAGGATGATCGTGAAGATCTTTTTGCTGGTAATTTTTTTTTCTTCAAGGTTGCAAATATTACTATTTGTGGAATTGCTTTTATATTACAAGCGCATGCACAAAAATAATCTCTGGGTTGTTTCATATCTCATTATATTCATTTCAGAGCTTGAAATTCAGAGTTGAAGTGCAGATATCCCACACAAGTTTAGTAATTCCCACAAATTAGGATTTTTGATACCCAAACTTCTTTTTTAAAATCAGTATTTTATAATTGTGCCTTCTTTGTTGCTTGGCAATTTGTTTATTGTTTTCATTATTTACATTTTTAAGGTTGCATGCATAGCTTGTCATTTCCCTGTTGCAGTTATTCTTGACCAGAACATGAAGCTGCAGAATTTGGCAGTCGCCTGTTTATTGGAGCTGGAAAATCAAGCAGTAGAAGCTGAGAATGAGGCCACCACATGATGCCCTGTGTTTAAACTGAACTTTAGAAGGAACTTGACTAAACCTAAGGCTAAAAACAGGTTGAAATATATTCATACACTGAAATCAATAAAGAAATTCAGGAAATTAACTTTGATGTTTAGTGAATTTGTATTCAGTTTCACTTCTTTTTATTTGATGCACTGTTTGCTGCCAGTTTGTGGAATGTGTTGTCACTAAACTTTAAGACATTTATAATCATCATTTGTATAACATGGCTGTGGTGGTGTGGCTGCATTTAAACCTGAATTAGAAAAGTAAAAACAGTGACACACACAAAAAAATAAACAATGATTAAAGATAATTTTCAAGAAATCCAGTTGTAGTTATACATATAGTTATGGCTGCTAACTGTCTTAACTCTGAAAAATAACATTTAAGGATAAAAACAAGGACTTTGTAGGATGCTTTTTCCTATGATACCACAGTTCACCTGTACAGTCTTTTAAAATTGTCCTTTGGTTTCGGCAACACTTCATGTTAATCTCAAAGCATACATGTTTACTGGCAAACTAATAATAGTCCTAGTCAGTCATTGTCCAACCTGCTATATCCTAACACAGGGTCACAGGGGTCTGCTGGAGCCAATCCCAGCCAGCATAGGGCACAAGGCAGGAAGGGTGCCAGCCCACTGCAGGGCACACACACACACACACCAAGCCCACACCAGGGACAATTTAGGATCTTTGGACTGTGGGAGGAAACTGGAGCACCCGGAGGAAGAAGCAGACACGGGGGGAACATGCAAACTCCATGCAGGGAGGACCTGGGATGTGAACCCTGGTCTCCTTTCTGCAAGGCAGCAGTGCTACCACTGCACCACCGTGCAGCCCATAATAGTCCTAGTCATTTTCAAACCCACTTACTCCATTTCAGAGGTGCAGGGAAGAAGAACCCATCCTCTTAAACTGGACACAATGCAGAAAAAGGGCGTGGACAGTGAAATAGTCTGTTGTAGGATCTACTCATGCCACATCCACGATGTGACCATTTAAGTAAACCCACAGGGAGAACATGCAAACTCCACACCAACAATCAGGTGCCAGACAAGAACCGTGCACACTGGAAACTACCAGTTGTAAAAAGTTTGCACTTCTGTTCCGCCTAAGCTAAAAATATATATTAACTGTATTTTAATGAAGTGTCTCAGATTTCTTAAACTAACATTCACACCTACAGCGTTAGGATAACTATTCAAGTGTCTTAAAGCTGCAGAAAATAAAACTCTCACAGAAAAAACAGTATATTATGAATGAAAAAATAAAAAAATACTTATTTTTCTCAGAATAATTTATTTTTCATTCTCTAGATTTTTTTTTAATAACTCTACATGTTACTTTGTAAGTCCCAGTTTTGGCTAAATATGAGTAGAGATCACTACATGCAAAATTAAAAAAAATGTTTATTTAAAATTAAAATGATAGAAATAAGTTATTTTACAAACTGACTGATAATTTTATCTGCTCAAACTTTTATACTATTATTGTATAAATCAGAAATAAACAGTTACAGTACATTAAAAATGCTTGAAATATTAACATCAAGGTGCCTTTTAAATTGCTGGTTTTTGACCCCTCTACAACACACTTTTATTTCCCCAATTTCAAAATTAAATTTCAAGTTCTACATTCTATATAATTTTTATACAATTCTTAAGTTCCCTGAACATTAAGGTATTTTTGGAATTATTGCTCTTGTGGCCTGCAGGGGGCACATCAGCTCCCTAAACCCGACGCAGACAGACTCGGACACAAGTTCGCAAGCACAGCACAGGCTTTATTCATTGAAAAAAGCTTCTCTCGTTTCCCACAGCACAGTCACAAGACAAAGCACAAGCAAAATAAATGAATACAGCGTTTCACCTTTCTTTCTTTCTTTCTTTCTTTCTTTGTCTTTGCCTTTCTCTCTCACACTTTCTTTGTCTCTGTCCACATCCACTCCTCCTCCAGCAAGATTTGTTTTCTCCCCCCTGACTTTGGCACCAGGAGTAGTGGCAGCAGGCATCATTTATCCTGCAACTGGGAGTACTTCCAGTGGCCCATTAGTGTGGTGAAGTGAAAGCTCAATGATGTAGGGCTCTGCAGTCCCTTCAGCACTCCCTCGTGTCACCCACAGAACCCAACAGGGCTGTCCCAAACTCAAACTCCCATGAAGTCCTGTGGGAATCCAAGGAACCACTGCAATCCAGGAGGGCTGCCATCTAGCGCTTTGGGTAGGGGAATGCACTGTGTAATGTTCTCTCTCCTAGTAATTCAATTAAAAAGGTGTCCCAGCTGGGCAAAGGTGCTGGCCATCTGCCACACTCTTAAATTATATACCCAAACATAAATGGCTCTTATTCTGTTTATGTAATAAAGAACCTACAAATGGCTAAACAGTAATAAAGTACAATGCTCCAGAGTTTTTTTTTTTAAAAATATATATTACAGTGTTCTCCCTAGCGCCTTTTAGCCAGGCACTCCACTCGGCTAATTGAATTGAGCATCCGGCTGACACTGCAAGATGACAGCCACAGACCTACAACAACAACAACAACATTTATTTATATAGCACATTTTCATACAAACAGTAGCTCAAAGTGTTTTACATAATAAAGAATAGAAAAATAAAAGACACAATAAGAAAAACAAAATAAATCAACATTAATTAACATGAATAAGAGTAAGGTCCAATGGCCAGGGGGAACAGAAAAAAAAAAAAAAAAACTCCAGACGGCTGGAGAAAAAATAAAATCTGTAGGGATTCCAGACCATGAGACCCCAGTCCCTCTGGGCATTCTACCTAACATAAATGAAACAGTCCTCTTTGGATTTAGGGTTCTCACGGAAGGACTTGATGATGATGGTCACATAGACTTCTGCCTTTTAATCCATCCATCAATGTTGGAGCATCATGAAGCTTTGAGTAGGTGGAGGTGGAGCAGGCCACCACCACAAAGAAACCGGAAAAAGAAACAGAAGAGAGAGTAGGGGTCAGTAGCGATTTTAGAGCCACCATGAATAGTTATTATGAGGAATTGAACATATAGAGTATCAGGATTAAGTTAAAGTGAAGTTATATAAAGGCCATGTTAAAGTAATGTGTTTTCAGCAGTGTTTTAAAGTGCTCTACTGTATCAGCCTGGCGAATTCCTATTGGCAGGCTATTCCAGATTTTAGGTGCATAGCAGCAGAAGGCCGCCTCACCACTTCTTTTAAGTTTTGTTCTTGGAATTCTAAGGAGACACTCATTTGAGGATCTGAGGTTACGATTTGGAATATAAGGTGTCAGACATTCCGATATATAAGATGGGGCAGATTATTTAAGGCTTTATAAACCATAAGCAGAATTTTAAAGTCAATCCTGAATGACACAGGTAACCAGTGTAGTGACATCAAAACTGGAGAAATGTGTTCGATTTTCTTTTCCTAGTTAGGATTCTAGCAGCTGCATTCTGCACTAGTTGCAAACGATTTATGTCTTTTTGGGTAGTCCTGAGAGGAGTGCGTTACAGTAATCTAGTCGACTGAAAACAAAGCGTGAACTAATTTCTCAGCATCTTTCAGTGATATAAGAGGTCTAACTTTACTTATGTTTCTTAAGTGAAAAATGCTGTCCTAGTGATCTGATTAATATGTGATTTAAAATTCAGATTACAGTCAACAATTACCCCTAAGCTTTTTACCTCCGTCTTGACTTTTAATCCTAATGTATCCAGTTTATTTCTAATAGCCTCATTGTATCCATTATTGCCAATCACTAAGATTTCAGTTTTCTTTATTTAACTTGAGAAAGTTACTATTCATCC
The DNA here is from genome assembly GCF_016835505.1 of Polypterus senegalus. Classification (NCBI taxonomy): domain Eukaryota; kingdom Metazoa; phylum Chordata; class Cladistia; order Polypteriformes; family Polypteridae; genus Polypterus; species Polypterus senegalus. Next base: position 89,676,379 of record NC_053160.1, read on the forward strand.
ATTCTGAGATACAAGTCAGACATTGTGTTAGTGAATCAATAGAATGGGTCATCAGGTGCTATTGATAAGTACAGCTGTGTGTCATCAGCATAGCTGTGGTAGCTCACGTTGTGCCCTGAGATAATCTGACCTAACGGAAGCATGTAGATTGAGAATAACAGCGGACCCAGGATAGAGCCTTGTGGAACACCATATTGGATATCATGTGTCTTGAGTTGTAATTACCACAACTAACAAAATATTTTCTCCCTGTCAGGTAGGATTCAAACCAATTTAAGACACTGCCAGAGAGGCCCACCCATTGACTAAGGCGATTTCTAAGAATATTGTGATCAATGGTGTCAAATGCAGCACTGAGATTTAAGAGGATGAGAACAGATAAATGGCCTCTGTCTGCATTTCACTGCAAATCATTTACTACTTTAACGAGTGCAGTTTCTGTGCTGTGATTTGTTCTAAAACCCGACTGAAATTTATCAAGAATAGCATGTTTATTGAGGTGGTCATTTAACTGCATAATGACTGCCTTCTCTAGAACTTTACTTAAGAAGGCAGGTTAGAGATGGGTCTAAAATTTTCAAGAGCGAGGGTCAAGATTATGTTTCTTAAGAATGGGTTTAACTACAGCAGTCTTAAGACAGTCTGGGAAGACCCCAGTATCTATGACGAATTTACTATGTCAGAACATTATCAATTAGCGCCTGATACTTCTTTGAAAAACCTTGTTGGTATGGGTCAAGGACGAGGTGGAGGATTTTAATTGAGATATTATTTTTGTAAATCAGGTAAATCTATCCTAGTGAAAGAGTTTAATTTGTTTATAACAGGATGCTGGGGTTTAGGAGGATCCTTAGTGTTGGAGGGATATACTATGTTATTTCTAATATCATTAATTTTTTGATTGAAAAATACAGCGATAGCCTCACAGGTTTCACTGGAAGCACTTAGGAGGCATTCCTTTGAGTTACCTGGGTTTAGTAGGCGATCAATTGTAGAAAATAAGACTCTGGGATTACTAGCATTGTTATTTATAATCTTGAGAAATAGCAGCACCTCTCAAGACGGACAGTGTTATTGTATTCTGTTATTTTGACTTTTAATATTTCATGGTGGATAGTAAGTTTAGTCTTCCTCCATTGACGCTCAGCTCTTTAAATCCGACACTCTTTGGGTCTTCCATGGTATAACAATGCTAGAAGATTTTTTCACTGTCTTTTCAGGTGCAACTATGTCAACAGCAGCTCTCACTTTAGTATTAAATCTTTCCACCTTACTATTTACATTATCCTCGCTATTATAGCTGGCACTATAAACGGACTGATTGCTTAGAATGTTTGTAAGTTTTAAAGCTGCTGCTGAGTCAAAGAAGCGTTTTTTAACAATATGCTTCTCATGAGTGTTTTTATCATTATTTCTATATTAAAAAGTAGAAGAAAATGGTCTGATAGACCAATATCAATGATCTGTTTTATATCAACTTTCAGTCCTTTAGTAATCACTAAGTCTAACGTATGACCTGCTTTATGTGTAGGCTGATTTATGAGTTGTCTCAAATCAAAAGAATCCAGGAGGTTCATAAATTCTTTTACTTTTAGATCACACTGATTATCTATATGAAAATTAAAGTCGCCAACTATTAGGAGTGTGTCATAGTTAGTAATTAAAATTGACATTAAGTCAGAGAATTCCTCAAAAAAAGACGCGTTGAATTTTGGAGGTCTATACACGGATAATACTAGAACTTGAGAATCTCCATGGATAACAACGGCGAGATACTCAAAGGACTTGAACTTACCAAAACTGACATCTTTACATTTTAATCGGCTCGAGTAAATGTTTGCCAAGCCGCCCCTTTTTCCCTGGCGGTCTGCATGAGTAAAACTGTAATCCGGAGGCGAGATTCGATTAAAACAGCCGCGCCGTCTGAGTTAAGCCACGTTTCACTTAGTGCAATAAAATCTATTTTTTTATCACTAATAAGATCGTTGATAAAAACGTTTTGTTAGTTAAAGCTCTAACATTTAATAGTGCCATATTTAATGTTTCGGAGGTGCAGAGATGAATACTATGTGCATTATTGATATTTGGAATAGGAACTAAATTATTTTATTAGCCACTCTGTGTGTATTTTTTGTTTAATCTGTGATCTGTTTTTATAGTTTTAATACATTGTTCCTCTAAAATAGTAATTTTAATTAGATTATTGGAGTTTATGCCGTATTTCCTAGATTTTCTACGTGCATTGAGATTGCTTATTACAGTATTAATGTTGTGCACTTTAACGGAAGATTCTATTTAAACACTTATCATGTCCTAGCACAACAGTATAATTTCAGAAGGGGTTAAGAGCAGACATAGATAGTCAAGATAAATGAATTACCTTCGAATTGTTTTCGGAGAGGACCTGGGCACCGAAACTGTTCGGATGCAGGCCATCACGCTTGAAGAAACGCGGCCTTTCCAAAAAGAGATTCCAATTGTTGATGAAACCGACATCCTTCTTCTTGCAGAAACCCTGTAGCCAGTTGTTCAATCTTAGCAGACGATTGTAGTACTCGTTGGATCGTCTGACGAGAGGTAGTAGACCCGAAATGAAGATCTTTGCTTGCTCTGGCCTTGAACCCCCGCCTGCATAGCTGAAATCCACCATGGTCATCAGCGGCGTCGCTCCTACGAGACGCGGGGGTTAAGTCGGCACAACGCAGGGTTGATGTTTCGCCGGTTACAGATGGCGAGGCCGGTTTATCCAGCAGCCGGGCCTTCAGATCTCTAAGGTATCTCCGTCGGGACAGGGGGCTGTACATGCTAATAGTGGGAGCAGAGCGGCAGTTCACTAGCAAAAAATATGTGGAGGTGGACAGGTGAGAGTAGGACTGATAAAATAAAACAAATCTAGTGGAACCAGCCTGTCAGATATCAGAAAAAGGGCATCAGGAAGTGACCTATCAGTTCTCAGTGGTAGTGCAGTCTGTGTAGCGTACAGCTGCTCTCTTCTTGTTCAGTACAAAGCAAACCTATATATATATATATATATATATATATATATATATATATATATATATATATATATATATATATAGTTGTTTAAGCATTAGCTGTGTTCTGTGTGCAAAAATCTTTGTAGCACTCACTGTGGTTCCTGTTAAATTGACTCCCTCTGCCATTTTTATATTTGCTCATATTTGGACCTGTGTCCATATTGCAAAAAGTGTGCAGAAGCCCTTGCAGCATACACTGTGTTCTGAGCAAAAGTTTTGTCACTGAATTGCTGAGGGTTTTGTTAAAGTGACCCATCTGCCATTCCTTTTTATGTTCATATCTTGCCCTGCCATAGTGCAAGTGTGCATTGAATTTCCAACAGGCTCCCATTTTCCCGCTCAAAAGTCTTATTCATAGGTACTCTTAATATTTTTTCCAAACGTTTTACCAAAGTAAAAAAAGTGTTCAGAAAACAACACTGCTCAGTTTTTTCAGAAAAGAGACTGCACAAACTAATGAAGGTGCAGCGTCAACTCCTGATGTGGCAATTTCAGACAAAGACATTGCAGAGGCTGGTCCATCAGGGGAAATCTCTTCAGCACACACTCTGCCAGTTGATAAATCTAAGCACCACTTATCCAGCATAAACAAACAATGGTTTAAATATTTTAATTGGCTAATGGTCAAAGAAAATGGTATGTGGTGTTCATTTGCAGGAAATATTGAAACACAAACTCCCCACAAGGATAAGGTTACCTTGGGTAAACGTGCCATGCACAAGAAATCGAAAAGAAAACTTGCTGGACCATGAAAAAAGTAATCCCTCCCCCAAAAAAAGTACAGTACATATATAAATCCATAAAAAATCCAATAAAAAGTGGAAATAAAAATCAATAAATGAATCCATTAAAAAATTTGTGGTTAAAATGCAATCTAACTCCTCCTGATGTCAGTCCACCTCCTTCTCTTTCTCCCCGGCGCACTCATTGTTCCTGTACCCGGCGGAGACTCAACAGCCACAAGCTCCTTTCAGCCGACCTCCATCTTGGCTGACTCCAGGCATCACGGCCAGACCTTACGAGGTCGGCTATCCTCCCTTCTTCCTTCGTACTCACATGGTCGCCCCTCGGAAGCCTAGGGAGGGCACCTGCCTAACTCGCCACACTCCACCTAGATGTTCAGTGGGGTAAACTAGCCCCTAGAGTGCCACAGCTAACGCTCCTTCACGGGGCCCCAGCTCGTGCGGTCTCCTCTTTTCAGGTGGCCAGATTGTCCTTCTATGACTGCCTTTCATGTCCTTTAACCTCCTTCTGTTTCTTTTATTCTTTGAATTCTTTCTCTTTGAATTCTCCCCCTTTCCTTGTGTCGACTCATACATACATACATACACATATAAACAGTTAGGTCCATAAATATTTGGACAGAGACAGCTTTTTTCTAATTTTGGTTCTGTACATTACCACAATGAATTTTAAATGAAACAACTCAGATGCAGTTGAAGTGCAGACTTTCAACTTTAATTCAGTGGGTTGAACAAAATGATTGCATAAAAATGTGAGGCAACTAAAGCATTTTTTTAACACAATCCCTTCATTTCAGAGGCTCAAAAGTAATTGGACAAATTAAATAACTGGAAATAAAATGTTCATTTCTAATACTTGGTTGAAAACCCTTTGCTGGCAATGACAGCTTGAAGTCTTTATCACAATGGACATCACCAGATGCTGGGTTTCCTCCTTTTTAATGCTCTGCCAGGCCTTTATTGCAGTGGCTTTCAGTTGCTGTTTGTTTGTGGGCCTTTCTGTCTGAAGTTTAGTCTTCAACAAGTGAAATGCATGCTCAATTGGGTTAAGATCAGGTGAATGACTTGGCCATTCAAGAATTTCCCACTTCTTTGCTTTAATAAACTCCTGGGTTGCTTTGGCTGTTTTGTTTTGGGTCATTGTCCATCTGTATCATGAAACGCCGCCCAATCAATTAGACTGCATTTAGCTGTAGTTGAGCAGGCTATGTCTCTGAACAGCTCAGAATTCATTCGGTTGCTTCTGTTCTGTGTCACATCATCAATAAACACTAGTGTCCCAGTGCCACTGGCAGCCATGCACGCCCAAGCCATCACACTGCCTCCACCGTGTTTTACAGATGATGTGGTATGCTTTGGATAATGAGCTGTTCCACGCCTTCTCTATACTTTTTTCTTGCCATCATTCTGGTAGAGGTTGATCTTGGTTTCATCTGTCCAAAGATTGTTTTTCCAGAACTGTGCTGGCTTTTTTAGATGTTCTTTAGCAAAGTCCAATCTAGCCTTTCTATTCTTGAGGCTTATGAGTGGCTTGCACCTTGCAGTGCACCTTGTGAATTTACCCAGCTGAGAAGCTTTGATGCATGTACTCCAAGTGGCTCACGTGAACTGCCTTTGCAGGACTGGGAAAGGTAAACCCGGGCATGCAGCGTGTGATGTCTCAGATAAAAAGGAAGACGAGCTGCTTATTGATGCAGTAGGAAAACGAACAACCCTCTGACACTGAACAAGCCTTTGTACACATATCAATAGGAAAGCAAGGTGTAAAGCTTGAGTTTAACTTACATTCGTAGACACGCTGCCGCTAAATATTCGCAGGCAAATCCACAACTTAATACCGGGAATACCTGTTAAACATCTTAGATTCACGAGTGCCGATTTGGGTAGTGAATACTTCAATGAATGAAACCTGTTATCTTTACAGCGGTTGACAAACACGGAATATAACTTGAACACAACACATCCTCCAAATACGAACCTGATTGAAAGAAACAATGATAATCAAATCCTTTATGTCAGCAATACTCATAATAGTGACAAAACAATTACATTGACAATCATGTTATGTTATTTTTAAAATGTTACCTTTTCTTTTTCATAACTTCTTTAACACACTACTTCTCCGCTGCGAAGCGTGGGTATTTTGCTAGTATATATATATATATATATATATATTGTGGCAGTAGGGGGCAGTAGTGCACCCTTGAACCCTCAGGTACAACTCCAGAGACCAGGTAACAGTCCAAGACCTTTTATTTTCTTTCAGTGCACCAAGCACCTTCCACACTACTCATAAACTCTTTAAACAAACACAATAACCTCTCCTCCTCGCCCAGACACTTTGCTCCTCTCCCACCCAGCACAGCTCAGTGTCTGGACTGAGGCACCGTCCTTTTATAGCCCCTGACCCGGAGGTGTTCCTGTCCCAGCAGTCCACAGTTCCTTATTCCTTCCGGGTCAGGGCAATCAGTCTTTCACATCACCCCGGGAGCACGCCATTCCTTCCCGTCACGTGACTGTGACGTACTCCCGGGTCATAAGGCACAACCGATCCCACAAGTCCCCCCACAGCAACTCCTGGTGGTCCCCAAGGTATCCAGCAGGGCTGTGTATAAACACTACAGAGTCCATAAGGCCCTGCTGGACCTCGGGGCACGATCCTGGTGTCGGGAGAGCTCCTCCTGTCGGCCTGGGGGTGCGGACCGGCCTGGGAAGCCGGCAGTCTTCCACAATATATAATATTTTCATTTCTCCTTGGCCACACCCGCCACAGGAAGCCAATGAAGCAATTGAGAACGATCGAGCCCACACATGCAGGTGCAACTCGCCCCAACTACCTCATTAACTCGACACGTCTCTATGGATTTAAACCTGGACTTTTTTTTTTTTAAGCTGCGGACTCGCTATACCACATTCTTTTCGATCATTACTCCAAGAATGGTGGCCTTTCGATTTTATAATATGAAAGTAGCAGGCAAGAATGGACAGTTGCGTCAAAAATGATCAGAAGTCAATCATACAAAGACTTCAGTCCAAAACAGATTTTACTAAAAATGGCAACAACATCAGAGCTCTAAGAGTCGTTTCCAAATTTAGCCAGCCTACCTCATATTGGGCTAGTGATTCCAGTGAGCACAGCTGAATGTGAAAGGGGTTTTTCTGCCCTTAAAAGGATCAAGACATGTTTGAGAAATCACATGAATCAAAGCACGCTAAATAATCTCTTGCTGATAATAATAATAATAATTACTTTGTAATTCTTTGCATGTATATAGCACTTTTCTCACTAGTCAAAGAGCTCAGCAATTGCAGGTTAAGGACCTTGCTCTCAAGGGCCTAACAGAGCAGAGTGCCTTTTGGCATTTACGGGATTTGAACCGACAACCTTCCAATTGCCAGTGCAGATCCCTAACCTCAGAGCCACCACTCCTTGGAGGGCCCAGATCCTGGGGACTTTGATTATGGAAAAGCTGCAGACAACTGGGCCTCTAGGAAGAAAAGAAGAATAAATATTTAACTGAAAACACCTTCTGCATATGCAAGTTTGCTTTGAAGAATATTTTTTAATTTTTCTTCATTAGGTTTATATTAGGTTTTTTCATTGTTTTCACTTTTCTTCCCGACAGTGACAATACTTGTGCCTCTTGGTTTATGTCATAACAATTGTTATTTAAAATTTTTGTTAGGGTTGCAGGATCCTGAATTGGATACTTTTTAAATTTAATAAAAATATTCTGGCGCAAGTGTCAAACCTTAAAAAAGAAAGTCATATTGAGCATTGGAAAATGAATAATAATTAAATAATAAAAATAGTGCACATTTAATTTTCCCCACCACCAAATTTCCTCATCCCTCCCCACCCGGCTACATTTTCATGCCACCCGGCTGGAAAAAATTTCTGGGGAGAACACTGTATATGATTAAAAACCTTTGTTTACACCAATACCAACTAAATAAAACACAAAAAAATTGTGTTTAGAGATTTCTCTCCGAGCACCTGGATTTTACAGTATATAATCAAGGCAATTTATAATGCACAACCCTGGAATTTAATCTTTTTTTCTGCAGCAGTCTGTCAGCTTTCATTGTACCAAGTTTGGATGTCATATCCCACAGCATTACACAGTTATACTGTTTGGCACACACCCCTTTTTGGAAACATTTAGTCTCTTGCGCCTAAACAGTCTCTCAAACAAGTATTTCAGTTGTAGTTACATATTTTTAGAAAAACAAATTATATTCACTAACAGTCAAAAGTTTTAGTACACCCTGATATTTAAAGTTTTTATGGAAATGCATGGAGTTGAATGTTTTATTGTTTATGAAATAAGGGCATAGAACAAATAAACAATGGGAAATAAAAAAAGAAAGGAATCATTAAGTGCACAAAATTTTATTCGTATTTTTGATACGTCACAGTAGCCGCCTTTTGATATTATTACAGCTAAACTGTGGTAACACTTTTGATTCTTCCAGTCTGCACTAATCTACAGCCAGTATTTCAAGGCCCTATTTGTCTTTTAAGGAATGGCTTTGTTACTGCCACTCACCCTGTCAAACCTACAGCACAAAGTCTCCTCTTCACAGTTCAAACAGGGACTTGCTTTTGTCAACCACTGTTAAGCTGTGCTTGAAGCTGTTGTGCTATGAAGCACCTATCACTCAAGTTGGTGACCCTCAGAAACGTCTTCTCATTGGGTTGTGACTTTTAGTCTGCCATCTCTTCCTATTAGAGTTTCTTCAAGTTTCCAATTGCCTTTTGATTTATGTAGGACATCATACTCACTGACCTTTGATTTTCTTTTTTTTTAATTTCTCTAAATGAAAGGCCTTCACTTTTGTACTTTGTACATTATCACTGGAATATACAACTTTCTACAGTGTATAATATTGTTCAAGTAATACTTTAGAGGATGTGTAAAACAGTCTGTTCCAACACTGCTTTAAGACAGAGAGAGGGTTTTTAAGCAGTTAACAAAAGTTGGGACACCTGTGCAAATTGTTTGTTTTAACTTGCATTGCCTAATTTACTTTAATTGCCACAGAACATTTGTAGGTTGCAACCTATTAGTTGTTTCCTGAAGAAAGACCATTTGTAACATTCAGAAATTTCCTTTTTTTTTCAATTTTTGCTAGCATAAGCTTTAAATTTTAACCTAGCAGTTTACTGCTTACCTTTTTAGGTCATTCATTGCATTTCAGCTGATTAAATTAGATCTATGTACTCTAATTATGTACTCATCCAAACCTTTACTTTCAAAATACTTTTTCATGGCAGTTCTTGAAACAATTTCTGTGTGCCAAATGACACAGTGAAACATATTTTCAATAATTGATTGGGGTTCTGCCATTTACACATCTTCTCCTGCCTTCTGTTGCTACTGTAGCTATTGCCCCACAGATGTTTTGGGTGTTTTTACTTATAGTAATTTACTTTTTGTTGTTGTTGTTTTTTTCTTGTTTCATGTTTGGAATAAACTAAGTGTAAATATATACATGTTTATACCAACTTCTTCCAGTGCTGGATTCCCAAGATGGGGACAATCCCTTTGCTTGCAACCCTTTGGCGTAGGGCAGGAAACAATACTATACAATACAATTTAGTTTTGTATAGCCCAAAATCACACAAGAAGTGCCGCAATGGGCTTTAACAGGCCGTGCCTCTTGACAGCCCCCCAGCCTTGACTCTCTAAGAAGGAAAAACTACCAAAAAAAGCCTTGTAGGAAAAAATGAAAGAAACCTTGGAAAAGGCAGTTCAAAGAGAGACCCCTTTCGAGGTAGGTTGGCCGTGCAGTGGGTGTCAAAAAGAAGGGGATCAATACAATATACAGTAATACACAGAACACAACACAAGTAATCCTGAATAAAATATAATAGTGTAATAGAGGTAAACGCTGATGATTGGAGGCTAGTCTAGTGCAGCGGCTGAATCCCAGAGACAGTGTTGCTGCAGTTCTGCAGGGCTGGCAGTGGTCGTGAGCTGGCTGCTCAACGAATATACGGCACTGACTGGTTAGCTCCGGCGTGCTGGCAAATTGCACTGAGAATCAACTTTAGCCGGTTGTGGAGTTCAATGAAAGTACGTCGCCAAATATATGCCTCTGCATATACTCGGCTTTGGCGTGCTTCCAAATTGCACTGGAAACAGACTCTAGCTGGTTGCAGCGTTCAACAAATGTACTTTTCCGAATATACTCGGCTCCGGTGTGCTGGCAGTAATTACCTTGTTACATATTTTAGTCCATTATTTTGTTATTTTGCCATAATATAGTACATGATGCGATAAACTACAACACTTTTCTTTCAGAGTGTGATGATTAAAACATCTTTCTCTGTCTGCAAAATCATTCTTATGTATTGCTGCTACCTCTACTCCCTCTAAGCGTCTCTTCTCAGTAGCTGGGAACATTGTCTCAAAGAAGAGAGTCAGCCTCACACCAGAGCACGTCGAAATGCTCACGTTCCTGCACTGCAATCAGGAATATATGAACTAAATCTTTTATAAACTGTACATTATTGTTTTATTTTATTTGAATTGAAGCTTTATTTAAACATATGGACTTTAAGACACACCAGTTGCCATTTTTGGTTGTTAAATGCACTTTTTTGTTTTTAAAGACTACGTGCACTTTAGTTTGTATTGTTTAATGTATTTCTTTTTTATTGTGATGGTCACACTAATATAAAAACATCTGATTATTTTCACATTCATATGTTTCACTGGTTGTTATTTTAATTTGATTATTATTAATTTTAATCGTGTTAATGCAGAGACATCAGGGTGACATTCACAGGTGGACAGACGTGAGCAGATGAGGTAAGACATGCACTGGAGCCCAGAACTGGATGTACAACCACAGGTCGCAGGCATCAGAATAGTCAGGCATGAAATAACTGTGACTAATCGGAAAACAAATTGAACGATAATTCGACTACCAAAATAATCATTAGTTGCAGCCCTAATATCGTCAATGTAGTAATTTATGTATTGTATAAAATTACAGTAATTTTCAGTAAAATACATCCATGTATTCATCTGTTCATTTTCTGAAACCATTTTTTCCCCTTGCAGGGGGAAGCAGAATTCAACATAGGATGGGACACCAGTCCATTGCAGGGAATGTTCTTGCAGACCTCCACACTCATTAATATCGGGACAATTAAGTAAATTAGCTAACATTGACATCTTTCAGATGTGGGAAGAAACCAGAGTACCAGGGGAAACCCACAAGGACTTAAGGTGAACTTGTAAATTTAACACAGAGAGTGACAAGGATCACAAAAAACAAAGTTTTTGGTTCAGTCTTTTCTCCCAGCTAACTAAGTTACACTGACCCACTCACATATCCATCTTTTGTTCTACTTGTTATTACAAAAATATATATGCAAACAATAATGATGTATATTGATCTTGTCCTGGGTTAAGTTTCTGCCAGGTATACAAAAATAATATCCCTGGATGGGGCGCCATCACTTTATAATGTCTATTCATGCAAGAGTCGCACAGACTCATACCAGCTCATTTAGATTTACCAGTTAACCTAATGTGCACTTGTTGGTGGATGTGCAAGGATTACCTAGAGAAAAATAATTAAAACATGGGTTTGTCATCAGTGAATGGGCATTAAATCAAGCCAAAGTCTCTGAAGCTGTAAGGCATCAGCACCAACCACTGTGCCACCCCGTTCAGTAAATACTTGCTAAAATGAAAATGACCACTCATATACATACACTGTATATGTTTAGTTCTGAAAATTTTCATAGAAACACGGTAGATATATAGCTACTTGACTGATAATTCACAGTAATGGGTAGTAATCTAATCATTATTCTTGGTCTCTGTAACACCAAAACTTTATGGATTGCTTAGATTTAAAATTGCATGTTCATTCTACTTTTCGGACTGTTAAAGTATGATGATGTGAAAGTGCAATGACTCCTCTATGGATACATGCTTGTTATGGTGACCATTTTGATCATTCCATTCATTTTTAAAAGGGGATGTAAAATTTTCCAAGCCCATAGAATTTATTTATTTATTAAACATGCACAAAATGTGTTAAAGTTCAAATACAGTTAAAAACGCAGCACTTTAGAAAAACAATAAATACAATAATGGTATGCCCAGTCACATTGTTAACTTACAAAAACATTTCTAACTGTGCCACTAACCTGTTCAATTAGCCCTATGTGAACAGACTAAACATATGATATGTTTTTGCCACTCTTCTGTTGTGAAAATATGGGATCAGTTTATTTTGAGGAAAAGACTGAAGGAAAGATTATGAAGTTCATTTGCTTCTTTTGTGCACTTATCCCAATGCAGGTGGTCTCCTTTCATCACTTATCCCAGCAACAGTCCATGAGAGTGTGACTAAGGAAAGGTATATTTTCGGTGGTGAGTTTGCAGTCTGGACTCATTTGTTTGGAGAACAACCACTGAATAACTGAAACACACCTAGACATAGGAAGAATAAAGACACAAAGAAAGCAATAAGTAACTTTAGTTAATGGCACAACTTGTTTAAAGAGCAGGGGAGAAAAACACTAATTTGTCACTCTCTTTCAATATTTAATTTAACCCAGATTTTTGTTCCAGGAAGAATGTTCTTAAAAACAGATCTATGATCACAATTTCATTAAACCTCCATTTATGTGTAAATGAAGTTGTAAATCCATAAATGCAGTAAGTACTTCTTTCTGTGTTTAAGTACAACTGCTTTGATCAGAGATCTTTAACTATCATTTGAACTCTGTTAGGTACCTTTGGCAATGTTATTTCATTCTTGCATCATGTGAACCATTTCACATGCATTGACCCATTCAGATTGGTTATTTATTACACTGTACAGTAGAAGTTTTACCCTGCCGCTTACTCTTTTACTAGTTAAAATATTGGCATTTGCTCTTAGTATTCTGAAGTGGTTATTTATTTATAGCTTTAACTAAAAAAAGGTATTAGTATACTGACATTGAGTGTTACCTATAACAATGTGTATTCAGTAATATTATTGATTTATTGCCTTGATTATCTAGGTATTGATTCATAAATGTTCAAAAATGATATTTAAGTCATCTCAGAACGTTAAATGAAAATGAAATCATGTCTATCAAATGAAAATGCAATTAACAAATAGTTGAACATGAACCCAGGATATGCAGACTTAAAAAGAAACTCCAATTCATAACCAACTGAACCCCACTTTATAAATCCACCCCTCTTGCACCCGCCTACAAATCTGCTATATATTGCCTTTGATTCCTGTATATTTAATCATTTTCCTCTGATGATGATACTTGGTAGGTTATCAAAAGCTCAGGAATAACAGTCTTTTAAGATATGTGATTTGTTTACTCCCTTTGTGGATTTCTAGCTATAAATATATATATGTATTTACCTGTTTCTGGAAACCCATCTATTAGAACCTAACTATCAAACACCAAATTGCAAAGAGTTCAGTTAGTTTTTTTTTGTATTTTATAGTACTAGGGGGCTCTGCCCCTGCCCGCTTTGCTCGCCCACCCCTGTGTTTGGTTTACCAGATATACAATTTAAAGAGATTGTTATTTTCATGGGAATTGTTACATATGCATTATTTTCACTTTAAAAACTTTTGTAAAAACAATACTTGTCCTTTATTTCCGGCCCCGAGCGTGGTTACATCTCTTTCTCAAAGGACGTATAACGCTGCTTGTATTGTGGTACGGCTGAACGCACACTAAGGAGATGCTGTCGGATCATCTGCTGTCATTCTGCTTGTCGTTTGTCGTTATTTTAAGAGCTGGGAGCACATGATGCGTGTCTGCCAAAAGCAATCCAACAACTGCTAGGTTAGATGTCCGTGGACTTGTTTTAAATGATGGTTTACTGCTTTGTCTCGCATGACGCTGTGAAAACAACGGCCCCAGGCGTGGTTAAATCTCTTTCTCGCTGGATGTATAACACTGCTCGTGTTGTCAAGGGGGTTGATCATTATTAAAGCCTGTACAGCTGCTGTCCTTTTTGCCCCTTCGTGTCTCTGCTGCTCACGTTTTTTAGGATGGCTGAATGCATGCAATGAGAAGTGGTTGGATCATCTGCTGCTAGCTGCGTGTTATGCTTGTTGCTTGTCATTGTTTTAATAGCTGGCAGCTAGTTAAAGTGTCTCTCGTGGGACTTCAGATTGTCTTCTGAGAAGATCACGTCTCGTCTCCCTAGTCTGCCTCCCAAAGATTTTTTTTTTATAATAGATAAAATGATATATATGTTAATTAACAGTTCAAAGAGAATAATCGTGCATATTAACATCTAGCTCTGTTTCACACTGTTATAGAGGGTGCTGTTTATTCCATTTAGATAAAGACTAGTTTTACTTTAAAGCAGGGTTGTCCAACTCTGGTCCTGGTGGCCCGCAGTGGCTGCAGGTTTTCATTCTTACCCTTTTCCTAATCAGTGCCCAGTTTTCACTGCTAATTCACTTCTTTTCCCTTCATCTTTTTAAGGATTCAGTGCTCTGAAATGATTCTTGTCTTCATGAAATGACAGCCAAACAGAAATGAGACGTGAAACGACCCGACAGACGACCAGCTAAATTGGGGCTTCAAACTCCAATCAGTTCTTAATGAGAATATGATTCTTGCTTTTAATTAAACTCGTTATTTAATTCCAGGGCTCGTTGCTGCTGTCATTTTGCCAAAGCAGACATTTCCAAAACTCTTGATTTTTTGTTTTTTTTCTAAGAAGACGTCAAAATGTTTTGGTGACCTGAGAGATCAGCCTTACTGAGACCTTCACCCTTCTTTATTTTCAGATATTGTGTGATGGGCACAGGTGAGCTGCTCATGTGGCGGCTTGTTTTGTGTCTCCTTATTGTTTGGCTGCTAATTAAGGAAAAAGAAACCAGTAAGGGGCATGAGTCAAGTTAAGTGAAACTAAGGCAAAAGAAGTTAATTAGCAACAAAAACTGGTCACTAATGACCAGTAACCGCTAACCACTAATGATGGTTAGAATGAAAACGTGCAGTCATTGCGGCCCTCCAGGACCAGAGTTCGACACCCCTGCTTTAAAGTAAAACATTAATGTAGCAGCTCATTGGTTATCTTATCTCCTCCATGCTCAACTGCAGAATTTTTCATGTCTTAATTTTAGTTGACTTTAATTTAGTTGAACTTTAACCTAGTCTGAAAATGCCTAATTATGGACATTAACCTTTTCACTATAAAGATTGATTATGACTAAAATCAAATTTGCACTTTTTTGTGAACTTTGAGTGTTGACTTTGTGTGTTTGTACTGTATGTATTTTTGGATTTTTATCTTATAAATGAACATTAAGGAAGATGCAAAGGTCTGGATCAACTGAGTAGACAAGAAAATCAGTGCTATATAAAATAAGAGGGACTGCTCTGCTTATTTCTTTCATCTTCTCTAATCTCAGATATGCTATGCAACGTAGAGGGAGTACATGTAATTTTAATAGCACCAGATTAATCATAATTGTTCTTACAGAGCTAATGATGGTACAGTTAGTCACAATAGTGCTTAAGCAAGACATCTGATCTCAGGACCTGAAAAATGCCACACCACAGCCCTGCATATGTAATACTACTGGTATGGCTCTTGTTATCCCCATTATAAATGCATGTATACACAGATGCTTTCACATGAAATGGAAACGGTTCAAAAGCTGGTGCTTATCAAATGTCTTGCTTTCACAGTTAACACCATTTGCTGTACCAGAAATGTGTGTTTAATGGAGGGGTGTCAGAAGTCTAAATGAGTTCTCTGTTATGGAATATCCCTTTACTCTTAAAATGTCATCTAATGAAAAAGCATTAAAGCCACCAAGCCAATGTACCCTTTTGGTGGCTAGTACTCCAGAAAAGAAAATAAAGGAAATTATAAAATACATTAAAAAATTTACAGTTAATGTAAACTTCTAATGACAAAAGTGTTTGTTAACATACAACAAATTGCAAAGAAAGTTTCTCTTTTGCAAAAAAAAATGTATTTTCATGTCTATCACAGCATGTCTCAGCAAAAAACCAATGAAAAGACTTAGTTGATGTAAAGAGGGTATCACTGTATCACCTATACTAAACAAACATAGATCTTTGAGTGCATAAAATTATCAACAACAACAACAACATTTAGTTATATAACACATTTTCATACAAATGGTGTAGCTGAAAGTGCTTTACAGGATGAAGTAAGAAAAAAGAAAACATATAAAAATAAAATTAGGCAATACTAATTAACATAGAATAAAAGTAATGTCTGATGGCCAGGGAGGACAGAAAAAACAAAAAACAAAAAAATTCCAGACAGAGGGAGAAAAAAATAAAATCTGCAGGGGTTCAAAGGCCACGAGACTGCCCCCAAGGCATTCTGCCTAACATAAATGATCTCAATCAGTCCTCCTGGTTTTCAGGCCCCACGTGGAAGAATTGTCCAGTGTACAAAGGGTACAGCAACAACATACTCTATGTATTGTCTTGAACATACAGTATAAATAATATGGTCCTTCTTACAGATACAGTCTACCTAGGCATGGCACAGTCCCCAGCCATAAGTATTGGCCACCAATCACTTTCCCTCATATGTAATCTAATGAATTCTTTATAGCTGAAACTGTAAAGAATATGTTTTCATATTGGAAGGGGAAGGTAACAAGGTTATAGATAAGTAATCATGTAACCTTATTTTCTTCAGTCTGTCTTAATAGGCTCACTTCTGTGGAATAATATTTGCATACCATTTTTTAAAAGAGTGGTCTGTCAAAGGATTTTGTTAGCAATAGAATTTCTCAGGTCTTGGTTATGTTTATACCTTTTTAAATGTTATGTGTTTTCAGAAGCAACAGAAGAAGTATCCTTAGATAGCCCAGAGAGAGAACCTATCCTATCAGACGAACCATCTCCCGCCATCACCCCTGTGACACCAACTGCTCTTGTGACACCAAGAATTGATCCTGTTATGTTTGAGAGGTGCAAAGAAGAGGTAATAAACATTTTATGAGTCCATATTGTTATTAGTGTCAGAGCAAGTTACAAAAGGCATGTTAGGTTAATTGGCAATGAATGAGCACTGTTGTGCGTATGTGAGTAAATGTTTCTTGCGAAAGAAAAAAAACAGAAAAACACGTATTTTAAAATGGTGCAGTAACAGCAATTTGGTACTTTTGGTACACAAAGTAAATGGTAGATTTAAAAGACCTTGTGCTTAGCTCTTTGTTCTCAGTTGCTGAGTACTCCATAAGGCCCCCTTCCCACCCGTGTTCTTTGTTACGCTTGGAGACTCCACGTGGTACATACCACCTACTTCGACACACTTTAAAATTTAAAGGGAAACCGCAGAGTGTGGCAAGGCAGGGAGGCCTGTGATTATACGGTGCAACAAGGAAGCATGAGATTGTGCATTGGGTAGGCTGGATTGACACAGGTAGGGGAGTATATGTTATTTGCTTCAGTACAGGTACTAAGCTCCAAAAGCTAGTATAAATACCTCATTCATAATTTTAGTGCTGATCTAACACTATGATAGACTGTAGTTCAAAATTGGTAATGGAATAAATTAATGGATAAATGGTCATTAAATACTGTTTTTCAGTTTCAGTATTATGACAGTCTGAAAAAAAGTGTCTAATACTGAGTTATGTCAGCCTTTGATCTAGGAAAAGAGTATAGTTTTTAGCAGGCTTTTAAACCATTTATAAGAACAACACAGAGAGGCCATTCAAACTCTGTAGGGATGGACAGCAAACAGGTGTGGGATTTAATCCCAGGACACTAATGTTGTGACTCACCATTTTACGCTGCCAATATAGTTATATGAACATGAAAGAGTTCAATGTACAACATGGATGTCCCCATATATGACAGTGTGTGGGACTGCAGGTTAAATCAAGTGCATTTGGATCCAGCAAAGCACAAACTTACCATTGTATTCGAACAATTCTCATTATATACTCAAAACAACTGCACTCACAAGCTGTAGATATGTGAATGAGCGCTCAAGTTATCAATACACTTTTACTGATACTGATTCAAAAATAGAGGTAATCTACAGCAAGGAGGTATTATACAACAGTGGATACTGCATTGATCTCAACTGCAGTCCTCTAGCATAATAGAGAGAAAAAGCAGCCAAATTCTCCATGCTTTTCTGCTCAAACAATACGTATGTCCCTGCTACATCTGTAACCAGTGAGTGAAGGGAATAGTCTCATAGTGGAGAGGTCTCAGCTTCATGCAGAATGTTGACATTCTCAATTTTCTTAAAAGGAAATACAGTTAGGACTTGGTTATTAATGTTCATACTAATGATGTTGCGCTTTAACAATGGAGCTTCTATTAAGATACATTAAATAAAAAACAATAGCGTCAGAACTACACTGTAAGTTATACAGTATTAATTTTGTTATTAATGTATTATTATTGCATTATTTCAATAATTATTATTACTTTATGTGATGTATGTATTATGCTAATGTTAGCTTAAGTTAGGTTTGCTCAAGGTAGGTTATGTCAAGTCAAGTGTATAGCTGATGTGCTATCGTGGCACAGGCACGTCCTTCTGTGCTGCTGGCATGCGGCAGGTTTTCAATGTGTGCTGCGCATGGAATGCAACAATGCAGATGTGACATTATATCCAAAGTCAACATGCTTGCTTAACAGCAAAATCAACTAATTATTCTCTGGTTGGAACCATATGCCGTCATTAAGCAAATCATGACTGTACAATAAGTTCTTTAGATGTTCAGCTAGGAACCACAGCTAATTTTATTTTATTTTATTTTTTATTTTATTTTTTTTTATTTTTTCTCCAGCCGCCTGGAGTTTTTGTTTTTCTGTCCCCCCTGGCCATTGAACCTTACTCTTATTCGATGTTAATGTTGATTTATTTTGTTTTATAATTGTGTCTTTCATTTTTCTATTCTTTAATATGTAAAGCACTTTGAGCTACTGTTTGTATGAAAATGTGCTATATAAATAAATGTTGTTGTTGTTAATTGATCATTAAGGTATTCAAGCAGGAAATAATAGTATAGTCATTGGAGCAATATTTAAAGTTAACTCAGAAAACAAAAAGATACATTTAAATATGGATGGTTTTGTGGTGCAGTAACTTTGCAATTTAGTTATATAGGGTCTTTATTTTTATGTGTACAGAGTATAGTGAAATTTTTACTTGCATGTGCTAATAAACATAAAATGTATTATAATACTGCTGTGCAAATATTTCATGCTAATATTGCAGTAGTCAGCAGATTGCCCTGAAGATGGGACAATCACACACGTGCTGTCACACATTTAAACTGAGCTCTGCATTTCACAAACCCCATGATTGTTCATGGTACACTTTTCATGGTATACCTTTCAAGCTTGCGAAAGTTCAAGAATACAGGTGGAGACTTTCAGACTTTTGGATAAATAGTATCCCCCACAAAAGATAAGAGTTCTTCAAATAATTGCAGGTAGAGGCTGTGTGTGACAGTGGCAGATGAACTAGGGTTAAGATAGATAGATAGATAGATAGATAGAGAGAGAGAGAGAGAGAGAGAGAGAGAGAGAGATTTATTTGAAGAAGATTTCATATTGTGGGAATATAGTAAGGCCTAAATCGCTATGTGAATTGTTTCATGGGAAAAGTGCATTGTCACATACACTACCATAGCTGTCCGTTTATCTGTCCAGGATTTTAAATTACCTGTAGCTCGCAAACCGTTTGAACTATTGACCTGAAATTTGGTACCTATATACTGCATGAACTCTACTGTCCACTTTAAGGGTGATAATTTTTATTACTGTTTTTATTTTTATTCCATTTTATTGTAGAATCAACTCTTGGCAGTGGCCAGCAGGGCGGCCATGCGGTGCATATCTTAAATCATTCTTGAGGCAGATTGAAGATTTAAGTACCAGCTTAAGTGAAAAAATAATTAATTGCTTGATTGATTGATAAAGTGATTAATTAATGATCATTTTTGTTTTTGGCAGTGCCAATAATTAATGAGGCAATTGGTACATCTCTAACTTTATTTTACTCAACTTTCCCTTAAGATAGGATTTTTCTGTCTGCTAATGTCTTAATGTTTTGTCTTTTGTAACTTTATTGTGACTTGTTTATTTATTTCTTGATTATACATCCTCAGAGTAAATTGTATTTTTGCATGTTTTTTGTAATTAACAGCCCTGGGTAAGAGTGAGCACTAAAATCATAATTTTGCAACTCAAAACTGTAATGTTTCCAATTTAAGAAAATATTTGTAAAAGTAAAGTTATTCCTAAACTTGTATGTGGTATCAACTAAACGACAGAAAGAAATGCTTTGGCAGGTTATCTACTAGCTATTTAGAGTTCTAATTTGTCTTGTCACATAAAGCTGTTTTTGATAACAAGTAGTTTTCTGATACTGTGGGGACTTTTGTTGTCATTGGTGTACCCTCAAGTAAAACACTTTACTTGTGGTGGAATGTAGTCGTTGAGTTTGCCAAATGGTCCATTGTTCATGGTGTTGTATTGTCTTTCTCATCTGGCTTTGGTTATAAGACAGTTTGATGTGTTTTATGCAAATTCATTGGGAAACATGTGACCTCTTCTAGGTTATTTTGATGATGATGATAATAATAATAATAATAATAATAATATGTCTTCCCAGTAGCTTTGGTGCAAGTTTGCTTTCTGCAGAAAAAATACACACTGACATGGGCAATGTGCCAATTCCAAACAGACAATGCCCAAACTTAGAGTCAAACTTGGGTTTCTGGCACTGTAAGGCAGTAGTGCCAGTGCCATACATTGTCCTATGAAAATTAAATAAAAAATATATTTACAAATACTGTACCTTATTAATTTCCTGCACTACTTAATGTGAGAAGCAAAAGATGCAAAATACTGTATGTCTCTGGAATGAGGAGAGAGTCAAACCTCTGCAAACATACAAATCAGAGAGTGATGAACTGTACTCTGAAGCAGCAGCACTGTAATATTTGAAAATTGCCTTATATGCTCATATAATGCTAATTATATGATTAAAGCTAAAATGCTTTTGCATTATTGGAAAAAATACATTTTCTTATTAAATTTATACATTTTGTTGCTAAGTTCTTTTTTACTTACACAGTTTAGACTTTATATTTCTAGTCATAATTGTAGTACAGTATTGAAGATTATACAGTACATTATTTAAAATGTACAGTATATTTATATTTCTTTATCTATACTAATAAAAGACAAAGCCCTCACTCACTCACTGACTCACTCACTGACTCATCACTAATTCTCCAACTTCCCGTGTGGGTGGAAGGCTGAAATTTGGCAGGTTCATTCCTTACAGCTTCCTTACAAAAGTTGGGCAGGTTTTATATCGAAATTCTACGCGTAATGGTCATAACTGGAAGCAGTTTTTCTCCATTTACTGTAATGGAGATGAGCTTCAACGCCGTGGGGCGGAGTTTCGTGTGACATCATCACGCCTCCCACGTAATCACGCAGTACATAGAAAACCAGGAAGACCTCAAAAAAGCGCTCAAGAAAACATGCATTATATAATTGAGAAGGCAGCGAAACAATAAGAAGCGAGCAAGTGACATATACAACTATATTCATGAGTTCTGCTACTTCGGAAACAAAGCACGATGTAAACCTACACTTTAAATTAAGTTCATAGACAGGCTACGCTGGCGCTTGTAATTTAGTGCCTGCCCATATAAGGCCGTCCGTCAGCGGCAATCCAATAGCAAACTGCCACGGGTAAATATTCACGGGTGAAGGACTGTGCTTATGGAGAGGAAGATGAGATGGTCAGGGTGGTGTTTGACACAAACTCAGCGAAACTGCGAGAGAAAGTTTTAAGTGCCAGGACTAAGGTAACATTAAATAAAGCTATGGACATAGCACGAGATGGCACCAGCACAGCTGGGAACCTTCGATACAAGTACACCGAGCGGCTCACGTGAACTGACGCGAGTGCACAGATAAAAGCAACAGTTCCAAAGAGCTGAACAAAACCAATTACACAATTGAAAAGGCAGCAAAAATATGAAGCGCCTGATAAGCATATTCATAAATGCAGCTACTGTGGAAACAAAGCACACGGTGGAAAAGTCAATGTCCCGCTAAAGGAAGACAGTGTAAAAACCCGTGCATGCAGTGTGTCAGGTCTCAGATAAAGAAGAAGACGAGCTGTTTATTGATGCAGTAAGAAACGAATCGATGAATGAAACCTGTCATCTTTACAACGATTGACAAACACGGAATGTAACTTGAACACAACACATCCTACAAATACTAACCTGATTGAAAGAAATAATGATAATCAAATCCTTGATGACAGCAACACTCAGTAACACTCACAAAACAAATACTGTATATTGACAGTCATGTTACGTTATTTTTAAAATGTTCCCTTTTCTTTTTCTACCTTTTTAACACACTACTTCTCGCTGCGATACGCTGGTATATATATATGTATATATATATACCGATCTACATACTCGAATAATGGATACTTTATTCGCCATCAATGATTGTTTTGGTAAAGCCATACTCAGTGTATTCATTAGATGAACGGTAAAAAGTAAGAGTGACGGGAGGATGACTCATTGAGGCATGCACGCTGTAGTGCGCCAACTCTATCTGAATTGCGCGTCACATTTGAAAAATATATCTTTTCAAGTTCTATTTAGTCCATATGTGTCAAACTCAAGAGCCAAGGCCACATCCGCCCGGCGTAATTATATCCGCCCGCGAGATCATTTTATATACTGTATTATTGTTATTAAAGCCCGGTATATGAAGCGCTGGTAACACAATAAACTACAGATCCCATAATGCAGCGCTTCAGCTGCCTTGTCAACACTTACCGCGTTAATCAAGTCTACCTTATGATGCTGCAAGTTATTGCGAAGCTAGAGTTATTGCGCACTGAGTTTGCACGGCGCTTTGGTGACTTTGAAGAACAAAAAAAGTCCGTCTACATGCGGCTCGAACCTTGTGCATGTTTGGTAGCACATATCTGTGTGAGAAGCTCTTCTCAGTGATAAAGACTAACAAAACAGCACACAGGAGTCGCCTCACTGATGAGCACCTGCAATCCATCCTGAGAATCTCCACAACACAGAACCTCACACCAAACAGAAACAAACTTGTGGCCAAAAAGAGAATGCCAGGCGTCCAGCTCTAAAATGACATATGAGCAAAGACAACTGAATGATTTGATTTGTTATTGCACGTAAGAGCGGAGTCAACTGTTTTAACAAACAGCGATTGCACTGATACGAAATAGCTGTGTGTGTATATATGTAGATATGTATGTATATGTATATATATGTTTATATATGTGTGTGTGTATGTATGTATATATATATATATATATGTATTTGTGTGTATATATGTGTGTGTATGTATGTATATGTGTGTATATATGTGTGTGTATATATGTAGATATATATGTATGTATATATGTGTATATGTATAGATATGTATATATATATATATATATATATGTTTATGTGTGTGTGTGTAAATATATATATATATATATCATCACTCACAACAGTGACAAAACAATTACATTGACAATCAGGTTACGTTATTTTCAAAATGTTTCCTTTTCTTTTCATTGCTTCTTTAACACACTATCTCTGGCTGCATGGCGGGTATTTTGCTAGTTATATATATTTTAGAAGCTTGGCACCATGACAAAACAAATGAATGCAGTAATCAGTTTGTCAACACAGCTACAGGATTCAGTAATCAATACTCAGCCAATAGTTCCCCTTCAACCACCAATCTATCAAGCATCTCAGTTGTAGTTGCAGAATGCTTGGAAGAGAAGGTCTTTTTTGTCAAAACAGAAACTTTTTATAATAAAAGTTTAATTTTTTAAAAGATTTTTTTAAAAGGTTTGGCATGGTGCTGTATATTTTGCAGGGGGGAAGCTTACAATGGGTGGTAGAAGGATAAGGCAATTAAAGAATAATAGTCCTTAGCTTGTTTTTTTATAGCCAGATTAACTTCTTAAAATGAATAGCTGTTAAAGGCACAGGAACGCCTTTTAAAGTTAAAATAAAAAGTAAAATGTGGTCAAATAAACAATGCAATTATACAACCATTCTTTTATTTGCTTCTCTGTCTTTAAGGTGGACTAGATGATTCACCATGACTTCTGGTTGAAGAGCACAAATCTCATAGTATTTGATGGTGTCAAATTTTGCATTAGGAATTGCAGGGGGTGATTGATTACAAGCTTTCTTCATGACGTCTCATCATGGTATTATATCGTGGATTTTGCCATTAGAGCACTGCCTCATTGTAGTAGCCAGCCAACATGGAGCACAACCAATTAACCTGTAATCATGGGCCATCTTTTTCTTTTTCCAGTCTTAGAATAGACCCCTCTGCTGCATTTAGAGAGTCCTAAACAGTCACTTTCCTTCTTTTCTTTGTAGCCACCACTGTGTTTCACTGTCTGTGAGCCAGGTGTCCACTGAACTACTAGCTGAGCATTCACTGACTATTGATAACTTTGAAGTTGCTATGAGAAAGACAAACCAGTTTGGATTTATTGTTGCATGATGCAGAGAGTTGTAGAGTCTGTTGTGAGCAATATTACTGAGTCAACTGATGGATGTACACCATTTAACGATTATATAAATCATAGGAGAATATCTTTAGGGTGATGTTGGGCAAACTACAGCATTCCAGCTGAAAACTTAAATATCTGTTTGGATGTTTGCTGGAAACAAGATTATGTCATTGTAATACCAAACAATAAGTAAAATGCTTGTTATAGTACATGTAAAATACATATGTATGTGCATGAATACAAGCTGAATCTTTATTCAAGTTAAATACCAAAAATAGAGCATATACTGTATTTCTGTAGAGGATTTCAAACCAGTAATTATTTTGAAGTAATAATTATCTGTTGAGAAGCTCATTTTTTAACAGTTTGTGTGAAGGTTTTTAGTTTTTGCCCTCTCTTTTGTTTGAGCATTGATTATGTGTCTGTTTATGGTTAGGTTGTGTTGAACTGGTGAAAGGTGAAATGCTACAGTGATTAATTTTCTGCCACAAACTTTTTTAGCTGTCCTCTATTACCTAAATGCAAACAAAAATAAAATATGATGTATAGTGTCAGCTGTCTGCTACCATTTATTATCTAGAAAATTAAATTGAAGTGAATATAAAGGAAAACTTGTGATTACGTTTCTCTGCTATTTCGTATGCTTATGCAGTAAAATGTTTTTGGGCACATGCACAACCCCATCCTAAAAAACACAGCTCTTAGAATCAGTTATTGTCACATTTCCTTTACCTCAAACAAAGTCAGTTGCCGAATATTCCAGTCCCTGAAGTCCAGGTTTGAAATTCCATCCTGTACATTTTTTTCCTTTTCTTCTTAAAACTTTTAATGTTTCCCTGTCTTCTCCTCTTCCTTCCCATCCATTTTACAATTCTTGTAACTCTCTCTTCCCTATCTTGAGAACAGTGGCACCTCTATATGTTAATCTGAGCAAGAGTTCTTATCGCCCTCTATTAATTCCCTCTGTTTGGCAGTGGTATATTCTCTCAAACCTATTTTCTGCTGTTCCGTTTACTTCCTAGTTTCTGCTTGAGTATTTCTTTTTGTTCCCTCTCATTCATCAGGACAAATTTGTTGTGGTTTGGATGGGAAGTTATTGTTATGATTTTTTTTATCTTATTAGAAACCTGCTGAGTGTTTTTTTGTGGATGAAGTGAACATATTCCCTTAAGAATATGACATTCTGTGAAGCCATTTAAAATCCCTGCCTTATATCCATATGTGTTGTCAAAAAGAACTGCAGATTGCTTGAACTTTTGAATTATAGGGGGGAGCTCTTTACCACGTTTTATTTTGTGCTCATAAGAATTTCTTATAAACTGTTTAAAATCATTTCAGTATTTTTTGTCTGGTGCACTCTGACTAACCAGTACAAGAAAAGCACCACATATGATATACCGTTTGACTTGTCTTATAGTCTAGATATGAAATACTTAGAGATTCTTGGCCCTCTAGTCCCGTGAAACAATAATTTATAGGCCATTTTTTGACCATATTTTATGGAAGAAACTACATAGTTATGATAAAGATTAAACCAATAGGAATCTTCAGCAAAAATGATCAGAAGGACTTGAAATTGTGCATGCCACATCAACTGACCCAAGGGGTTCACCACCCCAATGGATTACGAGGGGTTGGAGTTACTGTTTTTTGCAAAACTTTGAAGACATGGGGATCATTAATATAGACATGTGTAGTGTTGTTTTATGCTATTTTGAGGTTGCTGATCAGAAATATAGAGTTTTTGATAAGAATCACTTCCAGATGGTTAAAAATGACAAATTTCAAACAGAAACATGTGGTGTATCATTTTAGACTGTTTCAAGGTCAGTTATTATGAATATGATGGGTTTTTTTATTGTTTTCTATTACAATGACGAATATGTATTTATACATATTTGATGCAGTAAATTAAGTTTCTTATAAGCAGGGCTGTGGAGTTGGTAGATAAATTCTTTGACTCCGACTCCTTAGTTTCCGTACTTGACTCCGACTCTGACTCCCTGACTCCGACTCCTCTGTATTTAATATGCTAATGTATGTTCCATGTTGATTGAAGGAAGTCAACATACACGTCATTTAACCACATACCTACTGGCTAGGAAGATGACTCTCTATCGTATTGGCCAGTTAAACAAAAACAAAAATATGAAAACAATAGTTAAACAAAAATAGATAAAATAGATATGAAAACAATAGATAGATAGATAGATAGATAGATAGATAGATAGATAGATAGATAGATAGATACTTTATTAATCCCAAGGGGAAATTCACATAATCCAGCAGCAGTATACTGATACAAAGAAACAATATTAAATTAAATAGTAATAAAAATGAAAAGAATTAAAATAAAATTAATGTTCGCATTTACTCCCCCTGGTGGAATTGAGGAGTCGCATAGTGTGGGGGAGGAACGATCTCTTTAGTCTGTCAGTGGAACAGGACAGTGACAAAAGTCTGTCACTGAAGCTACTCCTCTGTCTGGAGATGACACTGTTAAGTGGATGCAGTGGATTCTTCATGATTGACAGGAGTTTGCTTAATGCCCGTCGCTCTGCCACAGATGTTAAACTGTCCAACTTTAATCCTACAATGGAGCCTGCCTTCTTAACAAGTTTGTCCAGGCGTGAGGCGTCTTTCATCTTTATGCTGCCACCCCAGCACACCACCGCGTAGAAGAGGGCACTCGCCACAACCGTCTGGTAGAACATCTGCAGCATCTTACTGCAGATGTTGAAGGATGCCAACCTTCTCAGAAAGTATATTCTGCTCTGAGCTTTCTTACATAGAGCATCAGTATTGGCAGTCCAGTCCAATTTGTCATCCAGCTGCACTCCCAGATATTTATAGGTATGCACCCTCTGCACACAGTCACCTCTGATGATCACAGGGTCCATGAGGGGCCTGGGCCTCCTAAAATCCACCAAAATAAGGTTTTATTATTTCAACACTGACTTGGGTGGGTGGCATTGCTGTTACAATTCTAGCCGCATCACTAATAATCTCCGGATCAACAAGGATGGCTTCTTCTACAGTCAGTTTTGACTCTATAAATTCTGTCCATACATCAGACGTGTTGATGACTGGTGCCTTCCTGCTGTGATAGCGTGTACAGTGCTGTGCAGAAGAGTTCATCTTAATCTTTTGTCTTCACCCTTCAACAATGTCTCTGAAACACAAATCTGATGCAAGTGCTGGTGATACAGTAAAGAAGAGAAAAACCATCACCATTGAAAATAAAGTAGAAATAATAAAAAGGTCAGAAAGAGGTGAA
Source organism: Polypterus senegalus (assembly GCF_016835505.1). Classification (NCBI taxonomy): domain Eukaryota; kingdom Metazoa; phylum Chordata; class Cladistia; order Polypteriformes; family Polypteridae; genus Polypterus; species Polypterus senegalus. The sequence goes on from NC_053160.1 coordinate 89,704,007, forward strand.
ACTCCATCATTCATTGGCAAAGCACTTGGTTACAGTCGGTCAACAATAGCATTTATTAAAATAATGTACCTGTTCTGACTTACATACAAATTCAACTTAAGTACAAACCTATAGTCCCTATCTCGTACGAAACCTGGGGACTGCCTGTACTTAATTCTGACTGTTGTTAGTTAAATGGGACATTTGAACTTGCTGTATTTTTTTTCATTATAATTTGGATTTATTAGGAGTCAGAGTCGATACATTTTTGCCGACTCCGACTCCAGGTACCCAAAATTGTCTCTGACTCCTTAACTCTGACTCTTACTCCACAGCCCTGCTTATAAGCAGCCTGAATTAGGGTGGCTTAAGATAATTCAGACTTTACAGGACTGTAGATGCATTTATGTGGTGAGATCATTTCTGTCTTCCCTATGACTCATAATGAGATAAGCCATTTCAGAAATAATTGAATTGGTAAATTCCATCCATCCCCTTCCACTTATCCGAGATCGGATCACAGGGGCAGCAGCTTGAGCAGAGATGCCCAGACTTCCCTCTCCCCGGCCACTTCTTCCAACTCTTCCGGGGGAATCCCAAGGCGTTCCTAGGCTAGCCAAGAGACATAGTCCCTCCACCGTGTCCTTGGTCTTCCCCAGGGCTTCCTTCCGGTTAGACGTGCCCGGAACACCTCACCAGGGAGGCGTCCAGGAGGCATCCTGATCAGATGCCCGAGCCACCTCATCTGACTCCTCTCAATGCGGAGGAGCAGCGGCTCTACTCTGAGCTCCTCCCGGATGACTGTGCTTCTCACCCTATGTTTAAGGGATAGCCCAGACACCCTGAGAAGGAAACTTATTTCAGCCGTTTGTATTCATGATCTCGTTCTTTCGGTCACTACCCACAGCTCATGACCAAAGTTGAGGGTAGGAACATAGATTGACTGGTAAATTGAGAGCTTTCCCTTACGGCTCAGCTCCTTTACCACCACAACAGACCGATGTAGAGCCCGCATCACTGAGGACGCTGCACCCATCCACCTCTCTATCTCCCACTCCATTCTTTCCTCACTCGTGAACAAGACCCCAAGATACTTGAACTCCTCCACTTGGGGCAGGATCTCGTTCCCAAACCTGAGAGGACACTGAGGACCATGATCTTGGATTTGGAGGTGCTGATTCCCATCTTAGCCGCTTCACACTGATCCAGAGAGAGCTGAAGGTCTGATGAAGCAAACAGATAACATCATCTGCAAAAAGCAGTGACCCAATCCTGAGCCTACCAAACCAGACCTCGTCAACACCCTGGCTGCACCTAGAAATTCTGTCTATAAAAGTTATGAACAGAATCGGTGACAAAGGGCAGCCCTGGCGGAGTCCAACTCTCACCAGAAATGGGTTTGACTTACTGCCGGCAATGCGGACCAAGCTCTGACACCCGTTGTATCAGGGGGCCCGGTACCCCATACTCTCAGAGCACCACCCACAGGGACATGGTCGAATGCCTTTTCCAAGTCCACAAAACACATGTAGACTGGTTGGGCAAACTCTCATGCACCCTCCAGGACCCTGGTGTAGAGCTGGTCCACTGTTCTGCGACTAATACAAAAACCACACTGTTCCTCCTGAATCAGAGGTTTGACTATCTGACGAACCCTCCTCTCCAGGACCCCTGAATAGACTTTTCCAGGGAGGCTGAGCAGTGTTATACCTCTGTAGTTGGAACAAACCCTCCGGTCCCCCTTTTTAAAGAGGGGGACCACCACCCAGGTCTGCCAATTCAGAGGCAATGTCCCAGATGTCCATGCGATGTTGCAGAGGCGTGTCAACCAAGACAGTCCTTCAACATCCAAAGTCTCGAGGAACTCCGGTCGTATCTCATCCACCCCCGGGGCCCTGCCACCAAGGAGTTTTTTGACCACCTCAGTGACCTTAGTCCCAGAGATGGGAGAGCCCACCTCCGAGTCCCCAGGCTCTGCTTCCTTGTTGCATGGCATTTTAGTAGGATTGAGGAGGTCTACGAAGTACTCCCCCCACTAACCCACAAAGTCTTGAGTCGAGGTCAGCAGCACACCATCCCCACCATATACAGTGCTGACACTGCACTGCTTCCCCCTCCTGAGACACCGGATGGTGGAACAGAATCTCCTCAAAGCCGTCCAGAAGTCGTTGTCCATGGCATCCCCAAACTCCTCCCACGCCCGAGTTTTTGCCTCAGCAACCACCGAAGCTGCATTCCGCTTGGTCTGCAGGTACCTATTAGCTGCCTCCTTCTTCAGCTTGACGGCATCCCTCCCCCGGCCCGCCGGTGTCGACCAACGGGTTTAGGGATTGCCGACACGACAGGCACCGACCACCTAGCAGCCACAGCTCCGGTCAGCTGCCTCAACAATAGAGGCACGGAACATGGCCCATTTGGACTCAATGTCCTCCACTTCCCTCGGGGTGTGGTCGAGGTTGGAGTTGAACCTACTTCTGACAGAAGACTCTGAAGGCGTTCCCAGCAGACCCTCACAATACGTTTGGGCCTACCTGGCTTGACCTTCATCCTCCCCCACCATCGAAGCCAACTCACCACCAGGTGGTGATCAGTTGACAGCTCCGCCTCTCTCTTCACCTGAGTGTCCAAGACATGTGGCCACAAGTCCGACCACATGACCATGAAGTCAATCATCGAACTGAGGCCTAGGGTGTCCTGGTGCCAGGTGCTCATATGAACACCCCTATGCTTGAACACGTTGTTCGTTATGGACAATCCGTGACGAGCACAGAAGTCCAATAAAAAAAACAACCCTCGGGTTCAATCACGCACTTCCAGGTCTCACTGTCATTGCCCATGTAAGCATTGAAGTCTCCCAGCAGAACGAGGTAGTCCCCAGAAGGTATGCCCTCTAGCACACCCTCCAGGGACTCCAAAAAGGGTGGGTACTCCAGACTGCCATTTGGCACATACACACAAACAACAGTTAGGACCCTTCCCTCCACCTGAAGTCGGAGGGAGGCTGCCCTCTCATCTACTGGGGTAAACCCCAATGAACAGGCTCCAAGTTGGGGGGCAATAAGTATGCCCACATCCGGCTTGGCGCCTCTCACTGGGGGCAACTCCAGAGTGGTAGAGAGTCCAGCCCCTCTCAAGGAGATTGGTTCTAAAGTCCAAGCTGTGCTTCGAGGTGAGCCAGATTATATCTAGCCGGAACCTCTCGGCACTAGCTCAGGCTCTTTCCCCTTCAGAGAGGTGACATTCCACGTCCCAAGAGCCAGCTTCTGTAGCCGAGGATTGTACCGCCAAGGTCCTTGCCTTCGGCCACCACCCAACTCACACTGCACCCAACCTCCTTGGCCCCTCCTACAGGTGGTGAGCCCATGGGAAGGGGGACCCATGTTGCCTCTTTGAGCAGTGCCCGGCTGAGCCCCATGGGTGCAGGTCAGGCCACCAGGCGCTCGCCATCGAGCTCCACCTCCAGGCCTGGCTTCAGAGGGGGGCCCCAGTGACTCGCGTGCGGGCGAGGGAAAACGCGCTCCAAAGTTTTTATTCTTCATGGTAGGTTTCCTGAATTGGTAAATTGCTTTAATTTGTTCTTTTTTACTTTGACATAAGTTTTGAACAAAATATTTTTTTTCACCTCAAAATAGAATAAACTATTAATTGTAATTTGTAACATCAAGCTAGCACTCTCATTTGCCATATAGTGGCTAATTAAATTATTTTCACATTGTTGAATCGTTGCTGATATTTAACAGATTTCCACTGCTAAATAGAACTAAACACACTTGACATTTTATTTTTTATTTTGCCGTCCTTTTTGTATTTGTTTCTAATTTCACATTCTAAAACACTTTCACCACAAATAAAAAATCAGAAAGTTTTTGATAATAATAGTTAATTTTTGTATTTGCTGACAACAAATGTATGTACTGTATTTTGCTAGAACCCTCACGTAATGCTGCATAATGCATTTTTTAAACAACTGTAAAACTGAGATAAAGCTGAAGTAGTAGTAGCTTTAAAAAGAATGAAAAGCTATTCTTGAGCATGCAAAAATAAATCAAACTTGAAATTTATATTTTCCACATGACCAGATAGCATATTTTTCAATTGTTAGGAGAAGCCAGAGTCTCCAAAAGAAAACTACATGAATTCAGGGAGCATGAACCCCAGAACAGAATCATACCTGAGCCTATATATTGTGGAAAAGCAATGCTTTATACTACTACTAGCAAAATACCCGCGCTTCGCAGCGGAGAAGTAGTGTGTTAAAGAAGCAATGAAAAGAAAAGGAAACATTTTGAAAATAACGTAACATGATTGTCAATGTAATTGTTTTGTCACTGTTGTGAGTGATGAGTGTTGTTGTCATATATATATATTTACACACACACACATAAACATATATATATACATATCTATACATATACACATATATACATACATATATATATACATACACACACACATATATAAACATATATATACATATACATACATATCTACATATATACACACACAGCTATTTCGTATCAGTGCAATACGCTGCTTGTTAAAACGGATAACTCCCGCTCTTACGTGCAAGTCTGCGTGGATATTACGAACTATCGTATTTGTTCAAGTTGTATTTAAATTTTAAATAGAAGGAATTTTTATTTAGTCGACAGAAATATCTTTGGTAGGAATGGTAAAAACAGACAGGAATATTATTCCTAAATAAATCAACTCAAACCTTAAACAACTTATAATATTTTGCTCTCCATAAAAATATATCCTGTCTAAATTATACAAGTTAGAAATAAAGTAAACATTAAAAGAACAAACATTCAAATTTCTTTACTCTTATGTAATTTTATATAAAAATAAACTTAGATTTTAAATATCCCAAAAGATTTTGCTCTCCATAAAAATATATCCTGTCAAAATTATACAAATTCAAATATGAACATGCTGCATAACAAAACCTGGAAATATAAATAAAATGTGTTCCTTTCAGCAATAACAAATCAAATCATTCAGTTGTCTTTGCTCATATGTCATTTTAGAGCTGGACGCCTGGCATCTTTTTTGGCCACAGGTTCGTTTCTGTTTGGTGTGAGGTTCTGTGTTGTGGAGATTCTCAGGATGGATTGCAGGTGCTCATCAGTGAGGCGACTCCTGTGTGCTGTTTTGTTAGTCTTTATCACTGAGAAGAGCTTCTCACACAGATATGTGCTACCAAACATGCACAAGGTTCGAGCCGCATGTAGACGGACTTTTTGTTCTTCAAAGTCACCAAAGCGCCGTGCAAACTCAGTGCGCTCAGTTTATCAGCAAAGTGCGATTTGGGAACACCGTAGTGACGACTTGGTTTAACATTACTTGGCAACAGGGAAAGTGGGAAAGTTGCACTGGTGCATTTGTGTCTCCCATAAAAGCAGCTTCACTTGAAATCACTTTGTGATTGTGCACGGGTAAAACGTCCGCTGAAGTGTCAGATTCTTATTTAATTATTCTGCTTTCTGTATCTTCTGCATTGCATTCAGGTTACCCTGATGTTTTGTCTCATAGTGCCGTCTTAGATTAAATTCTGTAATTACAGCCACATTAGCTCCACAAATGAGACACACGGGTTCAGTAAACATATACTCAGCCTCCCATCGGTTTTAAAGGCTCTATTTTCAGAATCAACTTTTCTCCAGCATCGTGTGAGCTAGCTTCGCAATAACTTGCAGCATCATAAGCTAGACTTGATTAACGCGTAAGTGTTCGCAAGGCAGCTGAAGCGCTGCATTATGGGATCTGTAGTTTATTGTGTTACCAGCGCTTCATATACCTGGGCCATTAATAACAATAATACAGTATATAAAATGATCTCGGGGCGGATATAATTACGCCGGGCGGATGTGGCCCTGGCCCTTGAGTTTGACACATATGGACTAAATAGAACTTGAAAAGATATATTTTTTCAAATGTGATCGCAATTCAGATAGAGTTGACGCAAGACTACAGCCTGCATCCTCCCCTCGCTCTTACTTTTTTACCGTTCATCTAATGAATACACTGAGTATGGCTTTACCAAAACAATCATTGATGGCGAATAAAGTATCCATTATTCGAGTATGTAGATCGGAATATATATATACATATATATATACCCGCGTATCGCAGCGAGAAGTAGTGTGTTAAAAAGCTAGAAAAGAAAAGGGAACATTTTAAAAATAACGTAACATGACTGTCAATATACAGTATTTGTTTTGTGAGTGTTACTGAGTGTTGCTGTCATCAAGGATTTGATTATCATTATTTCTTTCAATCAGGTCGTATTTGTAGGATGTGTTGTGTTCAAGTTACATTCCGTGTTTGTCAATCGTTGTAAAGATGACAGGTTTCATTCATCGATTCGTTTCTTACTGCATCAATAAACAGCTCGTCTTCTTCTTTATCTGAGACCTGACACACTGCATGCACGGTTTTTTTACACTGTCTTCCTTTAGCGGGACATTGACTTTTTCCACCGTGTGCTTTGTTTCCGCAGTAGCTGGATTTATGAATATGCTTGTATGTATCAGGCGCTTCATATTTTTGCTGCCTTTTCAATTGTGTAATTGGTTTTGTTCAGCTCTTTGGAACTGTTGCCTTTTATCTGTGCACTGCGTCAGTTCACGTGAGCCTCGGTGTACATGCATCGAAGGTTCCCAGCTGTGCTGGTGCCATCTCGTGCTATGTCCATGGCTGTATTTAATGTTACCTTAGTCCTGGCACTTAAAACTTTCTCTCGCAGTTTCGCTGAGTTTGTGTCAAACACCACCCTGACCATCTCATCTTCCTCTCCATAAGCACAGTCCTTCACCCGTGAATATTTAGTGGGAGTTTGCTATTGGATTGCCGCTGACGGACGGCCTTATATGGGCAGGCACTAAATTACAAGCGCCAGCGCAGCCTGTCTATGAACTTAATTTAAAGTGTAGGTTTACATCGTGCTTTGTTTCAGTAGCAGAACTCATGAATATGGTTGTATATGTCACTTTCGCTTCGCTTCTTATTGTTTCGCTGCCTTCTCAATTATATAATGCATGTTTTCTTCAGCGCTTTTGGAGCTCTTCCTGATTTTCTATGTACTGTGTGATTACGTGGGAGGCGTGATGATGTCACACGAAACTCCGCCCCCACGGCGTTCAAGCTCATCTCCATTACAGTAAATGGAGAAAAACAGCTTCCAGTTATGACCATTACGCGTAGAATTTCGATATAAAACCTGCCCAACTTTTGTAAGGAAGCTGTAAGGAATGAACCTGCCAAATTTCAGCCTTCCACCCACACGGGAAGTTGAAGAATTAGTGATGAGTCAGTGAGTGAGTGAGTGAGGGCTTTGCCTTTTATTAGTATAGATACCTTTCTAATTATTATTTAGGTTTAGTTAGCAATGTAAACATTACATTGTAAATGTATCCCTCACAATGTTTTTACTATTTTTAATTTGAAACTAACCAGAGGTTTTAAATTTTGTATTTATTTATTTATTTATTTGTCTGTTTGTTTATAGCTGGAGGAGGAGGCTAATGGAGACTCATTCGACATAGACATTTCTGTCTCTGACCCAGAAAAAGTTGGTAAGGCTTAAAAAAAATACCATGATGAATTACATTTTTCAAGGATCTGGTATTTTCTTCTGTGCTAAGTATGATGACTGGCAAGGCCACAACTATATATTATCACCTTTATGTCCTGAATAAAGTTGTCTTGCCATAGTAGAATATACAATACAGGTTTGAGTAGTGAAAGCTGGTGCTTGAAATTAATTTCTGAACTAAAACTTGGTTATTTGAATTATATATAAATTTGCAGTTGACTGACTTAAAATATAGTTAGTAATAGATACTTAACCTGTAATTTGCAATACATTATGAAAAATATGTTTGTGGACTTTAGGAATAGTTTGTGAGCAAACCTTAAACCCATATACACATAGTACAAAACAGAATCAAATAAAATGTGATGAAAATAACAAAAGTTTCTACAGAGGATGACAAAAATGCAAACACTGGGGAAAAATAACAAGGCTTCCCTCCACAGTTACAGTCCCTTTCCACAAGTACAACGTCCTCTCCCTGAACATCTTTCTCAAAGACTACATCTTCCACCACTCTGGCTTTCCTTCATCCCTGTTACATCTGACACATTATCAAGTGCTGACTCTTAATTCTGAGCTTCATGTCCAAGGAAGAGTAAGGCCTTTTTAAAAAAAGACCATAGTAGTTTCTGGGCACCTTATAAGTACATTTGGGATATCTGTTGGTAACATAAACCTGTTTCATCACCATGGTAAGAGCAGGGCCAATTCTTCTCCACAGAACTCTATAAGAGCTGTGATATACTGCCCTCTAGTAACTCGGGGAAGTGAAAGTAAGATTAATAAGATGTGCAATATGATTTAACAAAATTTCTCCTATTTAAAAAAAGGTCTTGTGTAGGTCAACTTTATAATGGTAGTGCCTCCTGTTAGTCTGATACAGTGTCACTGCCCTTGAGTCCTTTACAATATATTTAATTAAGCACGCAACATATATTGGGGTATAGAATTTCACGGGACCCAACATTAAAATTTTATCCTAATAAATAGGTGACAGTTTAACCATATTGTTATTTTTTACTATTGTGTATAATTAATTGCAATATATTGTAATTTATTGTTCCCCTTTTATTTGACTGAAGTTATAGCTGAAAACATATCCCTGCAGGGGAATATGTTCAATCGCTTGAACCCACATTATCCCACTAAATCTTTTTTAATTGTACTTGTCCTCATTTGCAAATGAAAATTCTGGAGTACTTGACTGCATTATTTCTCCACCTCAAATGTGTATTATTAAAATCCCCCTGGGTGTTTTCATTTATTATCAGTAAGTTTGAAATTTACATGACTAATACTTTGTTAAAACCCTTACAACAGAATACATTTTGTTGCCACTTTGAGTCATGTGACTTGGTTTAAATTTAGGATCTGAAAATAACAATTTTATCCTGGACAGAGCTAAAATTGAAACTGAGAATATTTTAATACTTAAATACTGGTTTTCCTTTTAGGCAGAGCTGAAATTCATGCAACTGTTATTACTGGAGGAAACTAAAAATATATTAAAACTTCTCCATGTGTATTATGCTTGCTATTTCACTTTCTGGAAGGGTGGAGTTTGGAGGAGAGAAGGGAACTGAGCTCTTACCTCTGGCTATGTGTTCTTGTTCTGCTTATGGGCATGTGTTCAGAAAACTGTAAAATGATAAATGAAACTTTAATAACTGGAGGTAATATGACTTTGTTATTTCCATATATGGAGAAAACAAGGACCGTCACAAATAATGTGATGACTTTTCTTATTTAGGGTGGATGTTGTTTGCAATTGGGTATCTTTGAGTTTTTGCAAAAATTTCCTTTATTTCTTTTATATATATATATATATAGCAAAAATGCAGTGGTAGTGTTTTTTAATATCTGAAAAGTGATTTTAATATTCATTTTTATTTCATGTGAATTGGGCATCCAGTAAGAAAATGTACAAGAATTTCATATTTTGATGCATCTTTACTTTAATAGAAATAGACAATATAACTCTTAGATCAAGTTTTATTATTGTACTAGACAATAATATACTGTTTGTATTATAAAGATTATAATCTACTGTATTAGAGGCATAAAATAAACATTTTAAAATCCCACAGAATTTTGAATAAAACAGACTTGAACAAAAAGGTTCCTTCTGTAATACATGAAAACATCTCATTATAGTCCAGCCAGGTTTGCTGTAAAATCAGTATGATTCCCTAAGTCAGTTCTTTACATTTAAGAAACACTGGCACATTAGGGGGTTTCCAAGAATAGGGACTTGGTGTACCAACATTTTGTGTTCTTGTACTTTTATTATTACTGAAGCTTTCCAGTTATTTTCACACATATTTTAGAAGAGTAGAGCTATTAAGTGTCTTTACTTTCTTTACAGAACCATATAGTATTAGTTCTCTTCACATAACAGAGCTGATTGTCTTAAAAACTGAACACATTCTGACTGAATTAGGTTTCATTTCTGCTTCCATATTGTTTTGTGTGTTACAGTTCTCTCTTTTTTACTTTTGATTAAGGGGAAGGAATGAATGCATATATGGCCTACAAAGTAACAACAAAGGTATTTCAATGTTCTCATTTTAAATTTATTTTGCAGATTTCCTTGACATTTCAAATAAGAAATCAACTAAATACATTTTCGGTGGTTCTGAATTGTTTTTTTTTTCTTTTTAGACTTCTCTTTCCATCTTCAACAAGAAGGAATTTTCTGTAAAAAGAAGATTTAGTGACTTTCTGGGTTTACACAGCAAACTTGCCTCAAAATACATGCACATAGGATATATAGTTCCTCCAGCTCCAGAGAAAAGTATTGTTGGTAAGAAAGATTTAAATAGGTTTATATATAAATTAAATTATCTCTGTTTTTTCAGTTATTGCAAATAATCTTTTTTTTAACCCTATTGTTTTTTTTATTTAAAAAAAAAAAACAAGTAAAAACATTAAAGCTGTGAGTACAGATGTATTCATCCCCCTTGTAATGAAACCCCTAAATAAGATCTGGTCCAACCAAATACCTTCAGAAATCATATAATTAGTTGATTAGGGTATACCTGTGTGCAAAAAGTGTCACATGATCTGTCACCTGATGTCTGTATAAATAAACCTATTCTGAAAGGACTCTTGACTCTGCAACACCACTAAGCAAACAACATGAAGACCGAGGAGCACTCCAAACAGGTCAGAGAGAAATTGTGGGGAGGTAAAGGTCAGGGTGGGGTTATAAAATCATCTCTCAAACTCTGAATATCCCACCATTAAATCTGTTATAATAAAATGGAAATAATATGGAACCACTACAAACTTGACAAGATAAGGCTGCCCACCAAAACTCACAGACCAGGCAAAGAGTGGCCAGAAAAAAAGCCATTGCTTATTGGAAAAAAATAAGAAAACATATTTGCTGTTTGCCCAGCAGCATTTAGCGAACTCCACAGACACATGGAAGAAAGTTCTTTGGTCAGATGAGACTAAAATTAAACTTTTTGGCCATCAAGGGAAATGCCATGTGTGGCACTAACCCAATAACTTCCATCCCCCAAGAACACTATTCCCACAGTAAAGCATGGTGGTGGCATCATTAGCTGTGAGGATGTTTTTCATCAGCAGCAGGAAGAAAACTGGACAGGACTGAAGAAAAGATGGATGGCACTAAATACAGGGCAATTCCTGATGAAAACCTGTTTCAGTCTGCCAGAGATCTGAGACTGGGATGAAGGCTGACCTTCTGGCTGGAGAATACCTCTAAAAATACAGATAATGCTACACTGAAGTGGCTTAAAGGGAAACATTTAAAGGTAAATTTATGGCAAAGAATTTCTGAATCTGAGATGAAAAAACAAGAAAACCTCAGGAGCTGTTTCAAACAGATATAGAAGTTAATTACTGATAAAATGAAATACTCAAACTTCAAGAAAGATTTCCAGCCCTGCTTTATAAGAGGAAGTATAGTAGTTGGCAGGACAGTATCTATATATATAATTCACTAAGGCAAGACAACCATGGAAAGCGGCATGAATTCACTAAGCCGCCGACAAGTGAGACACCTATGGCGCACGCAGGAAGGAGCCACGCCCACCAACTCCAAGACCATTGGATACGACGACAACTCACAGAGCCACCCACCAACTCGGACGCGACGACACAAAAAATCCAGCGTCATTTATATTCGTCTGTCGTAGAGGTCACATGCAGCTCCGACCCACGTTGATTGTTAATAGAGGCATGTTTCTCGCGGAGGTGAATCGCCATATGCGGCGTGTAAAACTGTTTGCGAGGGGTATCCCATGGGATCCTTAAAACGTTACTTTACAACTGAGGTTAAAACACAATGAAGTGAGCAGTCTTTAAAAAATGAGTTTTCGGTTACAACGCACGACCGCGTGCACTATAGCAAACTGTTTTACACGCTACATACAGCAATTCGCATCCGCAACAAACATGCGTCTTCATAGATACTCCTGCACTTTGTACACACCCCCCTCCCACCGTGGTCAGGTGTCTTGGTGGATTATATATAGAAAGGCAGCCAAAACCGCACAGAGCAATGAAAAGTCTATGTGAGTCACAGGTGCATCTGGACTGTACAAAGACTCGAGTGACGAGTTGGAGGTGGGCACATGAGCAGGCAGTGTATACTGAACGAGAAACCAGCAGACTAGCATGACGGAGGGAGCGGAGTGGATGTCCTTCTCCTCTCCTCCCGTTCCACCCTGAGCGCGCGACGACGATTGTGTGTTGGTTCGTTCCGTGCATTGGTTAAAACCCAGTGAAGGAAGCAGTCTTTAAAAACCAATAAGCCCTGTGCTTCTGTTTCATTACCGTCTCACCTGCTTCACCAATGCAGGCCCCGCAACAGGCGATCCGGCAGCGTCATTCCCATGACCCGCCGGGCAGCCAACCGGGTAACCAAAGTCTTTGGGTTCAGGGGGGAGTATGGTTACAAAGCTGAAACTTAAAGGAATTGACAGAAGGACACCACCAGGTGTGGAGCCTTTCGCTTCATTTGACTCAACGCAGGAAACCTCACCCGGCCCGGACACGGACAGGATTGACAGATTGATAGCTCTTTCTCGATTCTGTGGGTGGTGGTGCATGGCAGTTCTTAGTTGTTGGAGCGATTTGGCTGGTTATTTCCGAAACGAACGAGACTCCCCCCTGCTAAATAGTTACACGACCCAACAGCGGTCAGCGTCCAAATTCTTAGAGGGACAAGTGGCTTTCAGCCACGTGAGATTGAGCATTAACAGGTCTGTGATGCACTTGTATGTCCGATACTGCACATGCACTACACTGAATGGATTAACGTGTGTCTACCCGGCGCAGGGAGGCCGTTGAACCCCGTTTGTGATGGAGACCGTGGCTTCCAATTGTTCCCCACGAACGAGAAATTCCCAGTGCGTGCGGGTCATACGCTCGCACTGATTACGTCCCTGCCCTTTGTAAAGCCCCCATGGTGGGTGACTTGGTGGATTATATATAAAAAAGCAGCCGGAACCGCAAAGAACAATGAAAAATCAATGTGGAAACCGACTGAGGCGGTGTTTGGAAAATTAACAGTCAACGTGACTCACAGGTGCGTGTGGACTGTACACAGGCAGCGACTCAGGTAGGGAGTTGGGGGCGGACACATAAGCGGGCAGTGCGTACTGAACGAGCGCCATTCAACCCCGTCCTTTGCTTTGGAGGGAGAAAGCGCGACGGCGCTCCTCCGGTTTTCAGTCACGGACAATTATATGTCAGTTCGTAGCATGCATTGTTGCAATGTTACTTTTCTTGGTGGTTTATTAAATTACGGATTTTTCAAATGTTTATTTTTTCCTCTGTGCTTAAAAATCATTTAAAAAGCGGCCTGATTATGTGGCGTATGCTACGCCGCGGGTTGGCTAGTAAAAATTAATTGAGTAATTGAGTGTCTATTCATTCATTTGTGAATGTCCATTATTATTTTATGAAGCCTTATAAAAGTGGTTACAATCACTTGATGACTAATCATGCTGTTTCCTGATGACATTGTACTGTGTAGCACCAGAATAGTGGAAGTGGAGAAGAAGGTGGAAGAATGGAGAAGGGTTTTGACAAATACAGGTTTGAAAATAAGTATGAAGAAGAAAGATTATATGAGATTTAAGGATGATCTGGATTCAGAAGTTAACATGCAGGGAGAGCTATTAAAAAAGTGGATATATTTAAATATAGTGGTAACCCAAGATAGAAAATTAGATGCAGAGATAGCCAAAAAAGTGCAGTGAGGATGGAACAACTGGAAGAAGGTATCAGGAATATTGTATGATCAAAGAATTAAGGTGAAGGTTAAGGTAAGCTTTTTAAGACAGTGGTAAGACCATTAATGATATATGAAGCTAAGACAAGGGCAGTAAAGGGAGTGCAGGAGAAGAAACTAGATGTGGTAGAAATGAGAATGTTGAGATGTGTGGAGTTACAAAATGGACAGAATATCCATCCATCCATTATCCATCCCGCTATATCCTAACTACAGGGTCACGGGGGTCTGCTGGAGCCAATCATGGACAGAATAAGAAGAAAATCACAGAGATACAACACAAATGGGAGGGATATCTTTGAAAGTACAGGAAAGTAGGTTGAAGTGGTATGAACATGTGATGAGACAAGACAAAGAATACACGGGCAAAAGACTGATGAGAAGAGGAAGTGAGGAAGGCCAAACTAGAGGTGGATGGATAGAGTAAAAGATTATTTGAAGGAAAAGAGTCTGACTGTAGAGGAGGTGCAAGGCCGAGCTGTATTGAGAAAATTGATCAAGAACATCGACCCCACACAGAAGTGGGAACAGCTGAAGCGGAAGAAGAAGAAGATGAAGAAGAAAGCTGATTTGTTTCTTATTTTGATGGCTCATTCGCCAATTTTTACATTTCATTATTACCTTATAGCTTGTATATCCTATAAACACAGTTTTTTATCTAATTAAATAAGTTGGATTTAATAAGGTGCCATTGTGAAATAAACCTATAATATGATTAATTATAGGCATGACAAAGGTCAAAGTCGGCAAAGAAGATCCCTCATCTGCAGAGTTTGTTGAAAAACGCAGATCAGCTTTAGAAAGGTAAATAGTTAAAATATTAGTTTAGCTAATAATCATTTTGCTTCAAAAATGTGTAATTTGTTTGTATGTATTTTCATTTATTATAAAATTTATCTACTGAAGTTTTCTAAGTTGCCACAATTTCTTTTACAATATTTTATTATACATTATTTTTGTCAATTAAAGAAATCTTAGATTTTCTTACATTGCACAGCTCACATAAGGGAAGATAGAATCAGACCTGCAGCAAAAGAAAGGTTTACTTATGACTGTGTTCTGCATTTGCAACAGTCCTGAGCAGAAACCATTATGCTGAAAAGTATGGCCTTTTTAAGGACTAGAGTAATAGAGAGAGCTCTAGCCTAGTTGTTTTGTAGTTTTAGGGAGGCACCCCTGACTCAGAAAATACCTTTACCAAGAGGACCATTTGGAATCAAGAGAGTTGGGTCAAAATCTTATGTGTTGGGATGAAGAGGATCCACAGTAGAGAGTTTTAATTAGAGGTGAGAAGAAAACAGATTTGGCCAAGTAATATACAGTAGCCTCCTTAACCTGACACTGCATGAAAACATTCTGTCACAGAAGGCCGACAGTAGCAGCAGATTTTGATTACGATTTCACTTTTATTTATGTTTTAAGTTTTATCTTATCTTTATTAATCCATCTATTGTGTGTGATTCTACTAGAATTAAATGCATATGCTCTTGTAAATAGAGATTTGTTGGCTTTATTATGAGGATATGGAGAGATGATGTGGTGTGCTCTTCCATTTGAAGAATGATTAAACAGATACATAAACCATAATTTTCTAGGAAATTTTAAATTTATGCTCTCTCTCATGTTCTGAATTTTATTTGATAGATAGGGTAACAGTTAGAATTGCACTATATATACTAATCGGAGTATAAATGCATCTTTTGCAGTGCAGTGTAAGTGAGTAAAACATTCCAAGTAAAAAGTTAAAGTGAATATCAAAATCACAGGATTGTTTGTAATACTTTGTAGGCGCATATGCTAGGTAGAGATATTAAAATCCACGAAATTTGATAAATGTTTTGTGTAAAGGATTATAAATGTGTAAAAATGTCTATAGAATTATGAACTTAATGTCAGTTTACTCAAAATTGGCAGTGGAACAGGCAAACTTTATTGAACTGGATAAGACAGAGTACAGCAGGTCTTAGTTTACTAGTATGTGCATTCACCATCCATTACAGCAAATGCCTAGAAATAAATTACCCATTTAAAGAAGGGCTACATTTACAAATATTTCCAATTTCAGTGTTAATTCAAGGGCAGAAAAGCTACAGTCCCCAAATATTAGTTTATTTTTATTTGATGTTGTAATTAAAACACACAATTTACATAAAAGTTAAATACATAATTGGGGGCACTGTTAACCATTTGCTAGCACACGAGATAGTAAACCATTCTTCTGTACAGCGGGATTCTGCAATATTTTAAAAACTAATAATTTTTTTGATCAACATACTGCTCTGCATATTACCACTGTAATCATGTGCCTGTAAGCAAAAAAAGCAGTCCATGTGTAATATACATTAAGTTTAATTCTGTTTCCTCACAATTAGATAAATAAGACAAAATGAATGGAATTCAAATACATAATAAACCTTGGACAGAATTTACTTGTAATAAAAACAATATGCAAGTCCTGGAACAGTAGTGTCTGTTTGCACAATGTGAGCTTTAAGTTTATGTAAAACTCTTCACCATAAAGAGCATTCTTGTTCTGGTCTTTTACCGTAGAAAGGTTAAGCAACAAAATATTAGATGAATGATTATCACTGAACTCAAGGGTTTCATAGCTGACAGAGCTTTAGCTCTTTAGTTTTTAGTAGACAAAGCAGTATTAGATTCATCCTTTTGACAGCAATTTGTGACACGAATGGTATTTTGTCTGCTTGTGATCCACTGACGTATTCTTGTTTTGTGCATTCTGATGCATTGAATAAAAAATTAAACATAAGTGAGAGTTTGACATTTCTTTGCCCTTTTTATAATCTCATTGATTGACTTGAAGGTCAGAGTTGTTAATAGCAGGGCTGTTGATGTCAAGTTTGAGACTTCAGCTGAGAAGAACTGACTTCTGAGTTAAGAAATTTCACAAGAAGGGAAATAAAACCTTGCCATTTGGCTTTTGTGTTTGATGTTATTTAACATGTCAAGCGAAAAGTTTTTAATTGCAGAGGATAAAATAGTTTGTGTGTTTAGAAAATATATACTATAAAGTGCTCATTTCTTTGTAAACGATTCTTGATTTTTTTTTCAGTATTTTAATGTTGTTATTTATTATTATGATCTAGATGCTTAAAGATTAAAATTAAATATCTATTGATGGCAGCAATTTATCCATACTGTAGCAAATATCCAATGCCCATTCACACTACTGGATGTAATAAGGTTTATAAGGTTATTAGTGTCACATGTAGAGAGTACAGTGAATTTCTTAGTTTCATGTGCTAATCAACATGCAACACATCATCACGTCTGATTAGTGAGTACAGCTGCCTTACCTCAAAACTTCTGTCTACCTTAGCCTGACCAATCTCAGAACACATTTGTCATAACCTAGCAGCATTTTTAGAATCAATACTAATCAAGCTAATATATCTGCACAGTTAATAAAACACATTGTAATACTTACTGCAGATGCCAACATTTTAACAAGTCAGTAAGTAAATAGCAGGGTAAATAAACATTTTACTCTAAAATGAAGCAGATGATCCTTGTTATTTTTTTGGTTTCACTAGTAATGGATCTGATGAGGTAATAAAAGGGCAGTATGGCTGCACAATCAATAATGTTGTTATTTTGCAGTGTATGGAGTTTACATTTTTTTTGTGTTCCTTAATTTTTCTAAAGCTTTCTCTACACAGTCTAAAACAAATTGTTGTGGAGATCTGATAAATCTAAATAAACCAAATATGACGGAGTATAGGTGCTTAATAATAAATACTTATACTGGTGTCCCATCCTTGCTTATTTTTACATTGCATTCATTGCTTGCATGCGACTGGCATTGGAAAAAAAATTTTAAAAAAAGATTCAAAATAATAATGGAGAGTTAACAATTAGTAGTCTAACAAAGCACTTTCAAATAGGAAGAACAAAAGATATGTAAGGTTTGGCTTTTGCTTCAATATAATATTCTGTAGTAGCCCAAATATGATTTTCTAGCTTGTGATATTTGAAAATGTTTGCATGAGATATCTCAAACGTGTTAGAATTTTGTGACTTTTTGAGTCAGCATTTTCATTTATAAAATATTGAGTAAATAATTCATTGCCTCAGGAAAAAAATGTCTTTCATTAGCTGAATATTATATTTATTTCGCATATAAAGGAATTTCCTATAAGTTTTTTTTTTTTTGCTTTTTTAGGTACCTAGAAAGAACAGTTAAACATCCTACTTTGTTGCAAGATCCTGATGTGCAACAGTTCTTGGAAAGCTCAGAGGTTTGTACTTAATATTTGCTAAAATATAATGTGCAAGTCATAGTAAGATAAAGACAACCTATACAAGGCTATAAATAGAAATATGACATTTTAAGTGAAAATGATACATTTGTGTGAAGGAATTTCTTAACGCATTAGTAATTGGAACAATATTCATGAAAATATTAAAGCAAAAGTATATATATTTACTGTATTATTTCAATAAATTAAATTCAATATATTGTTTAGTGAAAGAATATGTTTTTAATTTAAAGATTTGTTTGTGCTTAATACCAGAAAAAACTGATTTACATATTAATGAAGTGCAGAACAAATTATTACAACTACAGTAGAAAAAAGATTTGTTTGCAGTAACAAGAGCCAAAGCTGTGTTTACATACTTAGAATTAATTTAAGTCTCTTCATCATGGGCACTGACTACTTTGAGCGGTTGTTCAAAGCTGATCCTCCAGCTAGGACGTTGGATATCTCTGGGTCCACGGTTCTTGAGGCTGAACCTCCAATTAGCTGTGAACCACCCAATCTCACTGAGATTGCACAGGTGGTGAACCAGCTGAGGGGGGGAAAGGCTGCAGGAATCTGTGGTATCCGGGGTGAACTTCTCCAGGCTGGTGGTAAGGCTGTCCTCCTGGCATTGCAAGCAATCTTTGCTTCCATTTGGGAGACTGGCATCATCCCAACTGACTGGAAAACAGGACTTGTCGTCCGTATCTGGAAAGGGAAGGGTGATTGCCTGGATTGCAGCAACTACAGGGGGATAACACTGCTCTCGGTGCCAGGTAAGTTTCTTGCTAGGGTCGTCCTCAATAGGATTTGTGATCACTTGCTCGCCTACCATCTGGTTTTACGCCTAAGTAGTCTACCATCGACCGCATCCTGGCACTGAGGGTACTCATGGAGCGCAAACGTGAATATCGGCAGAGTTTCTTTGCAGCCTTTCTCGATTTTCGTAACGCGTTCAAATCAGTTGATTGAGCTTCCCTGTGGGACATCCTGAGGATTCGCGGGATCTCCTCAGGTTGCTGGATATCATGGCCGGCCTGTACACTGGTACTGTGAATGCTGTGCAGAGTGGAGGCAGAACCTCTGTGTTTTTCCCAGTTGATTCTGGGGTTTGTCATGGGTGTGTTGTTGCTCCTACTCTGTTCAATGCTTGTATGGACTGGGTGTTGGGCAGGGTCGTGGGGTCCAGCAGCTGTGGGGCATCTGTTGGTGAAGAAAGATTCACGGATCTTGACTTTGCTGACGATTGGGAGAACATGGGGGGTCATGAAGTCACTAGAAAGGGGAGTGTGGCGCTTCCGATATCTATGCAAAAGGACGGAGGTCCATGTCTTTATAGAGTCCTGGTGCTTCCTGTCTTGCTATATGGTTGTGAGACATGGATGCTATCCAGTGACCTGAGACGAAGACTGGACTCCTTTGGTACTGTGTCTCTCCGGAAAATCCTTGGGTACCATTGGTTTTACTTTGTGTCGAAAATGAGCAGTTGCTCATGGAGTCCCGAATAAGGCACATTAACTGCATTGTGAGGAAGCGTCAGTTACGGCACTACAGCGTGGCTCATTTCCCTGAGGCTGATCCAGCTTGTAAGATCCACATTGTTGGGACCTGAGTGGCTGGACCAGGCCAAGGGGTCGACCATGTAACACCTGGCTGCGGCAGATAGAGGGTCATTTCTGGAGGGCGGGACTGGACCGCGTGTCTGCCTGGGGGGTTGCCAACCGGGATCCTGAGTTGTTTCGTCATGTAGTGGGTGCGGCAACGCACTATACCAGTGCATGCCCCCCAACTTGACTTGAACTTGATTTGTTAGGAAAAAAATATGAAAAATTAATTTAAACATGAGATTGGTCTCGTCCGTTGCGAGAGATGGACGTTTGAAGTGGAGCTCCGCTAGCAGTGGTGTTATTTTTCATATTATCTGCTTACTATCTTGAGATATCCTGTATTTATTCAACTCGAGGGGCACTGCTACAGTATATGTAAGCATATATAAACATGGCCAACAAGAAAGAGGGTCCAATAGAACCGAAAATACAGCTGCATCCAAGCTAAGATCAGCAAGCCCTAGTTCAAGATACAGACTTTCAGAGACAGACCTGGATCAGATGGGTGAAAGTACAGACTCCTCGGGACCATGGTCCGCTACATCGTCGCCGGCTGAGAGTGAAAAGGGGAGCGAATGTACGATCGTGAGTGAAGCAGATCTCGATAGCTCGCCGATTGGAGAAGATCACCTGAAACTGGAAAAGGCCTTGCAGTCCGCGGTTTCAATTACTCCACGCGAGCCGGGAACAGCGGGGACACCGGCTACAATAGTGCCTGCTGCTTCACCTATGGTGCAAGAAAGCACAATTGAACTGTCTAAACTGAAGGTGATGTTCGCTGAGCACATGCAAGAGATAAAGAAAAGCGAGAAGGCAAATGAGAAGGCAAGGGTAAAGGCAAATGAGAAAGTAAGGGTAAAGGCAAATGAGAAACTGCGTCAGGAGCTGCAACAGGCAAATGAAAGTAAAATAAAGTCTTTAAAGATATGCTGGGAAAAATTGAAGAGCACATTCAGGAAAACTCGGTTAAACTGAGCATGTTTGCTGATCAACTGGAAGATGTCAAGGAGACATTCACGACTCGGATTGAAACAGACGAAAATTTAGCTGCCAGTGCAGAAGAAAAAGCAGTAAATGTCAGCTCTGAATGCAAAAACTTGGAGACAGACTGGCTGCTTTGGAAGATCGAAGAAGAAGGAATAATGTCAGAATTAAAGGTCTGGCTGAGAATCGAGAAAATCCAAACCCTGTGAAATTCACAGCTCAACTTTTTTCTAAAATAATTGGGGAGGACTTTAAAGCAGATTCTGAGATATCAGCGGCTTATCGCGTAAGCAGATCAAATACCGTTAGACCTAGATCTTTTATTATTCGCTTTGAAAGATTATCATTTAAGCTAGAGGTGATGGCACTTCTCAGACACAAGCAAGATATTATATATGAAAATAACCACATTCGTATCTTCCCTGACTTCTCTCCAGCAACAGCTACTAAACGCGCAGCCTTCTACAACATTAAACAGCTGTTACGGCAAGCCAACGTCAAATACAGCCTCTTGTATCCGGCCAAACTGAAAGTGGAATTGCAGGGTCAGTTCTATGTCTTTGCTAGCAAGGAAGAAGCAGAAAAGGAATTAAGAAAGCTGATCCCATGTCTATTCTGATACATAATAGTGAGTCATGGCCGTTAATGATATGGCAAGGATTAATAATCTACTGTCTGATCTAATTGTTTAAAATACGGGTTTTAATCATTATATATTCTCATTATTACTTATATTACTAGGGCTATCTGTTTATGTTTTATTGTGCTTAATTACTTTTTTTTTTTTTTTTTTTTTTTATTATCGGATTATTTTCTCTCTACCCTAAACGAGATTGTTCAACATCATACCCTTGGTTTATTGTTATTGTTATTATTGCATTAAGACTTATTCTGGACCACTTTCTAACACCATTCCCTGGGTTTATTATCTGGGTGTGTTATCTTAATACACTAAGATTGCTGAAGACTATATATATATTTAAGTGCACAGTTTTTAGACTATATTGGTAATAGATATCTCTATTTTTAACCCTAAAAGCGCCGCTGCATGGGGCTTGTTTTGCTTTGGACGTGCTCTGTCTCTGGGTATGTCAGAGGACTGGGACTGTGAAGTGGGTTTAGCCTCACTTGGGGAGGCAAAAGGGAGGTGGGGGTTAAGGGGAGAGAAAGAGAGCAGGCTTGATCTATACCTAATCTATCCTCTCAATCTTTATAATTATAACTATCAACGTAATAATAAGCTGCATGGCAACAACTCTTGGGGAAATAGGAAATTAAGGCTGAAGCTGTCTCACTTCCAGTTAAGACTATAAAATGACATCAAAAACTCAGAATCAGTGTCTCCATGATGGGACAGTTAACTTCGTAAGCTGGAATGTTAATGGCCTGAATCACGAATTAAAGAGAAAGAAAGTACTCTTCACCTAACAGGTCTAAATGCTAAAATAGTATTTTTACAGGAGACCCACTTACTAAGCAAGGATCAGTTCCGGCTGCAAAAGACTGGACTGGCCAAATGTTCCATTCTAGTTTTACAAAGAAAACTAGAGGTGTGGGAATTCTCATACATAGAACAGTACCATTTGTAGCATCAGATGTAGTATTGGATCCTGAAGGGAGATATGTAATGGTCATGGGAGACTTATCTAACTGTAAAATGATTTTGATAAATGTTTATGCACCTAATGTTGATGATAAGGAATTTATACAAAATTTATTTGCATCCATTCCCAATCTGAACACTCATAAAGTTATAATGGCTGGGGACTTTAATTGTGTTTTAAATCCACTTTTAGATAGGACTTCTCCACAGGGGAACGCATCTAACACCAAAAGATAATTACAAAGTTTATAACTGATCACAACTTATCAGACCCTGGAGGTTTTAAACCCAAATTCAAGAACATATTCTTTCTACTCACCAGTACATCATTGCTACTCAAGGATTGATTACTTCTTTATAGATAATAACTTCTTGCCTATGATTAAATCTTGCAAATACGATGCTATTGTTATTTCTGACCATGCACCTCTGATCTTAGAGCTAAAGTTACTAAGCCCCACACACTCACCAGATGGCATCTCAACCCGCTTCTATTAGCAGACGAGAATTGTACAGAATTTATATCCAAACAAATCAAATTCTTCTAGAGATAAATACATCCTCAGAGATCTCTGCAGGAATACTCTGGGAAACTCTTAAGGCCTTCTTAAGAGGACAGATTATCTCATATCTTTCCCACAGAAATAAATTAGAAACCAAGAAAGTAGCAGAGATAAAAAGAAATTACTAAAATAGATGAAGAACATGCCAGACTACCAAGCAAGACTTCAAGCATTCAGAACTAAACCTCTTGACAACTAAAGAAACTGAACAACTAATTTATAAATCCAGACATCTTTACTATGAACATGGAGAGAAAGCTAATAACAAGCAAGCAGTGCGCAATGCAATCTTAGTAATCACCAACGCGAACGGAGATAAAATCATCGACCACAAAAATATAATGCACACTTTCAGAGACTACTATAAATCCCTATATACTACTGAGTTTAAAGAAGACAATACACAATCTAATGCATTTCTGGATACATTACAGATACCACAAATAGACACTTTTAGTGTGGAGGAACTTGATAAACCTCTGGCGTTATCAGAATTACTAGATGCTATAAAGTCACTCCAAGGGGAAAGCAGCAGGCCCTGATGGCTACCCTGCAGAATTTTACAAGAAATTCTCCGCTCAGCTAGCTCTCCTCCTATTAGCAACATTTACAGAAGCCAGAGATAACCAACTCTTCCTCAAACCTTTCGCCAAGCACTAATCACTGTTTTCCAAAACAAAATAAGGACTTATTACAATGTGCATCATACAGACCAATTTCACTTCTGAATAATGACGTTAAAATACTCTCTAAAATCATAGCTAGAAGGATGGAGAAAGTGCTCCCTCGGTAATATCACAAGACCAAACTGGATTTATTAGGGGCCGACACTTATCTTCAAATCTTCGTAACTCAAACACCCCAGAAATATTATTATCATTGGATGCAGAAAAGCATTTGACATGATTGAATGGAAATACCTTTTTACTACATTGCAGAAATTTGAGTTTGGCCCGAACATTTGTGCATGGATTAAATTACTGTATACTAACCCAGAAGCTTCAGTTTGTATCAACAACACTTGCTGAGACTACTTTAAACTAGAACGTGGTACTAAACAAAGATGCCCCTTGTCACCACTACTTTTTGCAATTGCCATTGAACCACTGGCAATACATTGTCGAAATACTGATCAGATATAGGGGATTCTCAGAGAAGGACTGGAACAGAAAATTTCATTATATGCAGATGATATGGTACTGTATATATCGACCCAGAAAATTCTGTGCCTGCAGTCTTAAGCACTCACAGAATTTCAAAAGATCTCTGGTCTCAGAATTAATCTGAATAAAAGTGTACTCTTTCCAGTGAATTCTCAAGCATATAATATTAGATTAGACACCCTACCTTTTATCATTGCAGAACAGTTTAAATACCTAGGGGTAAACATCACAAGTAAACATAAAGCTCTTTATCAACAAAATTTCTCGTCTGCATGGAAAAATTAAACAAGACTTGCATAGATGGTCAACCCTTCATCTCACACTAGCTGGAAGAATTAACACTGTTAAGATGAATATTCTTCCTAAGCTCCTTTTTTATTTCAAAACATTCCAATATACATTAATAAATCATTCTTTAAGCAATTAGATTCAACAATAACCTCATTTATTTGGAATTCAAAACATCCACGCATCAAAGAGCGACCCTACAAAGACAAAAGGCAGAAGGCGGCATGGCTCTACCTAACTTCCAGTTTTATTACTGGGCAGCAAATATACAAGCGATAAGAACCTGGACACAAATAGAAGAACATACACAGGCTTGGTCTGCAATAGAAGTAAAATCCTGCAGTACTTCTTTATATTCCCTGCTCTGTGCTCCAATAAACACAAGTTATCGGCAATATACTAATAACCCAATTGTGCTCCACTCACTTAGAATCTGGAACCAATGTAGAAAGCATTTTAAGACGGAGAAGCTTCTATCTGTGGCACCTCTGCAAGAGAACCACCTCTTTCAACCTTCACAAACATATGCAGTTTTAATATCTGGAAAAAATTTGGAATTAACTTGCTTAGAGATCTTTATATAGACAACGTCTTTGCATCCTATGAACAATTACATTCCAAATTTAACATTCCAGCTACACATTTCTTTCACTATCTTCAAATCAGGAACTTTGTTAAACAGAACCTTCCAGATTTTCCTCATCTTGCACCCTCATCCATGCTGGAAAAAATATTGCTCAATCGCAAGGACTCAGACACCATCTCTACAATATATAAAATTATTTCAAAGATCCAAGAGGACACTGGGAAAAATATCTCTCAATTAATATATCAGAAAAGGAGTGGAAAATAGCAATACCGAGAATTCACTCAAGCTCCATATGTGCAAAGCAGAGAATTATACAACTCAAAATTATATATCGAGCACATCTGTCTCTCCAAAATGTTTCCAGGGCATGATCCAACCTGCGAACGCTGCAACCAAGTCCCAGCCTCACTGGGTCACATGTTCTGGGCCCTGCACCAAATTAACATTATTCTGGACCAAAATTTTTAATTACCTTTCAGACATCCTTGGTCTCACAATCCCTCCTAACCCATTAACAGCTGTGTTTGGGGTTCTTCCAGATGGCTTTAAAGTGGAGAAAGACAACAAATTGTGATTGCATTCACTACACTTTTGGCACGCAAACTTATTCTGCTAAACTGGAAGAATCCAAACTCTCCTCTTTTAAGTCAGTGGGAAACCGATGTGTTATACTATTTGAAATTGGAAATAATCAAATACTCAGTTAGAGGATCTATACAGACTTTTTTCAAAACATGGCAGGATCTAATTAGTAATATTTTAAAATAAGCTCTTAAAGCACAGAGGAAGCAATTATTTCCGTATTTCTCTGTCTTATGCAACCATCTCATCAAATTTATTAATTTAGGTATGTTTACAAGCCTTAAATTTCAAGCCGTTTGCCTTGCTCTCTCTCTCAGGGGTGGGGATCGATATGTTCTTAACTCAATTTTACTTTTTGTAAAAAATTGATTGATTTGTATGGATTGCAATAAAATTTATAAAAATTTTTTAAAAAATTAATTTAAACAATAAATTGATTAATAGAAGAAGATTTGCACTTTTGTCTTTGCTAATAACAATGTCAACACTGTGAAAACTTATTCTGCTTTCTTGTAACACCACCAACATATTACAATAAGGTTCTTTATTCCAGGCAATATAATAAAGAAAGCATATAGGATGTTATTTAGAGAGATATTAAAAACAGAAGAGAACCAAAATTTATTTTTATTATATATAGCGCAACAACAGCAGCATTTATTTATATAGCACATTTTCATACAAATAATGTAGTTCAAAGTGCTTTACAGGATGAAGAAAAGATAAATAAAAGACAAAGTAAGAATTAAAATGAGACAACACTAATTAAAATAGAATAAGAGTAATGTCCGATGGCCAGGGAGGACAGAAAAAAAAAAAACTCCAGACGGCCGGAGAGAAACAATAAAATCTGCAGGGGTTCCAGACCATGAGACCACCCAGCCCCCTCTGGGCATTCTACCTAACATAAATGAAACAGTCCTCTTTGTATTTAGGGTTCTCATGGAAGGACTTGATGATGATGGTCGTGTAGACTTCTGGCTTTTAAACCATCAATGTAGGAACATCATGGTGCTTTGATTAGGAGGTGGTGGTGCACCTCGCCACCACAGAAAACCGGGATAAGAAACAGTAGAGAGAGTAGGGGTTAGTACGGATTTTAGAGCCACAATGATTAGTTATTATAAATGATTAATTGAATATACAGAGTATCAGGTTTAAATTAAGGTGAAGTTATGAGAAAGCCATGTTAAAGTAATGTGTTTTCAGCAGTTTTTTAAAGTGCTCCACTGTATTAGCCTGGCGAATTCCTATTGGCAGGCTATTCCAGATGTTAGGTGTATAACAGCAGAAGGCCGCCTCACCACTTCTTTTAAGTTTTGCTCTTGGAATTCTTAGCAGACTCTCATTTGAGGATCTAAGGTTACAATTTAGAATATAGGGTGTCAGACATTCCAATATATAAGATGGAGCGAGATTATTTAAGGCTTTGTAAACCATATGCAGTATTTAAAGTCAATTCTGAAAGACACAGGTAACCAGTGTAATGACATCAAAACTGGAGAAATGTGCTTGGATTTTCTTTTCCTAGTTAGAATTCTAGCAGCTGCATTCTGCACTAGTTGCAGTCGATTCATGTCTTTTTTGGGTAGTCCTGAGAGGAGTGCCTACAGTAATCTAGACGACTGAAAACAAAAGCGTGAACTAATTTCTCAACATCTTTCAATGATATAAGAGGTCTAACTTTTGCTATGTTTCTTAAGTGAAAAAATGCTGTCCTAGTGGTCTGATTAATATGCGATTTAAAATTCAGGTTACGGTCAACAGTTACCCCTAAATTCTTTGCCTCTGTCTTGACTTTTAATCCTAATGCATCAAGTTTATTTCTAATAATCTCATTGTATCCATTATTGCCAATCACTAAAATTTCTGTTTTCTCTTTATTTAGCTTGAGAAAATTACTATTCATCCAATTAGAAACACACGTAAGACATTGTGTTAGTGAAATAACAATGTCTGGGTTATCAGGTGCAATTGATAAATACAGTTGTGTGTCATCAGCATAGCTGTGGTAGCTCACATTGTGCCCTGAGATAATCTGACCTAACAGAAGCATGTAGATCGAAAAGAGCAGCGGACCCAGGATAGAGCCTTGTGGAACACCATATAGAATATCATGTGTCTTTGAATTGTAATTACCACAACTAACAAAGAATTTTCTACCTGCCAGGTAGGATTCAAACCAATTTAAAACACTGCCAGAGAGGCCCACCCATTGACTAAGGCGATTTCTAAGAATGTTGTGATCAATGGGGTCAAATGCAGCATTCAGATCTAAGAGGATGAGAACAGATAAATCGCCTCTGCCTGCATTTACCCGCAAGTCATTTACTACTTTGAAGAGTGCAGTTTCTGTGTTGTGATTTGTTCTAAAACCTGACTGAAATTTATCAAGAATAGCATGTTTATTGAGGTGGTTATTTAACTGCATAATGACTGCCTTCTCTAAAATTTTACTTAAGAAAGGCAGGTTAGAAATGGGTCTAAAATTTTCAAAAGCAGAGGGGTCAAGATTATTTTTCTTGAGTAGGGGTTTAACTACAGCAGGCTTAAGACAGTCTTGGAAGACCCCCGTATCTAATGACGAGTTTACTATGTCAAGAATATAATCAATTAGCATGCCAGATACTTCTTTGAAAAAACTTGTTGGTATTGGATCAAGGATGCAAGTGGTGGGCCTCAGTTGAGAAATTATTTTTTGTAAATCTATCCTGGTGAAAGAATTTAATTTGCTTATAATGGAGTACTGGGGCTTAGGAGGATCCACAGTGTTGGGGAGATATACTATATTATTTCTAATATTAATTTTTTGATTGAAAAATACAGCAATACCCTCACATGTTTCACTGGAAGTATTTTGGAGGTATTCCTTTGTGTTACCTGGGTTAAGCAGATGATCAATCATAGAGAATAAGGGCATCTAGCTGATGTGTTCCAAATGTAGAGGCACCCTCAAAAATGTGTTACTAACTAATTATAAACAATTTCAAATTTCTGATCTTTAAGGCTACTATTTTTGTAGGACCATGTTTAATTTGCTTTGGGGTAGTTTGAACAGTGTATGGGAAATCCAATATTGGTAAACTTTGCACAAGATACATACCAACATAACAGTAAACCTTAAAGTAAAGGTTTACCACAGGGATGTCCAGTCTTGGTCCACTGTGGCTGCACATTTTTGCTGTCAATTCTTGTGGGCAATGGAATAAGCTATTTAATTAGGTGTTTTGTCCTTCTTTCTTGTCATCACTTTGTGGCATCAGAAATTACTACTGATGTTTATTTTACTTTTATGAGAAAATTAGCAATTATTTTAAAGAATTAGTTTCCCCAAATGTTTGAATGTTATTATATTAAAAATGTTCCCTGTATATAATGACGAAACCCTTGTGTAAAAATAGTTATCAGGTTTCCTAGCTTATTTTTGACAACCTATTTTTTGTTGTGCATTGTTAATAAAAATATATAGTTAAAACTCTAATAAAGAAAGTGAATGAAAAAATGTAGAACCTGATTGGGTCCCTGTATACTAAAGGTCTGGACAGTATTAAGCACTTTCTGAATTTCAAGCCATAAAATTTATAGCATTATTAAGTTTTAATATTTCAGACAAAGCTGGATGAGACATCTGATTAAATGACAAGTTATAGTAACAAGGTCTGATTATCAAATTAAGCAAATTCCGGCAACCTCTGGGGCCATCATGAACGATGATTAGAAAACTATGGATTACATTTAATATTTCACCCTATATGTTTTAAGAATTTTCTGTGTGCATCTCTTCAGCTTTTTTAATGCTTTCAAATGTTTTTGTAGTTTAAAGTTCAACTTTAAAAATTTTTTCTTTCATGTTCTCTGCATGTGTTATAACAGCATTTATCTATCTATCTGCCTCATTTTTACAGTCCATAGTCACACTAATCCAAAACCTATCTTGACTCATTCCCTTTATCACAATGGATGTAAGTCCAGAACCCATATCCATCATGGGTGATGCTTACACACATATGCCCATGTTCACTTCAACCAAACCATTTCTATGATGGTGTCTTAGAACTATAGGGGTTAAAATACTAAATAAAGGTATCTCAGAAGGGTTTACTCATTTTGTTTCAAACTCAGGTTCCACCAGTTGTTTCCATTGACGTCTTTGACTACCCTTGAAGTTGTCTTTTGCAGTGACCAGATCTATGACTCTCCTTTCTTAGCTGTAATATTTCTGCTGTGAAATGTTTCTTGTAAAAAGAAACCAGTATTCCTGAAAAAACCACAACACCTAACGCTGAGTAATCTTACAAATTTCACACATAAGAACCCTGAGGTTTGTGAGCGGAACTCTGCAGTGGTATCTGCTGTGCCACTATACTGGCTGTAAACAGTTACACTTTATAAACATTAAACACACAGTACTAGTTCTGATTCTTGTTTCAGAATTAAAACATTAATTTGAACACATATTCTAATTTGCTGATTTGAAATTCATGTATTTCCACAGCCACAGATTTTTGGATTATTTTCCTATGGAAAAAAAAATAGAATCAAATTGCACTTTTTTTAATTTGTTCTCATTTTAACATAGCTCTTTATGATATAATAGAATTTATTATACTTTTAGCATGCACCCCATGCTGACCTAATAAACTTTGTACTGTAGAAATATCTGTCCATTCTTTGAAGGCATTGCTATAACTTGTAGTTTCCTGCAATGTTATATTTCAGAAATGTACATCTGTATTCATTATCTTTCTTTACACCAACCATTTTTTAAATTTCATTTGTAATTGGCTTTCCTATGGGGAAAACGAGTCTTCATGGTCATTTCTACAGAGTATTGCTGAGGAGTGATGCTTTTATTGTTATGCTGATGTTTTCCAAACAGTCAGTACTAAAACACTTGCTGATTATAAATATAATCAGGCCATCAAGCCTAGTACTGTATAAGATCTGCCGGTGGAGCTGTCCTACTCTGTTATATCTGTGTGTTTCTTTGTAAATGATATATTTATGAATGCTTATAGCAGAGTTAAATTCAAATTAATAAGCCAGCATCAGCATAAAATAACAGTACTGAATTAAAATGCAATTGAATGCAAAATAAGTTTTTATCTAGTTTTGACATTTTCAGTATAAAAAATGGCTTTGAGCCCTATGTTAGATATGCAATAAATATTTGGCAAATTACATTAAATAACACATTTCAGGTAATGTTTGGAAACAGCAGTGGTTTACTGGCAAAAGAAAACTGCTAAAATTTGAAACTTACTGAAATTTAGGGTTTTAATGCATGTACAGTCATTTATCTGCTCCTGAAGTCCTTTAAAACTTTTGCTTTTCTAAATATAGTTTGACACACAGCAGTATTCATTCAATTGCCAAGAAATAAGGCAACCTAAATGGTGGGGGAATACAATTGAAAACCTTTTTTTAATGCCTTTCCTCTGAGAATTTAAGACATAAAGGTACAAAATTAAATGCTACAGTATTGAAATGTATGGGAATGGAGAAAACCCAACATCCTATGTACTATCTTTTTCCCTATGGTGTCCAGCTAAACCTCCAGCCAGTTAACCGGTTTGTTTGCCCTTATTTGTCATTTGATTCTAGCTGCCGAGAGCGGTTAGCACTCAGGCGCTGAGTGGAGCAGGAATATTGAGGATGGTAAACAAGGCCGCCGACGCTGTCAACAAAATGACAATCAAGATGAATGAATCGGATGCGGTAAGAGCTGAATTTTGGACTTGAATAATGAGATGAATTAATGAGTCTTTCCAATTGCATTCTAAGGTTGTGCCAATACAAAAAGGGATAGTAATTTGCTGAGTAGTTGGAAGTCCCATCTACATTAGCAGGCTA
The DNA here is from genome assembly GCF_016835505.1 of Polypterus senegalus. NCBI lineage: Eukaryota > Metazoa > Chordata > Cladistia > Polypteriformes > Polypteridae > Polypterus > Polypterus senegalus. Next base: position 89,735,345 of record NC_053160.1, read on the forward strand.
TGGCTGTAGGCACAGTTAATTTGTTGATTTTTTTTTTTTTAAATCAAGAAACATACTTTGCTTGTGCAACCTACATTTGTAATGGTTTTCTTGTTTTAAATGAACTCCATTTTTCATTTTCCAGTGGTTTGAGGAAAAGCAGCAGCAATTCGAAAACCTTGACCAGCAGCTGAGGAAACTTCACACAAGCGTAGAGACTTTAGTGTGCCACAGGAAAGGTAAGAGAGTGAATGAAAGAAGTGAATGTTTCTCTTACAGAATTACCTGCGTGGGCTCGCACAGTAATGTAACATGGCTAATATTATATTATACTGAACATAAATGATCACTGTTAGTTTAATCTCATGTGAGTATATGATTTATGTATGCTAGTATGTGATTTAACTAAGTTTTAAGATTTATTTGCAGTTTTTAACACTAGAATCCCTGAAGCCTATGAAAAAAGTTGTTACCCTGGGCCACCTTAAATTTGCGTCTTTGTTTAGCAAATGTGTCAATGAGCACAAGTACCAAGCAGCCTGTTAATCCCCGTCCCCAAACCCACACACACACAAAGAACACAGCTCAATTCGTACAAAAAGTTCTTCCAGCTTAGGTCTGTTTATCTGGGTGTGAAATAAGTCTGGAACTGTATAGGGTAAATAATATATCGTTCTTTGGAACACATGCATTTCATGAGTGTTCCGTGTCTACAATGATCTGGTTAACACTAGCATCCCTGAAGCCTACAAAAAACTCATAATCTCAGGCCACCTGAAATTCCTTTGCATCTCTTCATTAATATCTTTTGTTTTGTAAATATGTTGATCAGTACAAGCAGCAAGCAGGATACTGTTGCACACCCCCTTCCCCAATGCCGTTTATCTGGGTGTGAGGTGCCTGGAGTTGTATAAGGTAAATAATGTATATCGTTTTTTGGAACACATGCATTTTATGAGTGTTTCGTTTCTACAATAATCTGTGTAGGCTAGGATGATAGGAAATGCGAGAAATGCAAGAGATGTTCAACACATACTACCTAATACAAACTTTTTTCATGTTATTGTACTAACAACAAAATTTTGATGAAGTGTATAATGTGTGAAGACTGAAGTCCAACTATAAAATAAACACTTTCACAAAAGGTACATGTATAACAAAACAATTGTGCTACTATTCAAAAGTATAACCGAAGAAAAAGAAATCGGGTTAGGGTAGGACGCTGATACGACTGCTTGGATTGTGCAGCAGTAAGAGCTGCTGATTCATAATCAAGAGATTGCCAGTTCGACTCTAACCAAAATTACACTTTTGAGTAGTGAGCTGCTCTTATTGTTATTATTACACAATAAAAACATACAGTACATTTGATTTGAATATGTAACAGTTGGTGTAAATTTATGGTACTTGTAACGGTTAGCGTTTTTTTATTATTCAACTTTATTCTCTCAATCATATTCACGCTCCCCCCGATCTGACACTGTTAGTTTTCAAGTAAAGATGTACTACACATAAGAATAACGCAGCTGCACCAGCTGTAAAGGTGAAAGATGACACCGTTCGGATGCAGCAAGAGGTCGAGAGTTGTCCTGCCACTGAATCTGCCACACACATCCTTCAATGAAACAGCAGGGCCTACAGAGCTTGCCAAGGTATCGTGTAAAGTTCTGTTTGTGATTATGTTTTTTGGTGGTCTTTATATAAAAAAAACATTTACATGTTGCTTACATAAAAGCCACTTTAAATAATGTCTACCTATATTTATTTACTTATCTTCTTAAAGCGTAAAGTCACAGGTAGACTGCAGAGCTCCCTGTGTTTGATTGACATAGGCTTGCTGACAAGTACATGTTCAAAAGATAAGTAAAAAGTGGCCCGAGATTGCAACTTTTTTTGTAGGCTTCAGGGATTCTAGTGTTAATAGAAAGCTTGTGTATTAGGTTAAACAGCTAAAAATGCGTAAAGAGGATTGTAAACACCTGACATAGTCCAGAAACTGGGACAAGAATAAACACAACAAAAATAAATAATAACTCTGTTCAATGCGTGTATGGACTGGGTGTTGGGCAAGGTCGTTTGGGCCCAGCAGCTGTGGGGTATCTGTTGGTGAAGAAAGATTCACGGATCTTGACTTTGCTGACGATATTATGATCTTCGCGGAGTCATTGGAGGCCCTGATTGGGGCGCTCGAGAGACTGAGCGAGGAGTCTGAGTGTCTGGGCTTGTGAATATCCTGGATAAAAACCAAGATCCAGGCTTTTAATGACTTCTTGGGCGTAGCCATCAGCAGTGTGTCTGTTTGCGGAGGGAGTGTCGACCTTGTCGAGAAGCTTACTTACATTGGCAGTGACATTTATGTTTCTGGTGACTCTTCCTGAAGTCAGTAGACTGATTGGGAGAGCATGGGGGGTCATGAGGTCGCTGGAAAGGGGTGAGTGGCGCTTCCGATATCTATGCAAAAGGACGAAGGTCCATGTCTTTATAGGGTCCTGGTGCTTCCTGTCTTGCTATATGGTTGTGAGACATGGATGCTATACAGTGACCTGAGATGAAGACTGGACTCCTTTGGTACTGTGTCTCTCTGGAAAATCCTTGGGTACCATTGGTTTGACTTTGTGTCAAATGAGCAGTTGCTCAGGGAGTCTCGAATTAGGCACATTACTTGCATTGTGAGGGAGCGTCAGTTACGGCACTATGGCCATGTATCGCATTTCCCCGAGGGTAATCCGGCTCGTAAGATCCTCATTGTTGGGTACCTGAGTGGCTGGACCAGGCCAAGGGGTCACCCACGTAACACCTGGCTGTGGCAGATAGAAGGTCATTTCTGGAGGGTGGGACTGGACCGTGTGTCTTCCTGGGTGGTTGCAAACCGTCATCCCGAGTTGTGTCGTCGTCTACTGTACTAATGCATGCTCCCCAACTTGACTTGACTTGTTTTGTTAATCCAAGTACATAAATGGGATTAAAAAAACATGGCTGACACTGTACATGGCTGTATATGTAGTTCTTAACACAGGGTTATGTCCTTTGTTCCTTCTTGGTTATGAAACTACTACAGCTGATAGAAAGAACACAGATGTTATTAATGCATGTACCTTATAAGAGTGAATTCAGTCGTGCAGCATACATTTTGTAGCCTTTAGTATTGTAAATTAAAAAATAGTAAAAGCTCTACAAGCAACATGTCAGCTAGTAGAATAATACTTTAATCATTATTAGAGTGCATCTGTAGAAAATGGAAATTCTGTATTATCTAAAATTTTAATGCTAATTTGCAATATACACTAACACATTGCTACTTGGGGATTTTTCACAGCAAATATTAAAAAACTATTGCTGTGTTCATATCTAGGTCCAAATATGAAAAAACTCTAAAATGTGTAGCAGATAAAACTCTAGGCAACTGTTCATCTGGCAAACACACTTGTACATGTGAAAGTTATCGTTATACTTTGTTATCAGCACTGAAGTGTTTAGCTCCAAGTGATAATTAGAACAGTTATATTCAATTAAGTGAACCTTCATGTATACAGTTATCTACCTCTTTAACTTTTCTTATCAGACCAAATATCTACATGTATCCTAATGAACAATATATTAAACATGTTAGCTTAGAGTTGATCACTTATATCCATTTCACAGCTGAAAGAGCTGTGTATTAGGACAGGAGTCAATTTTACTGCTGGGTGAATGTGCTGCATCACAAGAGCTGGCATTTTTCAAGATTAAGATGAAAGGTGACAGTTTTTTTTAAGCATTTTACAGTGCTACTGTACATGCTTTTCCACGGGGAACATTGGTTTTGTTTTCTCCCCATTGGGTTTCACTTTCTTTCTTTATTTCAGCATTTAATAAGCCACTGTGGCCTTGTTGACTTTTTAGAGTTTAGCATACAGCTAACAATCTTATGCTGCTTGGAAGAGAACACTAAATTTGGACTGCCCTGGGACATATCTTTTCAAAGATTTTTTTTTTTTTACAAGTGTTATATATGAGACAAGCGGCTGAATTTTCACAGGACATGGTTATGAAGAGTGCATTATAAGAAAAACAGCACTGTCTGGCTTTTTAAATGTAAAACCTATTGCATTGCACTGTGCATGGTATTGAAACATTTATACATTTGAGATTTTCAGAGAAAATCACACTTTTGTTGTATATTGTTTCTTTATGCACACTGCCTAACCAGTGATACATAGTCATAAAGCACTGCTTGTGGTCTGTGCCAGAAGGCTTTAAATGATTGTATTTTACTTTTAAATTTATTTATGCAATATAGTGTTGTCAATAGGAACAAACAAGTTACCAATATTATGTATAATCAAGGCAGTCTGAATCTTATTCTGATAATTTGATAACGGAGTTTACAGACTGGAATCAAATTCAGTAGAATTTTAACACTGTCAGAAATGATAGTACGACATCTGACTGATCCAGATCCATATTGCTTCATGAAAAGAAATGCTTTGATCCTGATAGAGACAATTTCCACAACGTTCGAAAATTAATGCAGTTTATCAGAGACACTTAATGTGTTATTCCACAATTTTTAATTGTTCTAAGCAGGCTGTCCTTTTTTATATTGTGAGCTCGGGTCTGAACACCATCAGACCAACACCAGCACTTAGCCAAACACACGTTTATTAAACACCAAATAAGTCCCACACAGCACACAGTGCCCCCAGCACGAATCACCCTCTCCATGGGCTGCCTTTCCTCTCCTCATGGGAGCTTCGTCCTGCTCCCACTCCCCACTCTAGCTCCCTGATTGGAGTGAGGCGTCCCCTTTTATTCCCACCCGAATGTGCTCCAGGTGCCTGATGACACTCTTCCGGCAGCACTTCCTGGTGTGGTGGAAGTGCTGCCCTTGCGCCCAGAAGCACTCCGGGTGTCTTTGGAAGGTCCTTCCTCCACCCTCCCAGGTGTGGCAGAAGTGCCGATCTCATGGGGCTACATGAAGCTCGCGGCGCCCCTTGGTGGTGGCCATGGGCTCCATTGGGCTTGAGCCTCCTTGCTCCTTCCCCGTGGTCCCCTCAACATCCAGGGCAGTTGCCCACTCATGGCCCAGGGGACGTATAGACCACCTCCCGGTCCTTCCAGGCTTCCCGGCTTAGTGAACCCCAGCCTCCTGTGACAACATGCAGTAGTTTCTTGCATGTTTCTGAGCTGTGTGAACATTTAGTCTCTGCATGGATTTCTTTCAACTTTGAATAATTTATATATAGTATGTTGTATAAAGTCTGTAGATGCATACCATGCTTTTGCTGACACTGTTTTGTCAAACTGATGAATTCTTTTTGAGAAAGTCTCCACATTTCGTATATGATTAAAGAATGAATTATCTTTTGTAGACCAGTAGTTTGCACAGTACGCACTCAATGTTACAGCACATTGAAATCAAAGTTGACAATTTTATTATAAACACAAGTTAATCCAATTTTAGGTGAAATATGACACGAATGAATATGACATGAAAGTATGGAATGTCAACATTTATTTATGGGTATTTTCATTGATATATGCATTACAATTATAGATCAATTATGTTTGTATTCCATCCTTATTTCAGGTTAGTACATCTCTCTCTTTCTTTATGCCAGTTTAATGGAGATAACTATTAAGAAAAACTGTTTCTTACTAATGTGTTGAAGAGGGCATATCCAATATTTTTCCCCTCTTGTCTCTGCCTTTGAAGTCATTAGCCCTAAATTAACATAAAACTAAGACATGTCCATGAAAGAAAAATAAAACAATTGAAATAATAAAAGTATAACTCAATATTTGAATACAACATAAAAATCTTTAGTGTACTAGTCCCTATATTGGACTAAGCAGGGTCAGAAACATGGATCTCCCAATAGAAAGTAATGTAGTAGTAAAGCTATCCATGTAGTAAAAGTCTAAATTGCCCGAATATTACAAAATGCCTATTTATAGGAGCTCTATTACGCAAATCACATGGCAAAACATGTGCATACAAATACTGTGCTCCAGTCACATAGTACAGCTTTAATAAACAATCATTGCATTACATTGTGTGGTGGGTTGCCAGGTGATCTGAGAGACAGCCAGGGACAAAAGGGCGACAGAGAACAAAAAGGCACAGTGAGTGAGTGAGAGAAGACGATGCACTGGTGACATATGCTTTCATGACAATGTGAGAAACGGGCACCACTAAAAGGTAGTACTCTGCAAGTGGACTGAGCGCTCTGGAAGGGCAGTAAGCCAGGACACCCCAAGTCAACCTGTCTGGAAACATATAATGTTCCCACAGGATGCTAGTGGGAACACATACTGGCAGGTGACCCTTATTAATAAGAAAGAGTGAGGCTACAGAAGTGGGCACTATTACATAGTACTTACTGGCTTATTGTGAAAAGCATGTGCTAACTGGAAAGTAAGATCATATTGCCCAGAATTGTCCAGAGGCCAGATGTTTGTCAAGGTGAAGGCATATGATCATTGAGCATAAGGAGTGATACAGTATGGCTGTTTTAAGTGATGCATTTCAGAAACTGCCAAAGAGACCTGGAACTTGAAAAGTCATTGAAGGTAAGTAGGCACTCCAAGGTTACCAGAAGGCAATTTAGTTTGGCAGCTTCAAGGCTCTATCGACCATTGTCTGAATGAATCGAGTAGAATTCAGTATATGAATACAGCAAAAAAGATTTAAAGATGACTTGGAGTTTAAAAAGTGTGTAAAATGGAAAATATTAAAATGCCCATTCCTGACAACAGTTTGTAATATATTTAGTAGTTTTAGAACAAGTATTATGTACTGTTTTATCAATATAATTACCTTCTCTTTTAAAATATGGTACGTAAGTTACATTGATCTATAGGGTGGTCCAGATCTAATTATGCAATTTTCATTACGCTATAACTTATTAAGTTTATTACATAGAGAATTCATAAAAAAAATCTTTTTGTTGCCGATAGATGGCAGCACCTGCCCTGCATTCCAAAATGGTGGGGAGACGGTTGTCAGTTGAACAGCGGGTGCGATGTGTTCGCCTTTTCATAATTGCATAATTAGATCTGGACCACCCTGTATATAAACATATTAGATGTGTCTGATTGACTGTGTTCTGATGTTTTCTTCCCTTTCAGAGCTCTCTGTTAATACAGCTGCCTTTGCTAAAAGTGCTGCCATGCTTGGAAACTCTGAAGATCACACAGCATTGTCAAGAGCTCTTTCTCAGCTGGCTGAGGTAGAAGAGAAGATTGACCAGCTTCACCAAGAACAGGCATATGCAGACTTCTACCTTTTCTCTGAGCTGCTTAGTGATTATGTTCGTCTCATTACAGCGGTTAAGGTAATTCAAAGGGAGATATGTATTTACTGTTAATGAAATTTGTGTCACAATTCTTATGCTGTAGTTGAATAAATAAAGGACAAGAAACTGCATTTAGATTTACTTTTGCAGTGAAGAACAGTATTATTCAACTAGTTTTCTGAAATTGAACCAAATACTTGTTATTATTAAAAAAAAAGAATTTTAAAATTTACTTTAGGATTCCTTGTGACTGTTTCTACTCATTGTCTGGGGAATAGTGCAGTCTCTGAAAGAGGGTCTTTCTAGTAAAGGTGTGCATTGGACTGAGCATTGTGCACTAGGATATTGAGCAGTGTGTAACATTTTCTAGTTGATCAATCTTCCCTCAAATATTACTGATTAATGAAGTTATCTGTATTACTAAACAAAGGTTGTATATATGCATGGATGCCAGAGGCCAAACGCACCAAAAGCGCACAGCGCCTCAGCGCCCCAGAGTCAAACCCAGCGGCTTCCCAGAGTCAGTTGGTGGCACCCAAACAACACAATACAACCTGTAAACTAAACTTCAGGTCACATACAACCACCGCCCGAACACGAATGCACACACCACCGCATATACTGTACAACCTTCATTTAGTAATGTAGATCTCCAAGCCGGAATCTGCCGCCATGGTTACTTCAGCACGCGAATGCACCGGCGTCACCATCAGGGAACTAAGTGGTGCCAAAACCGCACGCACATAGCGCCTCAGTGCCCCAGAGTCAAAACCAGCGAGTGGCACCAAAACCGCACGCGCACAGTGCCTCGGCGCCCCAGAGTCAAACCCAGCAGCTTCCCAGAGTCAGTAGGTGGTGCCCAAACAACACAATACAACCTGTAAAATAAACTTCAGGTAAAGCATGCAATGCCAGCAGTTAGTGTGCCTCAACAGTGCCAGCAGTATTCCACTCCACAGTGGCAGCAGCTACTACACTAAACAATGACAGCAGTCAGTGTGCTCGAATCTAGTGTGCCAGCAGTCAGCGTAGCAGCTGTCAGTGTGGCATATTTGAATCACATTAGGGTAATTCAGTGTTAAAAGTAAGTATGATTCCTAACAGCAAATGACTTCTAGCTAACGACACAGCCACAGAAAAACAAAAACGAGACCGCATGGATAAAAACAATGAACGAAGCTGCCTATAACGCGCTTCTGAAACAGCAGAAACAAAGGAGTCATGGCTCCAAAAAGAAAGAGCTCAGGTATCGGATAGGCGTGCAAACAAGACAACAGAACAACAGGAGAAGCGTTTGGAAGGCTTGCGCAATTGTTCATCACAAAGAATATCAGAGGAAACTGCAGAAAGGCTAGAAAGTTGTTTAGAAGGTTTAAAACGTTCAGTATTCCAACAAAGAAAAAGCCAAAGAGAGGAACAACGGACAGCCACTGAACAATTCCGCCAGTTAGCTGAGAACGCATTCTATAATGAGTCCACTGTTCATGAAAATTCATTGGGATTAATGAGTGTCATTTGCAGTCATTGTCATTCACTTAACTTCCTTGAAGAAAAAACTGGCAATACAACTGACGAGTTTACACGTTCTTCTCAAAAGGGTCAAGTTAAGCTGCCTCCTTTGGATGAATATCCTGAATATTTACGAAAGTTTTTGACTAACAATGTACCCGAAAGTAAAAGCTTTATGGAGTGCATTAGATGCTACAATAGTTCATTTGCTTTTGCATCTACCGGGGTAAATATCAAGCCACCACTTGGGAATGGCCCATACTGCTTTCGCGTGTTGCTTTGGATTGGAACAGTGCACCCTGAGCCAAATCATGACCGCAAATTTGCCCAAATTTACATGTTAGATCTAGATGACGCAGTTTATCAATGACATATACAACTTTATGTTGCCTTTTTAAGAGTCCGGCGTTCGTGTGACGTTAAAGTGAAGGTTTTAACTACTCCATACCAGGGACAGCTAATTCAAGGACAGGAAACCATCTTTACCAAAAATGTTGTTTATATAGAAATTTTTGATTAACTATTTTGAATTTTCCATTTTATGAATTTTTTGTTTTCAATTTACTTCATTTAAACCTTTGCACTCTGATATTTTTTTACTTATAAGTGCAGCAACTCAAAGACATTTTGGACTTAAATAATATAACAATTAAATTTCAATTTTAGTTTTAATAAATTGGTTAATTTTAGTACAAATATATTTATTTAATTAAATGAAAACTTACCCAGGATGCTCCCACCCTTCATCATTTTTCATCCCTCCAAAGATCGGAGGGAACAGAAAGTGATTGCCATTCTTGGATCTGCAATTGTTTAGAGAATCAGGGGTTTACTTGTTGCAGCAGGTTTGGGGGATGGCATCACCATTTTAATTGAGTAAACCAACTTTGCTTTTGTAATGTTCTTGTAAATTTAGGTTTGGCAAGAGGGTGCACTGAGAAAAGGTACAAAAAAAACTGTTTAATACATACAGAGCCCCGGAGAGAACATGGGAAGAAAAAAAATAATAAATCATGGGAACTATTTTGATTAAAATGTTTCCGCGGTTTAGTTAATTAGTGCACATTTTTTAAGTAAAACTTTCCCACTATTTATGAAATTTGTGTGCATGTTTTAAATAAAATATTGCCATGATTTAGTTAATGTGTATACCGGTTTACTGTATAACCCTGTTGTGCTTGTTGTTGTATACAGACAACATAATGGACAGAGACAACGTGATAAGGCTACTTTTTGATATGAGAATGAGTTATGATTGCATTGAAACATGAGTTATGACAGCATTGATCTTGTCTTATGGAACATCACTGAGCGACTGGCAGGTGCAAAGGATTTGCTGGGCTACTGTTTTCTACCGACAACACTATATCAACATCAAAAAAAGTTATTTACTTTATTGCTGTTCAGTGGCAAGGTGCTGAAAGTCTACGTTGCTATTGCTGGATATACACAAAGTGTGGATGAATTTGCATAATTCAAGAAAACGTTTTATATAAAAACATGAGCACAAATGAACTAAATTGTAGGGCATTTTAATCATAACGTGCGCACAAATTATATAAAACAAATTGAGGGAACATTTTCATTAAAATGTGCACATAAATTATAAATCATGTACTCAAATAATAAATTATTTCTACAATGTATTATTTTTTTTCATACCCATGGGCTCCATAAGTATCCAATAGTATGATGTGCGAATAAGTGGCTAAGAGGAAATCCACGTATGGCAACGCTTTGGCTTAAAAGCAAATGAGTATGGTGAGCCAAAAGATTTAACTAATTTGTTGACGCAGGAAGAGTGTGGCTGTTAAGGAAGACCATCAAATGTTAAACTCACATAGTGATTTGTGTACTGTGCAAGTTTAGCCATTGTGTATGGCTAGTCTTACCAGCTGTTAATTATTAGTGCTTCTGGAGTTAGAAAAGTCACAAAAATTGAGCTATTGCAGGGAGTTAAATTAAAGGATAAGTTTGCCATTTTTAAAGTCAATGTTACCTTTTCTCAGTCATGATATATATTCATTTGCCATCTGAAATTTCTTTCAAAAGTGAACAAATATATACTGTAAAGCAAAAAATCTGTGTATGTGTGCATGTGCATGTAAATGTATAAGTAAGAATGAGGGATGTTCCAAACAATTGGTTGCCGATCTAAACAGGATGATTTTCACTAATAAAGACTTGATTGGTGATCAGTAGACTGGCTGATTACATAAAACATTATTTTCAGCCCTGCTTACAGAATAATTTAGTTGTAGCGCTTCTTTATGCAAGGTATTATGGTAGTTGAGACAGCATGCATTTTTTTTAATGCAAACTTCCTGCAGTGCAATAAAAGAGAAGAGAATAAAAGCTTGTTTTATCAGAGTGCGAGAAGAAATTGGAATATAAACCTTTACGTTGAAGAAAGTGGAGTAATAAACTGAGAAAAAGGAATCTGAGAAGTCATCCAGTGCAATTAAACAAACTGCAAGAAAAGCTACTTTAACGAATTCAGACCTTTTTATTTGAGTTTGGACAGCAAGCTTGTTTTAAGTGCATCAGCTTAAATTTTCATTGGAAAAAGAAAAGATGAAAGACCAATTAGAAGTTGCTGCTTAGTAAGCAATAGGCTTTTTTAAAAATATGTGTATTGTTTTTATTATTTGTTGCAGTTTGTCATACAGCATACGGTTTTGGTAAGAAACAAGTACCACATAATTAAAATGCTAATCCATCTTTTTTAATTTCCCCTCAAGAATTGCAAATGTCTAGCTGATACACTGAAGAAAAAAAATCACACCTGTATAAATGTAGTAAATCTATATTTTAATAGCAAACAGATGTAGTGCAATTAATGATTTAAAATGATTAAAACCTGTAAGTGTCTGTATAATTATATTTAAGCAGTGTTTAATTGCCAATATCAATTAATTGTGTGAGAATATATATTTTGTTGTTGTTAGAGTAATGGTGAAAACTACTTTTTAATTAAACTTTTTCAGATAAGTACATTACAGAATAAATAAACAATATGACAGCTTGCAATTGTGAGATGCATTTTATTTTTTAATGCCATATGTATTATGGGTAAATATTTATATATATATATTTTATTAGTTAAAGTATGTATTGTAAAGAAATTTGATCTGTTTTAGTATTTTTATGTTCACTGAACAATAAGCCTACAGAATTTAATTTTGTTATTACAAAAAAAGAACTGTTAACACCTGTGGTCTATAGATTAATTATAAAAATACCAAAGTTAACACTTAAATATAGGACATAAGGCTTTTATGCATTTGGTTATGCAGGAGCTTAATATAAAATGTTTTTGAAAGGGACAAAGGAAATTAAAAATCTGAATTGGCCAATCAAGTAACATGAAATCTGTGATTGGTATCTGTGACTTTTATATTTATGCCTAATATACAAATCCACACCATTGTACCAATCTCTGACAAAATTTGCAAACCTGCCCCTTTTAATCGGGTTTGAACACAGAACAAGTGAAGCACCAGACTGAAGCCAGACTAGCAAACAGCCCAAGGACTAAAATTACTTACCTGTGCAATGCCAGCTGCTATACATTCAACTAGTCTGTTCTTGACCTAAAGGGCCCATTATTAAAAAACAGCTTAAAACTTACTGAATGGTCCATTTTTTCAAGCCAAAAATGTTATTGAGTATCAACCTGCATCTTGAGACTACATACATATTGCAAATTGGCATATCCATGTCGTTTTAAGATGGATAAAAAGCACAAAGCAAAACATTGTTATGACATTCAAATTTACTTGTCTTCATCTGCAGCATCTTGCAGGGCCAGGGGTGTAGATTCGTCTTGGAAAGTCATCATCAAGCACTGTTATTGATATTCAGTGTTTCTGCCTAGATGCAAATTGCTGTCTATAGGAAATTAGGCAATAATCACTGAAAAAGTCACACTTACAATCACATATATTCTTTCACTATATGGATGCAGATTTCTTTATTGCGTAAAGATATTATTCCCTGTTGACGCTGGATTGGTTATGCACTTGTGTGCTTCTGGGAGAGAGAATATTGTAATGATCTGGTAGATGATACAGGAGACGGAGGAATGGAGTTAACCACTTTACTCCAGCTGCTTGTGAGATGACCCTAAAAAACAACATTTATAGCACATTTTCATACAAACAATGTAGCTCAAAGTGCTCTACAAGATGTCAAAGAAAAGGTTACAAGAAAAGAATAAACAGGTTAAGAATATTAATGAATAAATACCAAAAAAAAGTTTAAAAATCTATATGCTTTAAAAAAATATTAATATATTATTAGTAGATGGTGTTGACCACCTGGGCATTTATAGCCGCCCTAGCCCAGACACAGACAGGCAGGACATGAACTGCCACACAGCACACCTTTATTTATAGGTGGGGAAGTGCTTTCTTCGCTCCGCACAAGAGCACAATGTCCAGAAAACAAAAGCACAGTCCTTTTACTTCTTGTGTTTCTCTCTTTTCTCGACCTCCACTCCTCTCCCAGCAAGCTTTATCCACTTCCTCCTGACTCTGGCTCCTTAAATGGAGTGAGGCAGCACATTTTATTCAGCTTCTGGGAGTGTTCCAAGTGGCTAATTAGTATTACCTGGAATCATTCCCAGGTGTGGTGGATGTCCACTGTTGGGCTGTGCAGTTCCCCCTTGCAGCTCCCACAGAACCAAACAGGGCAGTACCAAATGCCAAGTCCCAGCGTGCCCTGCGGGAATCCGTGGTGTCACAGCTGCCCAGGAGGGCTGTCTTCTAGCTTCCCAGGGGAGGTAGTGCCTTGCAGATGCTCTTTCCCCTGGCCCTTCCATCCAGCTGGAGTCCTGGCTGGGTAATGGCCAAGACCGCCCATCACAAAGGGTAGTGTCATTATATACAATATCATAGTTTAAGTCTGTAAAGATGAGTCAGGTGATAGGTTCAGATGGCTGGGAGGACAGAAGAAAGAAAAAAAAAGCAAAACAATTAATTGGAGAAAAAACAAAATTTGCAGGGGCTCCAAGGCCAAAAGACCACCCAGCCCCCACTGGGCATTCCACCTAACATAAATTTTCTTAGGTCATTACTCATTCTTTCCAGGATTTGTCTGAGAGGACAAAGGACTTTCTGGTTTTTCCAGCAGCTGGTTTCACCATACTGCTCAGATGTTTGGTGGTGACATGTGCTCCCAGCTGCTTCATTCTTTAACCAGCTCATAAACACCACCCACCCAGCTCCGGCTTATTCCACTCACCTGGGAACAGAGGGAATGTGTTGCCATTCTTTCTCCCAACTGTAGCAGCTGGAAGACACACCCAAAGTGCCCTGAGTGCTGTGTCTGCTCTTAAACAACCAAACATGCACCCCATTCCCTTTGCAACCGCCACCTGCAGAGTCTCTTTTATTCCAACTTCTCCAAGTAACACAGAGCTGGCTCACAGCACTAAGGTCTGCAATAGTTTTATAGGTTCTCCCCATACCTATACTGATTGACTGGAATGAGTGAGTGTCAGTGAGTTTACTTACTCAAACGTGTTGTTTTATTACCACAGCAAAAACAACTCATTATGTATTAAAAAAGTAATTTGTGGTGCTTCTGTCTGTTCTGTCGTACACTCTATCTTCATTTTATCATCCATGCACTGAACACACCACAGAAACTGTGTTGTGTATGTGACTTGGCGCTTTCAAAAATCTAATGCTTTTATTAAAATTCATTGAAGTGTATAATAAGTTCACATCATATTTTTTGTTATGTGTACCATTGAAGTCATTTCTGCTCTTTTCCAATGCTGTCACACAGTGTGAATCTTGGTCTGAAGACTATGTTAACTAACAACACAGAATGTAATGGACAAAATGTAAGCACCGTTTGGAAAAAAACACTCATATGATTTGAGCGTGCATCTGTCAGTTATTTCAAGCCATGACAGAATATAACTTGATAAAACAGAATCGTAGAAGCAAAAGTAGAATTACAAGCAAAATATAGCTTGGTGTTTATTTAGGTTGTCATAACCGTACTTATGATGGTGGCTGCAATAAAAAAATGATATCTAGTTTTGTTTCATTATCACTTGCATCATAAACATGGAAGGCATATTTTCTTAGATCAAAAACTTTGTTGCTTCAAAGTGGATGTATATGGTTAAGTTTTAATGCTTTTTTGTTCACCTGTGGACCTTGGTAACCTTTAGCTCCATTGTAATTTGTAAGAACAGGCAAAGTATTTTTAAAATAAATTAAAAAATGCTTAACTTTAGAACACAGTTTTATGTGTCAAATTAATATATACAATTTAAAGAAATAAACTTCATTTTTAAAAATATCTTGAACTTACATTATCCTTTAGGTGTCTTCCCTTTCGGTTATGATAATCAGTGTCAAATTCTTTTTGGGGCCCTGACAGGGACATGTGACCCATTGATTGCACTGCCGCATGGAGTTGCTTTCCTTGTGGAAGACTGGTGTACTTCTCCTGCAGAACTGATTGGAGAGCACAACAATCTTATACAAATGCACTGTAGTATAACTGACTGAAGGGAGGATTTATACCAATAAACCACTCGCTTTAGAGAACAAAATAGCTAATTAATAAATTAAGCTTGACCATTACAAAATATGCAAATACTTGTCCTTTAATTTTGATTATTGAACAGAAAGCCACATTTTAAATTGCAAGTTTTTTTTTTCCTTTGTATCTGACCTGAGTTTGAAGTGTCGAGGATGTTGGCCTCAGTTAAAAAGGATCTGAAGTATCAAGGTCAGGTGTGCATTGCCCCCAAGAACCCCCTAGAAGTATTGTGGTCTAGCGACTCTAAGAGGCTGGAAATGTCAGCTACTACCTGCTTGGAAGAGAGACCACTGGATAACATCGATTGTTGGAGATAGGGAGGCATAGATTGTGATGTTGTTTGGAAGTAAGATAGTCCTCTTAACTTTTAAAAGAAGAAAATGGCAATTATACTGTATAGTCTTAGTGTTTATTTCTGCCCTGTTATGTTAAATTCTGCCCTTTTTATTAAATTTGAATCCTTATTTTAGTATTAGTTGGTAGATATGCATACTGTATTTGGATAGTAGAGTATTATACAGGCTAAGGCACTGAACTTCAAACCCCCAAGGTTGCTGGTTCAGTTTCCACATATGACTCACTATGTGACCCTGACCAGGTCACTTAACCTGCTTGTGTGCCATCTGTAAAACAAAATATGTATAAGCAGTTGTGACATTCTGATATTTTAAATAGCCTTGGATAATGGCACCTGCCTAATATATTTCGAATTGATTTTAAAACCTTGCTGCTAGTTTTTAAATCTTTACATGGGCTTGCTTCTGCCTATTTATCTGAATTGTGTGTTTTACATCAGCCATCCAGAGTGCTTAGATCTTCTGGTCAGTTGTCTCTTGTTGTCCCTCTTACCAAGTGTAAAACTAAGGGGGACAGGGCTTTTGCAGCTGCTGCTCCTCACCTCTGGAACTCTTTACCTCATTATATAAAGGAGTCGTCTACAATTGAATTGAATTGTTCAAAACAAGATTAAAGACTCATTTCTATTCACTTGCATTCCGTGACCTTCAGTAATACTGATGGTTTCCTCAATGTGATTATATAACATTACTTCTGTTTATTATTTATTTTATTTATGTTCATATATTTTATTTCTATTTATGTTATGTTATTTGTTTGTTTTCTTTTATTCTATTATTGTAAAGCACTTTGGCCACAGCATTCCTATGTTGTTTTAAATGTGCTATATAAATAAATTGACATTGACAGTAGTATTTGTGTTAATAATATTGGATAGTGCTCAACAGCAAACAAACCCTTAGAAAGATATTAGGCTACTTTAAAAAACATATTCAAATAGGAATACTTTTAAAATATTTTATGCTGAAATTTTTAAATAGATTTACTGAAAGTAGAGTACTGTAGGTTTGAGAAATTGAATTATAAATGGTACTTCTTCCTGCATTATTAAGATTAGCTACATTGTTAGAAGTAGCATGTTTTTTTGTAATTTATTAGACTCAGTAGGAGCTCATTAGATAAATACACTCATTATCTGCTTAGTTATTTTTGGTATGTTTTCCTTCTGTAGGGTGTTTTTGATCAAAGAATGAAGACCTGGCAGAAATGGCAAGATGCACAAGCAATGTTACAGAAGAAACTGGAGGCAGAGGCCAAGCTTCAGTATGCCAACAAACCAGACAAACTACAGCAGGCCAAGGATGAGATCAGGGAGGCAAGTCCTGGTGTTTCAGTTTGTAAAGATGAAAAATAAGAATTCTTACCAGTTCAAGAGGTCTGCGTAACAAACATTTTTCAGCCTGCCAGGAGCTGTCCCTTGTTTCACAGGGTCATATGCACACAGAAAAAGAAAAAGATGAATGAGTGTCAGTTGTCTCTTGAACACATAAGTTACTAGATGACGTTAAACAGTCAGATTTATTTTTCAGTTCACATGTAAAAAATGCAGTTAATTCAGGACAGAAGATAGATATCTTACTCAATATAAGTTATTCTTAAGCAGGCAGGGGAAAAGAATGTTTACTGTTTGTAACTTAACTGATTACGTTGGTTATAGCAGTAAACAGTACCATCATATAAGTAAATAATTTACCAGGAAATTATCCCTGTTATTTTCATACAGATCCACAGTAATGACCTCAATTCATTAAGACCCTACTCCCCAGCATGCTGTTTTATGGCACTATCACCTCATTTGTTGGAGCACTCAATGAATTGTGTGAATGCGAGTTACAATCGCACGCTGTTTAGTTTGCTACAATGGCATAGTCAGTTTAAAGTTTCCATATTTGAATTAATTTCTTTCAGCATAAAGCATTTTCAGCTTGCCATAATTTATGCATTTTTTCTACCATGCTTCAAAAAGGAAATTGAAGAGGTAGGACAACCTGAGTTTGCTTTTCTTTTGCTTTTGTGAGTTCCTAGCATTATGCATATTACACAAAGCTTTTTACAAAATAATTTTTCTTTATTTAAGCATTTGTTTATACTTATCATCATGGCTCATATTTTAGACAAGTAGCCCATATTTTTGTTTTGCTTTAATCATCTCCATGTGCATGAACTTTTAATTGATCACCCATGGGACATGAACATAATACTGCAAATGGAATGTTGCTCATCTGCAGTGTACTGATCAGTGAACTGTGACTGTAAGTTGGGGTTTAACTTTTCTTTCATTCATTTCCCAATAAAATGTGTCTTATATACTGGGATAGTAAAATAAATGTGCAGTGTTTCTTGGCTTATTAGGTAGACAAATGAATAATATTTAAAGACACATAACGTGTGTTATGATGTAATTTTTTTTTACTAATAACTTTAGTTGAGCATTTCAAAGTAGTAAATATAGGTGCTTTCCCAACACAGAAACTTTGTTTTCAGGAAAAAATGAGTTCCTGTAAAATGTAGGCCCAGGCCACTTGTGGTCCCTGGTCACTTTTCTGTGTTGCATTCCCACCAACAGGAATTATAACCTTTATGCAAATATGTGACATGCAGAGATAAGTGATATGGTCTGAAGTGAAGCACGTTCAGAAGTTCACAGTAAGCCCCAATCCCAACTCCCTCCTTATTGCTTCTATGCATTCTGTCCTTCACAGGGAAACCCTTTCCTTATTGGTTTGATACCGTGCATGGCGCAGTGCGCCAGGGAGGTGGTTGTAAAGAGTGATGCAGTACCAAGTGCATTTGTGAGGTGGTGCTGGTGCTTGTGGTCAACCAATCAGCACAATTCACTACCTCACGCATGGTAGTTCCTGGTTGAACAATAAGCACATACCCTGGAGTAGGAGCTAAAAAAAAGTACCATGAGCTACAAATGGTCCAAGTTTCTGCAATGGGAATGCTTCAGAAGTTCCCAAGTTTTTAAAAATTGCTTGGTCCCTGAAAAAAGTTCCTGTGTTAGGAAAGCACCTTAACTTTAATTGTTTCCTAAAACAACACATTATTTTTGTACAAGAAAGAACGATGGTGTCTTGTATCGTACTATCTGCTACCTAATATAACATAACTTGGATCATTTTGCATTCCTCACTGACTGGTTAGGATGATAAACTTACTGTTTACATCCATATAGTAAGAAAAATACATTGTGGAGCTCTGTTCATCATTTCTGCTTGCAATGTTGAGCTTTTTGGTAAACCCACAGTGGTCCAGACAGTTAATCTCCAGTGCAGAAATTGAGCATGTTATTCTAATCATACACTGAATTTTGGAAGTTTACTTCTAAAAAAAACAAAGCATAATTGGTGTCACAGATGCTTTTGCATACTTTTTTTGAAATTGTTTTAGTCAGGTATGCTGCTTCTTTCTGCTAATTTCACTTTTCCTTTTAAATGATCTGAGCAAACTTTAATCTTATGAGCTAAGGACTACACTGTGTAAGGATATACTTGAGATGTGCTGATAGGCCATTTGTCTAATTTGAATAATAAACAAAAATGTAAATTATAGATGGTTGTACTGGCATTGTCCGAGGGGGACAGGGTTTCTGGGTACATCATCATATTTGTTTAGTTTGAAATACTATCCATCTTCAATATCACTCACTTTTATTATTATTATTATTAACTTAAAGTTGCTAATGGAGCAGTGTCTTTTTTTCCAAGGCAGTTCCACTAAAAACACAGTAAGTCTAAGGGCAGTAACTGTCCAATCATGACTCCGAAGAAGAATGTCATCCAATGAAACTGATTTTAATAGCTCATTTGTAACTTTGGCCCAACTTTGTTGGTTTCATTGATACATCCACATTGCACCAGTGAGGCCTATGGGTTGTATTCTTTGTTATATGTATATTCTTTATACCTCAGGTCTTTATGATTTTTTTTAATGATCATTGCTGCTTGATTCCATGTGTAACTGTAGTGGGCTGATTAACCATCTAGTGACACAAGAATACATTAAACTAAGATGTCAGAGCATTTGCTGCTGAGCTGTTTCAAGAGTGGGTCTTGTTGCCACAGACTGTAATGTTTACTTTTTATCATTTCTCTACTTCCCTATAATCTTAAAGTAGTGTGTCCTGCAAATTCTATAAACCTTTGCAGTAAATATAACCCATGTCTTCTGTTGTGCATGTATTAAATAGAAGGAGCAGCCATGTTTGAATTTATAGCTGGTGGAAGACATCTGATCTATTTTTAAAAAACTCACACTGAACTTATTTCTACTCAGAATATTTTACTTATGGTATTACCTTCATGGAGTATACAAGAAGTATGTTGTATGGGCAATAGGTATAACGTGGTTAATTTGGGTTGGCTTCTTCTACTTGTTATTTTGGAATACATTTCAGATTAAGCTTACCTTTCCTTTTTGGTTATAATATGTCCAGCCCTGCCTAAGTAACATTCTATCTTATTGATAAAATCACTGTAACATTTACATAGTTAATCCTAACGAAGGAATGGGATCCATATGTACAGTATATATAAAATAATCAATATCAGATTTATTTATATAGCACATTTAAAGATAGCAATAGCTGACCAAAGTTCTGTACAACCAAGGATAATACAATACAGAAGACAATAAGACAATAAAGTAGACAAACGCATCTCTTCTAATTAATTAAAAGCCAAGAAATAGAAATGTGATTTAAAAACAGGAAAAGCAGGGCCCAAACTAACATGAACTGGCAACCCATTCCAGTGTCTCGAGGTTACAACTGCAAAGGCACGATCTCCCCTACACTATACTTTAGTCTAAATTTATGGACTACCAGAAGCAACTGATCAGTAGACCCGAGTGACTTTGATGGAATATATAATTGTAATAGGTCGGAGAGGTAAAAGGGAGCTAGGCCATTTAGTACTTTATAAGAAACCAATGAAATTCTTAAACTCATTCCTACAACAAACAGGGAGCCAGTGCAAGGAGGCTAGCACAGGGAAAATATGTTCTCGCTTGTATGTTCCTGTTAAAAGACGAGGTGCAGTGTTTTGGACCAACTGTAAACGTGAGACAGAAGCCTGGCAGACACCAACACAGTAGTCAGGGGGAAAAATAAAAACATGTATAACCTTTCTAAATCATGAAACAATAAGAAGGGCTTAACTTTAGATAAATGCCTCAGTTGAAAGAAACTAGCTTTAAGTAGAGTTTATCTGTTTTATCTAATTTAAAATCCCTATCCATTATTATGGCCAGATTTTTTTTACAATGGATCTTACATAAGGCTTCAGGGAACTCAAGTCCACGTGAGAGGCACCACTGATATCACTTGACCCAAACATCGGGTTTGCAGTTTTGTTCTCATTAAAAATGTAACAAAAGTTAAGACCACCCAAGCCTTAACATCCTCAAGACAGATCAACAGAAGAAATTTTAAAAAGAGTTTGTATTATTGTGCTTCAAGAGTAACTAAATCTGCAAAGCAGTAAAACAAGATGCCATAACTTCTAAAAATGCACCCTAAAGGGAGCACATACAGAGAAAAAAGGAGCCACCTAAGAATAGAACCCAGAGGAACACAACAAGAAAGAGATGCTGAGGAGGAGACAAAATGACCCAAACTAACAGGAAAACCTCAGACAAATAAAACTTAAACCAATCCAAAGTAATACCTTTAATGCCCACAGAGTGTTCCAAGCAATTAATGAGGATGTTGTGGTTTATACTATCGAAAAAACTTGTGAGATCCAAAAGCATGAAAAAGCAAGGATCCCCAGTGTCGGTAGCTAATAAAAGATCATTAAAAACCTTTACAAGTGCAGATTCAGTACTATGAAGGGTTTTAAAACCAGACTTGGCTTCAAAGTTGGGCTCTGGTGCGTTCTCATAGCAAGCCCTGGTGACAGTGTAACACATTGCACAGACTAAGTGACTGTTTTCAGCACAAGCAACAGTCATATACCATGCACGACCAAAGAAACAACATTGCCACACAGACTTATGGAAAAAGCTTGCAGCATTGCTGACCGGAAAAGAACTGCAGCCAACTCTGGTGACAGTGAAGCACATTGCCCAGGCCAAGTGATTGTTTTAATCCAAGCACCAGTCATAAACTCTTAGCAGTCATACATGACCAAAGAACTGGAGGCACAGTGACATTGGATGGCAGTGAGGGACACTGCAGCAACCTTGACGGAGTTACCTGTGGAGTTGTTTTTCCTAGGAGGTTAATGCATTACATTTCTTTGAGGACTGGAGTTCTGAGAGTTACTATTATAAAAATTATTAATAATGACACTTATTGGTTCTCCTCATTTCCTTTAAGAGGGAAGCAGCTATCTATAATGACATAATGTGCACTGAGAACAGTCACACACAGAACACCATTGAACACTAAAAGTGAAAGTACTTGGTATTGCCCAAGTAAATGTGTAGAATGGATTAGGAAAAGACAGCAGAGCTTTATGAGATTTTTTAAACTGTGACCCTGTTGCTATTCTTAGCTGTCCCATCCATCATCTACACGGCTCTCTATCAATGTCTCTGGTCTTGTGAGTGAATATGTTCTTTTTGGAACCATTTGGATTCAGAATTGCAGTAACTCTTGCTTAGTTCCATCCATCCATTATCCAACCCGCTATATCCTAACTACAGGGTCACAGGGGTCTGCTTCAGCCAATCCCAGCCAACACAGGGCGCAAGGCAGGAAACAATGTTGCTCAAGAATTTCAACCCACTTTTGTAAAATGTGTGAAAAAACATGTTAGTGCCTGAGAAGAGTTACAAGCCTAGTTTGTTAGTATGGAGTGCTTATACATCCCTTAGTTTCCTTTATACCTGATATCTTACTTAATATTTAGTTGAATTAAGAAAAAATATTACCACTTCATCTTACATCACAGACCACTTTTTATAAAGGTTTAAGTGACCAGGGAAAAGATGTATACATTTGGAATTATGGATTAATAAGAAAAGCACCCAGTGCATTAGATGTTAGATGGTGACAGGTGCACTTAAATACAAATTTTTAGGCATTAGTACTTTAGATTACTTCAAGTACAGTTCATGTTTTCTGTCACATGTACAGATTGTACTTGCATATCGGATGAACATGTAAAATGGGGCCATGTTCATCTTGCAACTTTGAAACCTCCGAATTCTTTCTTTAACCAAGCTGATTTGTTCAAAAAGTGATCTGAAAATGTCAACACTACTGAGCTGTTACTGTAGTAAATATTGTAACAAAAAATACAGATGGCTAGAAATATGAGAGCTCCTGCTTTTTGCATTGCTTCAGCTTCTAAGGGTAGGGTAGAATGGGGAATGCCCTGCTAGAGTGTGTATATCTTTTGTAAAATAAAATATAGAAGCCTAATTGCACCACATTTCAGTAAGAATGACACAAAATATTTGGATCTGGATAATATTACTTAGCAATCTGAAAAAGGAATGTTCTGGTATTGTACCACAGTCTATATATTACAGTAATTAGATGATAAAATTGCACCATTAGTTATGTAGTAAACTATAAAAGCGTTGGCTGTTCTATTTGTTTTTAAATTGCTGTTAAATTAATACATGGATTTCTCCATTCCTTTAGTGGGAGGGCAAGGTCCAGCAAGGAGAGACAGATTTTAAGCAAATCTCAAAAACCATCCGTAAAGAAGTGGGCAGATTTGAGGCATGTATATCTTTTTTCCTTTTCAATATTTCACTTTTCACTGTCTGATTTGCATGGACTTTTGATATTTTTCTTTCCACTTTACCTACAGAAAGAAAGAGTGAAAGATTTCAAAGCTGTTATCATTAAGTACTTGGAATCCTTAGTTCAAACACAGCAACAGGTAGGTTTATTTTTTTTTTCCTTTCATTTGTGAAGGATAGTGTTGGGTTGAGTATAGTGCTCACTTTAGCCCTTGTTTCAATGCATGTATGCTTTATTTTGTACCTTAAAATATGCTTCACTGTAAAAGATGGGATACACATCAAATCAAAAATATGACTTCAGTTTAATTTCATAATGAATGCAATAAAAATTTTATCAAATAAAAATAGAAAATTATGACATAATTAATTTCTTCAATAAAAGCTATTTTTTTTAATAGGAGTGATATAAATAATTTTTTACTCATTTTCTCAAAAACATATAGATTTTTTTTATTTTATTACTAACCCAATTGCTGCAAATAATTTAATACTGATTGGCCTTTAATGACCTCTTAGGTACAGCCATCAGTGGTGTGTCTGTCTGCAGAGAGAGTGTCGACCTTGTCGAGAGGTTTATATATCTTGGCAGTGATATTCACGTCTCTGGTTACTCTTCCTATAAAGTCAGTAGATGGATTGGAAGGGCATGAGGACGCTGGAAAGGGGTGTGTGGCACTCCCGATATCTATGCAAAAGGGCGAAGGTCCAAGTCTTTAGAGACCTGGTGCTTCCTGTCTTGCTGTATCCAGTGACCTGAGATGAAGACTGGACTCCTTTGGTTCTGTGTCTCTTTGGAGAATGCTTGGGTACCATTGGTTTGACTTTGTAAAGAATGAGGCACATTACCTGCATTGAGAGGGAGCGTCAGTTACGGCACTATGGCCATGTGGCGCATTTCCCCAAAGGCGATACGGCTCGTAAGATCCTCATTGTTGGGGACCCAAGTGGCTGGACCAGGCCAAGGGGTCGCCTACGTAACACCTGGCTGTGGCAAATAGAGGGTCATTTCCGCAGGGTGGGACTGGACCGTGTGTCTGCCTGGGGGGTTACAAACCGGGATCATGAGTTGTTTCGTCGTGTAGTGGGTGTGGCAACGAACTGTACCAGTGCATGCTTCCCAACTTGAGTTGACTTGACTTGGAAATAAACAAGTTAACAAAAGGTTAGTGTCACTGCTCACGCTCATCGAAACACATCTCTTTCATTGATGATAAAAAAAAGCACTTTTTTGGTAGATTTAAACTCAAGTCATTTTGTTATGTGCAAGATATACACGTTTATGAGAAGAAAAACCTACAGAGACTCTTGGAAAATTTGCATCTGGGTAGTTCCCAGATCTAATTAATCACTGCTTGACCACAAAGTCCAATGTCAACTTCATACTTTGTGAGAATATTTATTTGTTATATTTAGAGGATTTACACACTTGCACATGAGGCAATTTTGTTGTGAATGTCCTTCAGGTTGTTTGTGTGGGTTTTAAGCAGGCTTTATCCAGGAACAATGGTTTCCTCCTACATTGCAGAGTAGTGTAGGTAAGGTATTTGGCAACTCAGAATTTCTTACTGCACTCTGAATGTGGTTGTATTTGAACCCTGTCTCCCTCTTTGCATCCAGTGAGGGCCAGGACAGGCTCTGACTCCTAGCATCCCAAAGCCAGACAATACAAGTTCTGAAAATGGACGAATTCATTTAATACTGTTTATTTTAGTGTTTTCATTAATTTTTTGTACATTTATGGTTAATTTGAAAACAATATCAGAAAATAAGAGTGGCCATGTTACAAATTAGAATCTTGTTGTACTCTCTTTTAAGATGCTTTTCTTTTTTCCACAGCTTATAAAATACTGGGAGGCATTCCTGCCTGAAGCCAAAGCAATAGCCTGAACAATGAATCCAAACCAGAATTTGCTGATGGTGATGCTCATGTTTACATTGTTCCCACAATATGAAAGATGCACGGAAATGGAAATGTGACCCAAGGAATCCAGAACACATGCTCTTGTGTACACACAAACATGCACAGTATGAACATATGGCTTTTCCTTTTATATCCTCAAGCTATTTTTATTCGTAAGCTGCACGTCCTGATCCAATCAATAAATGGACTGTGGCATGATATTCAGCAGTATGCTGCAGAATTGAACACTTTTTAATAATTTTTGTTAATTTTTTTGTTATATCTTTTTTTTCATCTGATTTTTTTTAAATCAGGTAAAAGTATAATCATAGAGTCCAAGTCCATGATAAGTATGAAATCAACTTGTCTTGTGTTCACGATTTTGTGGTAACAAACATTCATGAAGCAAAGCCTACTATCATTTCAGTTTAATTCAACATTCCTGTACAGAAATTACTTTGTGATTATAATTATTATAATAAAGGAATGTACCATAAGTGAATTGTAGTTACTGCGTTTTAGTTGATTCATATTCATACATTTGACACTGGTTCTTCACCAAAGCACAACCCAACAGTGCTGATGCCTAATACGGTTGGGCCCACTGCCTTGCAATTATTAGCATACATTAGTTGGCATCAAATCCGTAATCACATCAAATCAGTAATGTAATTTACTTAGACTGTTTGCAGCTATTGTAATACAGCAAGGACTTCCCAGTGACTCATCAGTAACCAGTAATCGACAAAGTCCAAAACCTTAATTTCAAAAAGGCAAATAAAAGAAATCCCTAAAATGTAAGTCATGATAAACTTTACATGTGGATGATTGAGAAGCAGCATGTAATGTTTTAAATACTAATACTTAACAACTTGCAGGAGCATATAATGGCAAAACGTTCAAGCAGTATAGTAACAAATTTTGTCAGTGTATGGCTAAAGAGATTTTTTTCCTCTGTATTTTTATCTTTCTTTTGTTTTCTCTGGATTGATTTTGAAGTAAACTGTTCCGTTATGTTCTTATTATTTGCTTGATTGAGTAGTATGCATTTAAAAATTTCTGCTTTATGAAATAGCATAAAAATTATGAAAAAAAACTATTAAGAAGATGTGACTTTGTAACAATTATATGAAAATAATTGTTAACTGAAGGGCTTAATGTAAACATATTAAGCAACAATTAAATAAAGTTTGTATATTACAAGTGATGCAATATTCAGTCTATGGAAGTGTCTAGGTATCATGATATTTAAAGATCTGTACTTCAATAATGTATTTGAACTCTTTGAACTATTAAGCTTTAAATTCCATCTTCCTGGAACACCCCTTTTGTACAACCTACCCAATTTTCCTCATATTTTATCTATATAGATCCGAAGGTGATACTTGCTAGTTTTAAAGAAGAGCATTATCAACAAATTTCATAGACCTTACACTTTTATGACATTAAGGAATGATGAGAAAGGAATTTTTCAATTTCAGTTCTAGAGAAAGAAATGGAATTCAGCTATTCATAAAATACATTCTTATTAAATGTGTGCCAAGCACACAATAATTTGAGCAAGTATTATTCATCACCATTCACATAAATATTGTCAAAAAGTGTACCAGGGCAAGATCCATCCTCTGAAAAATGTCAACAAGCACCTGCATGACATGGTGACCTGTTCTGTGAGTTTTCTGTACTCCGACCTATGTAGACAAACATTTTTATATATCTCTCACAGACAACCTTGTATCTAAATCCATTTTAGCAGCAGTATTTGGAGTAATACCAAGTATATTATAATTGTGCTAAAATAAATCTGCCATGATATCCTGTACCACACTGCTTACATGAACACAGATTTTGTTCATCTGGGGGAATCCCATTCCACTTTCTACAAGTGACATCCTGTATTGTCTCAAATTCGATAAATCATATTCTTCAGTGATAAACTGTTCAGAATTGTTTTAGAATTTGAAACATTCATTAAACTTTTTCTAAACTAAACAAGGCCTATGCCAAATATTTTTATTTTATTGGCTTTTTATTCTATATTAAATATTACTTTAGATTGGGCTCTCTGTACAGATTTCCTTATTTTGTGTATTAATTACTGACAAATGTGTTCTAAGATATTTCGGGTAAGGAAGACGGACATTTCAAGTTAAGGTACTTTCACTTACTTATCACAGCAAAGGAGACATGTTGCAAGTTGATTAACATTAGAATTACCAAAGCCTACAAAAAAACTTGTAATCTTGGCCCACCTTAAATCCTTTCACACCTCTCCATCAGCATCTTTTGTGTTGTAAATGTGTCGATCAGCACAAGCAGGAAGCAGCCTGCTATCCCATCCCTCTGGCCACCCGCACAGTTCAGTTTGCAAAGGTTCTCAGTGCTCATTGTTTATCTTGGAGTGAAGTGCCTGGAGTTGTAGAGGGTAAATAATACATCACAATTTGAAATACATACATTTCATGTGTGTTCTGTGTCTACAACAATCTATGTAAACAGAAACGTTTTTCATGTTTTAGTAATAATTGACTAAATGTAGACATGAAGTGTATAATGTGTGAAGCCTGAAGTCCAAATATCAAATAAACACTTTCACAAAAGTTACAAGTATAACAAAACAAGTGCACTTTTATTCAAGAATATAACTGAAGAAAAAGAAAGCAAGTTATGGTATGCTGTTGATACGACAGCTTGCATAGTGTAGTGGTAAAAACTGCTGACTCCCAATCAAAAGGTTGCGGGCTCAATACCAGCTGCTTCCCGAATTTACCATTTTGAGTAGTGAGTTGCACTTATTGTTAACATTATACAGTACTATAAAAACATACATTTGATTTGTGTCTGTAACTTTATAGTACTTGTCAACGCTCCCACAACCCCCAAATATCCCCGATCTGATGCTATTTTCAGATAAAGATGTGGGGTAACAAGCAAACTTGTTTTGTTATACCATCTCATTTTTTTGAAAACAGTGTCAGATCTTGTGCGTGAACGAGACTGGGACTGGGAAAACTGTGGACGTGGATGTGAGTGGTGTGCGTGACTGAGAATGATTGTGGATGTGATTTTTTTTTTTTTTATTCAGTTTTATTCTTGATAGTTCCTGCTCACGCTGAATTAGTATGCCCCTTATGGTCCATGATGTCAAAGCCGCACTGACAAAAAAGACAGACATAGGTATATATGACATTTGGAATAATTCATTTTATGACTTGTAAAGTACATTTTGGAAAACATTGTTGCACTAATGCAACATTATATTCATTCCCATACTTTCATACGGTTGTAGTCAGTGACCACGTTTTTTTTCCCCCAATCTTGCCCATTCTTTACATTTTGGTGCATGGTGGTGTTTCTTTTGTACTCCAGGAGATTCAGAGGACAGAATAGTACAGAGAGGTCAGTTCCGCGCTATATGTAGTCATCAGATTCAAATGTTAACAGTTCCCACTTCCCACACACCCAAGGATCGTCCTTCCTACATTTACAACATGTGTACCTGTTGCAATGTACACACCTCTCTATACTGTGGATCCTATTACACTGAAGGAGCACCTGACACTGAACTTTCTTTCCTGGGGGAAGCGGCGGTCTTGGAACAGAAGCTTGTCGATGTTGCATCCTCTTTTTCTTTTTCCATCGCCTTTTCTTGTAAGAAGTGATGACGAACTTTCTCTGCAAGGTGAGCCAAGAACACGCTTCTTTTCTCAGTAGGAAGCATGGTCCTTGGGTGTGTGGGAACTGTTAACATTTGAATTTGATGATTGTATATAGTGCGGAACTGACCTCTGTATTATTCTGTCCTCTGCATCTCCTTTAGTACAAAAGAAACACCACAATGAGACTGGGCAAGATCGGGGAAAAAAAAAACGTGGTCACTGACTACAACTGCATGAAGGGTTGAGAATGAATATAATGTTGCATTAGTGCAACAATGTTTTCCGAAATGTACTATACAAGTCATAAAATTAATTATTCCAAATGTCATATATACCTATGTATCTCTTTTTTGTCATTGTGGCTTTGACATCATGGACCATAAGGTGCATACAACAACAACATTTATTTATATAGCACATTTTCATACAAAAAGTAGCTCAAAGTGCTTTACATAATGAAGAATAGAAAAATAAAAGACACAGTAAGAAAATAAAATAAGTCAACATTAATTAACATAGAATAAGTGTAAGGTCCAATGGCCAGGGTGGACAGAAAAAACAAAAAAAAAAACTCCAAATCTGTAGGGATTCCAGACCATTAGACTGCCCAGTCCCCTCTGGGCATTCTACCTAGCCTGGCGAATTCCTATTGGCAGGCTATTCCAGATTTTAGGTGCATAGCAGCAGAAGGCCGCCTCACCATTTCTTTTAAGTTTTGCTCTTGGAATTCTAAGGAGATACTCAATTTGAGGATCTGAGGTTACGATTTGGAATATAAGGTGTCAGATATTCCGATATATAAGATGGGGCGAGATTATTTAAGGCTTTATAAAACCATAAGCAGAATTTTAAAGTCAATCCTGAATGACACAGGTGACCAGTGTAGTGACATCAAAACTGGAGAAATGTGCTCAGATTTTCTTTTCCTAGTTAGGATTCTAGCAGCTGCATTCTGCACTAGTTGCAAACGATTTATGTCTTTTTTGGGTAGTCCTCAGAGGAGTGCGTTACAGTAATCTAGTCGACTGAAAACAAACACGTGAACTAATTTCTCAGCATCTTTCAGTGATATAAGAGGTCTAACTTTACTTATGTTTCTTAAGTGAAAAAATGCTGTCCTAGTGATCTGATTAATATGCGATTTAAAATTCAGATTACAGTCAACAATTACCCCTAAGCTTTTTATCGCCGTCTTGACTTTTAATTCTAATGTATCCAGGTTATTTCTAATAGCCTCATTGTATCCATTATTGCCAATCACTAAGATTTCAGTTTTCTCTTTATTTAACTTGAAAAAGTTACTATTCATCCATTCTGAGATACAAGTCAGACATTGTGTTAGTGAATCAAGAGAATCAGGGTCATCAGGAGCTATTGATAAGTACAGCTGTGTGTCATCAGCATAGCTGTGGTAGCTCACGTTGTGCCCTGAGATAATCTGACCTAACGGAAGCATGTAGATTGAGAATAACAGCGGACCCAGGATAGAGCCTTGTGGAACACCATATTGGATATCATGTGTCTTCGAGTTGTAATTCCCACAACTAACAAAATATTTTCTCCCTGTCAGGTAGGATTCAAACCAATTTAAGACACTGCCAGAGAGGCCCACCCATTGACTAAGGCAATTTCTAAGAATATTATGATCAATGGTGTCAAATGCAGCACTCAGATCAAAGAGGATGAGAACAGATAAATGGCCTTTGTCTGCATTTACCCGCAAGTCATTTACTATTTTAACAAGTGCAGTTTCTGTGCTGTGATTTGTTCTAAAACCTGACTAAAATTTATCAAGAATAGCAGGTTTATTGAGGTGGTCATTTAACATAATGACTGCCTTCTCTAAAATTTTACTTAAGAAAGGCAGGTTAGAGATGGGTCTAACATTTTCAAGAGCCGAGGGGTCAAGATTATGTTTCTTAACTACAGCAGTCTTAAGACAGTCTGGGAAGACCCCCGTATCTAATGACGAATTTACTATGTCAAGACTACTCATACTAATTCAGCATGAGCAGGAACACTCAAGAATAAAACTGAATAAAAAAAAAATCACATCCAGAATTATTCTCAGTCACGCACACTACTCACACCCACGTCCACAGTTCTCGTTCACGCAGAAGATCTGAGACTGTTTTCAAATAATTAGCTGGTATAACAAAACAAGTTTGTTTGTTATACCACGTCTTTATCTGAAAATGGCGTCAGATCGGGAATTGGGGGATGGGGGTTGTGGGAGCATGAACGGGAGTGAGAGAATAAAACTGAAAAAAAAGCTAACTTTGACAACTACTATAAATTTACACCAGCTGTTACAGAAGCAAATGAAATGTTTTTATTGTTTAATATTAAGAATAAGCTCACTACTCGAAATGGTAAATTTGGGAGGCAGCCAGTATCGAATCAGCAACCTCTTGATTGGGAATCTGCCGTTCTTACGATTGCTCCATACAAGCTGTCGTATCAACAGCCTACTATAACTTGCTTTCTTTTTCTTCGGTTATATTCTTGAATAAAAGTGCACATGTTTTGTTATACTTGTACCTTTTGTGAAAGTGTTTATTTGATATTTGTATTTCAGGCTTCACACATTATACATTTCATGTCTACATTTTGTCAATTATTACTAAAACATGAAAAACGTTTCTGTTTTAACAATGTTTTTACATAGATTGTTGTAGACACGGAGCACACATGAAATGTATGTATTCCAAATAACGATATATTATTTACCCAATACAGCTCCAGGTACTTCACTCCAAGATAAACACTGAGCACTGAGAGTCTTCTTTGCGAATTGAACCACGGAGGTTTGGTATAGCAGGTTGCTTATGCTTATCGACACATTTACAACACAAAAGATGCTGACAGAGAGGTGTGAATGGATTTAAGGTTGGCCAGGATTATGAGTTTTTTCGTATGCTTTGGTAATTCTAGTGTTAATACGTGTAATAAAGAATTTAACTGTACTCTGCACACATGATAATAATGACCATATCCGTCTTTATATGGCTGTCGGGTGGTGTTTTTTGTTGAGTTTGATGGATTTTCTCTGGAATGTAATATTTGCTTTGTTTATTATTTTTTTAGATTAGATTGCATTTTGTTAATTTTTTTTTTCTAAAAAAATGACAAATATAAGTTGTTGATGTGGTGTGCAAAATCTGCAAATTTTTGTCTGTATTTTCATTATATTTTGCTGAAGACAAAAGAAGATGATCTTAAATATAGGAAACATGCATGTGCAGTTTAACATCAATGCATTCTGTTTTCCTGAAGATCACCAGTATCAATCACAGTAACATCTGTTTGAACTGACCAGGAATTCACGAGATGCCTCAAGCTGTATTGATAATTTTATCACCTGTGAAGAGATGGGAACCTGGACTAAATTGGTTTACAGCTTGGGAAAGGAAGGCATGCCGATGCTTCAAGCTGTATCTGATTACACAGTGCAGCTTGAGACAGGAGATTCTTAAAACATCAAAAACTTTATTGTTTGGGAAAACTGACATACTCAGACAGATTAAAGAGTTTGAGCAAATTCATCCATCATATTGACAGCCAGCCAATTGGGTTTATGTAACAATCATGTGTTGCAAAAACCTCAGTGGATTGTTTAAATAAATATGACAGGCTAAACAAGATGAGGACAGAGCAGCAACATCAAGAAGAGACGACAAAGCGACATCAGGAGAGGGCACCAGCAGTGTGCGACTGTTTGCATGTGGTCATCAGCTAAAGGATTCAATGAATATGAATTGCTAAATCAATGCTGCCTTGGGACAGTAATCTTTGACATTTTTAACTTTTCGTAAGCCTTTTTCTAAACACTATATATCCTGACTTTACTATCAATCTTAATTTTCTATTATTCCTTGTTCTATTTGGTAATATTATTCATTAAATAAATACAACGCTGCTTTTAACTTTCTATACTTTCGTAGAGTGATTGAAGTAATAAGGTAAATTTCTTTGAGCACCTGGAGCAGTGAGGAAGTGCCATATAATCCAACCTACAAGGTTTATTGAGCTGAGGACAAAGAGCTCTGTCAAATAATGAACAGTGCGTTAAAGTATAACATTCACTGGTTGATAAATGGCCTATAGCCAGGGGTGTTGAGCCTTTGTATGTTTAAATATATTCTTGGAGACCAAAAGTAATATTTAGGTCTGAGAAATATCTAAGACATTGCACTTTGTTTGTGCCTATGATAAGTAAGTCTCTTGGAGTACTAGGGAAAGCGGCTGTGCTTGTGTTATTCATACAGTACTTGTGTGGGTTAAGTGCTAGGGAATAATGTGCATGTGTATATGTCTTTCATACGGTACTTTTGTGGTTAGGGTCTGTGTGTCTGCGTATGTCTATGTAGGTGTGTATTAATTTTAAGGTGCCACAATAGGCCAACCCAGTAACGAATCTGATGAGTACACTTATCCCTGAAGAAGACAGTTAAATGGTAGAGAGAAATATCACGATAACACAGATGTCAATTGCTAATAATATAAGTGTGCCTTAAAATATTATTTCCAGTATATTAATAGAAGAAAAACTGTCAGAAAGGTGGTAAAGTTTATTAAGAACAGTAGGATAGGAAATTAGCAAATTCATGTAAATAACATTCTGAAAATTGCACCATTAACATTTATTTTGTACTGCATAGTGTTAAAGGAACATCATCATCAAAACTCTATTCCATAATTTTTGTGTAAAGAGTGTGGTAAGTCATGCTGTGGTGATAATGATACTTGCAAGTTAATGTACAGTAACTACATGGGTGCTCACCTCAAGGAGTTGAGGATGGTACCGATGAGAATTCTAGTGGAAACAGAATATTGAAAGGCAGCTGGGCAAATGCATGCATCTGAAGCAATGTAGGAGGAAACTCATGGCGTGATACACAAGTCTTCCAAACCTGGCACGAGGTATCAAGCTGCAAAAAATTGAATACAAGTTAGAAGAGCTGTTTCAGGGAGAGTAAAAGGCCTGACAGAGAGAGAACAGAGACATTACTTACCAAAGAGCTATGAAAGTTGGAGTGTCTGTAGCTGTACTCATGTGCACAAGAATCTCGGATTTGAAGGCTTCCTTCCAGATTATAGCACGGAAGAACATCACAGGTAATTGGAAGGGGCTTGCTGAGGCTTGTGTTGGGATTGAAGGAAGGATCCTGCAGACATACATAAAACAGGAAGATGGACTTCATTTCTGGCATTCACTTGGTTTTAGTGGAGCATCGTACTCTTGAGCTGCCTGAACAAGGACAGAAGGAGGTGCATGTTACTCTTGGATTACTCTCCAGAGCACTTAGAAGTGGGGATCAGGTTGTATTTTTGTCTGAATTGGGAATTTGTCTTTATTCTTGCACATAGGAACTATGATTTTGATGGCTGTGCAAATGAGATTTTTTTTTTTCTTTCAATGAACTCACTTTCTTCATTTTTAATATAATTGATATGTATTGATATCACCAGTTTTCCATAAAGAATTGTTTATTTTTGTACCATCTTGTCTAGGCTTCTCTCAGTCACACTGGTTTAGCCTTGGTATGACTACAACAAACCCCCGGGTTAAATGTCTGTCAGGTATGTGGTGGGTTATTATAATGATAACATAAGATGGCCACACAGCCTAATAAGCAAATCTGTATACCAAGCAGCAAGAGGTTGGTGGATGATTGCTTGTTCAAGGGGATTTAAGGAGCACAGCCTGCGTCTTGTTGTGGTTTTAACTGCTGTGTGTGCAGAGCTCTCTCCATGCAATTCCCTATCAGTTAATTCTTTTTAATTTAAATGTGATCTGATCATTTGTTTAAACAAATATTTTTTTTTAATTGTAATTGTTGCTTTCAATGTCTCACAGCTGTAACTGCTAGGTGACATCTTTTTTCGTTTCGGTTTAAAGGGCAAGTTTTGTTCACAGACAATAAACCTGTCATTCTCTGGATTACAAATACATGCTTTTTCATCTAGATGCTAAATTTTTATTGCCACCTCTTATATGTTGGATAATGACGTCGACCTTCAGTCATGTCTGCCACTATTTACGGTATGTTGTAACCATAATATTAGAGAGGGAGAGGGATGGGATGTTCCCACGGGAAACTACACCTAACACAGCAAAACATACTGGGGACAATAAAAATGTGTAAAACTGCAATCAGATACCAGGAAATTGTGTGTATAAATTTAATGAGGTCTCAGTGCAAAATGGGAAAAATTGAATGGCAGGAAATAAAATAAACAAGTATTGAGGACAAGTTTATTCAGAATAATAATATATGCATCACATATAGGGGTGGCTCAGAGGCTAAGGAACTCCACTAGTATCTGCAAGGTTGCAGGTTCAATTTCCATTACCACCCCTGATCAAGGCCCTTAATAAAAATTGCACCAGGGGCACCGTACAATGGCTGGCCCTGGGCTCTGGCGCCCAAAGAGAGAGAGAGGTGCTGATACAGTGCATTGCCGCACCCACCACATGACAAACTGACTCAGGATCCCAGATTAGGACCCAAGTGCAGCCATGCAATGGGTCCTGGGTCCTCAGCACCACACTAGTTCAGATGGAATGGAACAAGTGTGAGGGTTTTTTATGGTGGCTGGAGTGCCAATTCTGCCAACCCCCAGGTTTTTCCCTGCACAGTGGAGGGCCTACATGCAGGGCTGGATGCAGATTAATGTCATACCCAGGAAGGAAGCAAATGCAGTTTAAGGGCTTTGCTCAAGGGCTCAACAGAGTAGTGTAACTTTCGGCATTTACAGGATTCGAACTGGCAACCTTCCGATTGCCAGTGCAAATCCCTAGCCTCAGAGCAACCACTCCACCCAAAGGTTATGCAAAAAGTAATTTTCCTCTCGGGAATTAATAAAGTTTATCAAATCAAATATAAATAAATAAACATGCACATGTCCATGAGCTCTTTTGCGTTGTAGCGGTCCGGTGCCACTAAGATTCACACCGTCAAGATGACAGAGATTTATTAATTTTTTATAGAGGATCCCAGGGACGCTCCCAGCCTTGGCCCGCCTGCACACACTCACAAGACAAAATAAAGCACACTGGGGAATAACAACAATTAAAGAATATAATGAAATTAAATAATGTAAATGAAAACAATACCACCCCTGTAACCCTACGGCAATATTACGTTAAAAAAAAAAATACAACTCCATACAGCAAAGTCCATGGAATACCACACCGGATGTAATGAGAGATGACGAGAGTAAGTCCAGAGATCTGTATGTTGTAAGGGAATGAAAAACAGTCCTAACGGTAGACACTGTAGGGGTCAAGACGGATGGATGGTTCAGGAGTGCTCCTATACTTGCGGGAAAGCCGTGAATCCACAATCAGTCCTCAGCACACAGGTAGACAGACGATCCAGACCCCAACAACGAATACAATCCAGGACAAAGCGAATAAATATGACTTAATTAACAGAAGGCAATCCGACAGGTAAACGACACACAAAATACAACAAAAAACACTTTTCCTTCCTTTGGACACCTGCCCTTCTTTTAAACCCCTCTGACCACCTTTGACCCCAACAGCCCCTGCAGGGAATGCTGGGAGATGCAGTTTTAATTCATAATAGCACTGCTACAGTGTAGCTAGCAACCCAAAGTACATTAACAAACACCAGGCAGGTATGAGAAAGACCCCTATCTCTACATGGAATAAACTTGTCTGTTGTCATCTTTTGGCTCCAGTTTTAAGTTGACATGAACTTCTAATCCCTGATACTACACTAACCAGAACTAAACACATTAATGACTTTTGCACAAAGTTAGTTTAGATTGTCTCAGCTTCACATTAATCTTGTTCTACTCTTGTCACATAGTCATGCATTTGATTTTAGTTGCTCACTACAAAACAAAACTGTGGTCAAATCAATTAACTAAGATCCTGAGTGCATTTGAATGTTATGTCATGCATACATTTTCTAACTTGTTTATTATAAAAAAAAAAAAGTAAACCTTGTAGCTTACGTCATGCAAAAACCTTTCACTTTGTGAGTCAAGATTTAAAAATGGCATGCGGCTATGTTTAACCTTCAAATGTATCCAAATGGTCTTAGTTACAGGGTGAAGTATTTTTTATATCATGGCAGCATCAGGTACAAGATGGGAATAAACCCAGAAGGGGGTACCAGTTGAAAGGCAAACCTCTGTTGGTGTTTTGTCGCAGACTCCCTCTCTCATCCATCTGTCTAAAGTCCTCAGCAAATATTTTCCTTCTGCTGGCTCTTTCCATGCTCTCAATCCAGTCCACCAGAGGATTGTCTTGAGTACCACCACTTACCAAGATGGCACTGGCTTCTCCCCAGAAAGCCCCTGTCTTTTTCTCTGCTGACTTTTGGAAATCCTCTTTCCATAATCCGATTCTATTTGAGTTTTTGTTATTATGGGTCAACTGTTCATCTGGCCCCAACTTCAGGAAATGGCTTTTAGTCACCAGTATTGTGGGTGTCTAGATGTCTGACAGTTGGTGGCACCGGGAGATCAACCCCCTCATTTCCTCTTCTTATTCATTTTGACTGTGGACTGCTGCCCTCTTTGCTTCATCACATGGGTTCTTTATGGCAACTTCTCTTGTCTCTGCTGTATAATATTGTTCCTCACAGGGAAGGTGTGGGGAATTTTTGACATTACCTTTTATTTAGATTCATCCATCCATCCATTATGCAACTCGCTATATCCTAACTACAGGGTCACGGGGGTCTGCTGGAGCCAATCCCAGCCAGCACAGGGTGCAAGGCAGGAAACAAACCCTGGGTAGGGGGCCAGCCCACCGCAGAGTGCGCTCACACACACTAGGGACATTTTAAGATCAATTTAGATCTGTTTTTTTTTATTCTTTTCCATAAAAGTTTGATTGTAAAAAGGACTGCCACAAAAGTGGTGTGATAAGTAGAAAAGAAAAAATCTGACATACTGTATGTTTATGAAGTGACACTGTCATTAACAAGTCTCATTATGACACTCCCTGTTCTAGCAGTGTGCTGTTGAAGGATATTATTTACAATACTGTACCTATACAAAATATTCACCCAATTAGAGATTTTTCCCATTTAGAACACCACATTGTCCACTTTGCAGTAACAGACGGACCATATTATACTAGCTGTGCTACCTGTCTAAGACAGGTTGAAATCTACGTAATTGATGCAGTCCTTAACGTTAGTCTTTGCAGTGCATTTGTCTCTGTTTTTAGTCATTTGGTATGGGATTCATAAAAGCAGTGATGCACCATCTGCTGGAATGACAAATGCAATGCACTTTATTACTAAAAATGTTTATGATGTGCCATCTTTTGGAATGACTGCGACATGGCATTCAGACTAACACATAGACACTTATCCTTTTATTAAGGTTGATTGACTAAAACTGGAAAGAATAAAAGGGGCAGTCAATGCAGCTACTCTACCTTGAGATAGCTCTTATTTTTTGAGGAAGAAGTATCAAAGTGAAAACAGATCTCTGTAAAGTTCTCTACATTAATTACACATATTACTTGTTACTTTACCTGCAGTGGGCTGGCGCCCTGCCCAGGGTTTGTTTCCTGCCTTGTGCCCTGTGTTGGCTGGGATTGGCTCCAGCAGACCCCATGACCCTGTGTTAGGAAATAGCAGGTTGGATAATGACTGACTGACTTGTCACTTTATTCTTTCTCATGGGTGGGGGTTGATTAGTTTCAAACTTAGTTTTGTTAAACTTAACTTGTTTGCATGGAATGTTATTTAATTTTAATAAAATCAATAAAATTCAAGAAAAAAAATGTACACATATTAATAATAAAAAATATAAATGTCTAAAAAGGCTATTTAAATCGATTGTGATAGGGTGAATACTTTTTACATGTACTATAGATTATCCACCTCCACCTATCCACTGATGGGTCTGCACACGAAACAAGAATATGCAGAAGGCCAGGACGCTTGGCATGACACAGGACTAAACTCAGTTAGTGATGACGTATGGTAAATGGCAGATGCCAGAGAATGGGTTCCCACTTCTATGAATTATTGAACCAAAGCCCAAGGTGGTACCTCAGATCCATACTGGACAGCATCTCTACAGATGGTTCAAAACTGCTCCCTCCTATGGTGCTGTTCACTTCTGCCTCTTGGACCTTTCTTGAAGGGAGTGATCACCACCAGCATCATTCCACTGTCACATCCATGTGGTCACCATGGTACATATCTGTAAAAGAAAAAAACAAATGCTTAATTTTGTAATGATAGAAACATCACCAAGCAGCATTCATTTATGAAGGAATGTTCTTATCTGTCCAACTGACATTACAGTGCTTTTTTGTACCATTAGTACTTCCTCTGATCCTGCAGCAGTTCTTATAAATTAAATAACAGTAGTTATGCCAACCTGAATACATGCCAGCCCCAGCCTGTGACTCCTTGAATGGTCCCAGACAAACAGAAGACCCACTGCAATTTTCTGCTTTGGCCCCACACTGCACAGTGAAAGACTGAGTGCCAATTGGGTCATTTTAACCCGGGATTCTGGGGTTTAGAAGGATTTCCATGCAACTCAATATGCTTTTTTACTCTCTCGTATACAAAGTATAGGGAAAGTATTGTAATCGTCCAAAAATTCGATATTGAGATTTTGATAAATCTCAACATTTTACACCTCCCTGAGTCTGATTTACTTTCTCATACAGAAAGTATTGTAATCATCCAAAAATAAGATTTTGAGACTCGAGATTTTAGACCTCCCTGAGTCCGAAAATACTATTTTTATTTTCTCGTATGCGAAGAATAGGGAAAGTACTGTATTCATCCAAATTCAAATTGCTTTTCATATTGTCTGTACTGTTGGGCATGGGTCACAAAGGAAAAGCTTAAAAACTTACCAAATACACCAATTTTCCAAGCCAAAAACAATAAGAGATGCTTGTTCCATGCCTTCCAATTCCATGTCTGTAAATACTTGTTTTATCGCATATTCATGGTACTATTTTTCTCATGCGAAGGATTAATTTCCTATTCACTTGTGTGACTTTGCATAAATACAGAAGTAAATCAAAATAAACCCAACGACACAAAATGTTTACTGTGATTTGGTCTGTCGAGGGACAAGCTGACAGGCTGTTGCAAGATGACTAAATGCTTAGCTACTGCCCACGGCTAATTTCTTTTAAAATGGCTGAATCTCATAATATTGGTGTTTTTTGTTCAGAAATGATATGTGTCTGGTATAAACTATGTTGCAATCTGTGTGTAACCGTGAGCCACCAATTAATACTTGACAGCTGTCTTGGCTGAAAAATGAAAAAGGGACATACTTTGTAATTTTTAAGCTTTTCCTCTGTGCACCATAGCCTCCAATGCAACGTGCCATAGATAGATAGATACTTCATTTCTCCCAATGGGAAATTAGATTTTTTACAGAAACTCTTTAAATAAAATGGCGAATAAAGACATTTTTAATAGAAAGCTCTTAACTTCAGAACACAGTTACAAGCAGCAAATGCTTCATAATAACTTTGACTTGAAAAATATCAAAATTATCCTTTTAATGTAAAAAACAAGTCAGCTGAAATTGTTGTCATATAGGGGTAAAAAAGTTAACAAAATTATGTTCAAAATTATAAATGGATTACTAAACAAAATGTTATATCCTTTGTCTTCTTTTGATGTTTTCATCATGTAGTATTTTACAACGATACGTTTTTCATACTGCGGTGGGGTGGCACCCTTCCCCAGGATTTGTTCCTGCCTCGCGCCCTGTGCTCGCTGGGTTTGGCTCCAGCAGACCCCGTAACCCTGTGTTACGATGTAGCGGGTTGGACACTGACTGACTTTTTTCATAGCTAAAATCGGTTGTTGGCCATAAAAGCAGAAAGGTGAAATAAATGCAAACCATTACTGGTCAACTAACAGGAAACAGGTTTATCAGTCGATGTGTCACTTTCAAAATTTCCTGAAAAGGATTAATTGCCGACAGCTTGAGGAGTACATCACCCTAGTGGCCATTAGGGATATGCCCTTGTTAAAATATAATACTACATTCTCAAATGCTCATATTCCAATTAAACGTTGTGGTGGGCCAAATCAGCAGACACAAAATCTGCAGTCAGATCACTGGGTGTCATCTGGGGATGTGGGAGGATTGCCTATGCAGACACTCCAGATAAATAATGATGCACACAACAGAAAGTCAAATCTATGACCCAGCAATGTTAACCATTTGATTTGAAAATGCTATTATTCAGTTAAGACCAGATCAGCTAATGATACAGAGAGTGAGAAAGCAGAATATTCCGTGTGAGGTTGTACAAAGGTTAGAAGAGTTTCTATTATATTAATAAATATCTGTCATATTCTATGGAAGTTTCGAAGAGTGAATTTGACTTTTTGTAATTTTAAGCATAGTAGGACCTCGTTTCTCCACTGTGTTATAGTTGGTAGGTTAGGACTCTTACCATTAAGGAAGATAAGATAAAATGTTAACAGAATAAAACAAATGGGGGTCTCTTTACTTAGACTAAGAAGGGCTCAGTTTTGAGAGAGGCCCCTGTGCTGCACCCAGAGGTGGGCCCCCTCTGGTCTAGCATAACTGTTAGTAATTTATTCACAACTAGATCCTAGGGGCCGGCTGGGCAGTGGTGTCACGCTGGTGACAAACAAACCGGCTCTCTAAATTACATTTGTAATAACTTTTTAAATCCCTTTATTACAGCTGCTGTAAGTTAGCAAAAATAAAATAAATAATTTTATGAGAATGGGATGTGGGAGGTGTGGGTAGTAGTACTAGTACATAAATATATGTAAAATGTGGACCTGCTTACTTTTCCAAGACAACTTTGTGAAAGAAGATGATTAAAATTTAACATAAGCTAGAAGTAGAAACTGTTTTGTGCTATAAAATGAAACAATTTTAATTTGAAACAAATTAAAACGACAACACCGGCTAGCAGGATACTATTACACAATCATGTTTTATGCAGGTTCTGAGAAAATGGACATCATAAAGTAGTCACACTCACAAATCCTCACAGTTGTGACACTAAGGCACACAATAAAACAGATATGTTAAACTGTTAAAGTTTACAAGTCGCAAATCATATTACTTATAATATCACTTCCTCTTCTTCTTTTGGTTGCTCCCTGTAGGGGTTGCTACAGTGGGTACCTTAAAATACTCACTTGCGTGCCTTCTGTTGTGCAAAAGTCTCAACAATGTTTGACACATCAAGTTGTCTGACACACTCGTTTTCAATTCAGAGTACAGCCAAGTCACTAAGTTTGTCTTGCAACATGGTGCTTCTGAGGTCGTTTGTGATGATTTTTAATTTGGAGAACAATCGTTCACACGCACCAACAGTCACTGGTATAGTCAGCAGTAACATGTAAGCCATGCCAACGTCACTGGAAGTAGACGACAGTGCACACTGATCTATCAGCAACAGTTAAGCTACTTCAAAAAGAGTTGACTTGGTGGACAGGATTAATTTAAAACATGAATGAAATGGCAACAATTGGGTGGAAAATGTCAGTGAAATGTTGGTGCTATAGTGTTCAATGAGAAAATCAGCAGCAGCATATAATTCGCTGTCAGTCAGAGGTCAGAGTTGATGGTAACAGGACATTGAATGTTGAAGCCACTGTATCGAGACTGTGAAACCCCCATTTTAGTTAAGTTATTAAAAAAAAAAATTTATATGGCCCCCGAGTGTGCCCCCCAAGCTTGTAGACCCTTGTGCTTTGCACAATCTGCACACTCCATTGCTACGCCAGTGCAGTATATTTAATGCAAAGTTGACTGACACACTTATCCACAAAAACACT
This sequence comes from Polypterus senegalus, assembly GCF_016835505.1. NCBI lineage: Eukaryota > Metazoa > Chordata > Cladistia > Polypteriformes > Polypteridae > Polypterus > Polypterus senegalus. Next base: position 89,778,105 of record NC_053160.1, read on the forward strand.
ATTTTCTGTTTAGCTAAAAAGTTGAAATTTGGCAGGATGGTACATCTAAGGAAGTAGGTATCCACTAAGAAAAGCAGCACAATAGAAAAAACTGAATACCTCAAAATCTCAGAAATACCTTGACAGATTTGGTTGAAATTTGGTGATGTTGTTGAAAAATTAAAAGTAGTCAACACCTTTTTTTATTTGTTGATATTTGTTGTTAATAATGCTTTGCCAAGCGTGTCACTCTTAATTCACTGCCACAGAGCTGACAGTGATCACACTGAGAAATGTGCGCACTGGATTGTGAAAGCAATGAAAGCTGGCAATCGAAACAAAGTGAAACAAGCAACGTTCATCAAAGCATGAAGACGCATTTAGCAAGTGCTTCCTAGGCATCGTGACTGTGAGCATAGTTAATGTTGCCCAAGTGACCCAGTAAGAAATGTTTTTAATATATAACACCCCCCTCCCCCCCATCTGCAACCTTGTGCAAATGCCAAAATGGGGACTACAATTCCTATCATCCAGTGTGCTGCTCCAGATGATTTCATCAGTGCTCACAAACTTTAAATAACAGCATCAATATAATGTTAATGTGGGATGATGATGACATTGTTTTGCTGGATAACAGCATTTATCTTAACACAGTGTTTCTCTGCCTATATAGCTTTAGGACTCAGTTTTACCTTTTTAAGTTCCTTGACAACTCAGGGAGAGCATTTGAAGATGGAGGCAAGGAAAGAAAAAATAAAACATTGCAAATTAACCGGTGGAGCCAAGGCACAGTTGAACAGAATGAAGCATGATTTTTTTCTGTCGTTGATGGAGATGCTGTTTTTCAGAAGGTGATAAGAAGGTAACTTACTGTGCTTTTGAATGAGTAAAGGTAATTAGAAACTTTTTTTTTTTTTGTTGGTACACATTTATTCAAACCCACTGTATATTAAATTTAGACTTTGATGGTAATTTAGAGTCCAGATTTTTAGTAGTTTTAGCTTTGAATGGATCAATTTTAAATCACCTTTATAACATTACCAATTACCACTTTAGTTTGGAGTTCTTCTCTTTCACACCAACACCACCAACTGAATGTTCAACAGTAAGCAGCTCGAGTGAACTAATAAAATTAGCCCTTGCTAAAAAAAATACAAGTATTATACACAGAAAAGTACTTAGTTACTACTAACTGGCACTAACTAATTTCCAGAGTGAAACCATGTAACACAGCTAATTTTCTTATAAAAACCATGAGTTTGAGGCTTGATTATTGTGGATAAGCTCATGGTCCCCGCAGACACTGTAAAAATGTTACAGAACACTTAGAGGTTCCCTGCAGATCACTTTGAGTTAGATATTAAAACATGCACTTAAATGTGTAGTATTATATTTAATACTACAATGACTTAAATATTACAAATAAAGTTACCATGCACTGCTGGCACAGCTCTCCAAGTGTTTATGACCATGCATATACATCTCTGAATTGCTGTCAGAAAGTTTAATTACATAATCTTTGTCGTATTGACAATCTGTCACAATTCTGGCTCAGCGTTGAAAGGTATCCATAAACTAGAAATTCAGAGTGAAGGTCTTACATGGTGAAATTTGCAGTTTTTCCCTGTGTCCCACATGCCCCGGGCTATATTATTAATAACCTACATGGAAAATAAAATTTTACACCCCATGGGAGGAGTTTATTTTGCTGATGTTTTGTTTGTGGTTAGCCATTTTTTTATATTATATTCTTCCCCATTCCTCACAAATCATAAAAATGATGCCAATTTGGATTAGTTCCCAGTAATCTTAGTAAAAACAAAATTATTCTTCTGCGAACTGGAAAATTGCAATTTAATATATTTTTTTGAAGTTAAAACAAAAATATGAATTCAAGTGATTTAAATAAGTGCTACCCGTACATTGGTATTTTTACCTTATGTCCAATAAAGCTTACAGCAATTGCCAAAATGATTACAGCAGGGTGAAGAGAAGATCGGACCCAACCCCAGTTCTAAAGAAAACCATAAAAAGACCGGCTGAATAAGAATTGAACATTTACCTCTCTGGCTAATTCTTACAGTGTTCACCAGTATGACAGTTTAGGACTTTGTCGTCCCCTTGAACCCTCAGATCCAACATCAGACACCAGGTAAAAGTCCAAAGTTTGGATTTATTATAATAATAATGTGCACAAAGCACCCTCCTCTCCACAGTACTCATATAAATACACGACAATACTCAATAATACAATCCTCCACTCCCAGATGCGTTGCCACCCTTCCACCCGGCTCAGCTCACCCATCTGCGATTTCCCAGAGTCCTTTATAGTCCATGACCCGGAAGTGCTTCTGAACCCTCAGTCCATGTGATTTCCTAGCACTTCCGGGTCAGATCAAAACTCTTCTTTTTCATCCCGGAAGCGTGTCATTTCCTCTGTCCATGTGACTTGGACGTACTTCCGGGTTACAGGGCAAACATAAGTCTTTGAGCGTCCCCTTGTGGCCCCCATGGTATCCAGCAGGGCTGTGAAGGAAAACTCCAATATCCATGATGCCCTGCTGGAATTCGGGGCACCTCCATGCTGCTGGAAGGGCCCCATCTAGCTGCGTGGGGCTATTGGCCGGGATGAACAGCCGGCCATTGTCCACACCAGTAATGCCTCACTGCTCCACAGCCTTGGTTTTGAATCCTCAGTCGAGTCTGCATGTTCTCGCTGTCTGTGTGGGAAATGTTTAAGCTATTCTGGTGTTCCTATCAGATCCCAAGAATGTGTGTGTGTGGTAACTGGCAAATCATGGACTGGTACCCTGTCCGAGTTTGGTATTGGCATGTGTTAATATTGCTAAGCCTCTGCTCAGATGATCCTAAACTGGAGTAAGTGGGTTTCATAACTGATCTTGACGTGTATTTTCATGTATGTTATTTTTCTGTTTTACCTTTGATGCTCAAAATGACTAACAGAAATTTACAGATTCTAATCTTGCTATTTGCCCTTGTAGATAAACAGTTCTTAAATTTAAAACTGAAACGACAGCTTGTGATAAAAATTAAAAACTTTTTTAAAAATAAAAAGACTGGTGTGCTGTTTATAGAGTTATAAAGTCAGTTTTGTCACATGTACACAGTACAGTTTAATTCTTACTTACACTAGCATAGAAAAAAGCCCATTTATTAAAACAGCTTAACAGTACATTGGTAAACCACTGTCTGTTTCGATTGCATCCTGCATTTATGAACCTCTGTTCACCAAATATGCCAACCCTTACAACCCTCTTTTTGTGCTACTTGCCTTTGTTCATCAGACATTCCCGCCCTCTTGTGGATGCTGGATGACATTACGCCCAGCAATGGCACGGACACTGGATATCATCGCTTTATATATACTGCTCAAAAAAATTAAGGAAACGCTTCGTCATCACAGTCTAACACCAAGTCATATAATAATAATAATAATAATTCTTTACATTTATATAGCGCTTTTCTCACTACTCAAAGCGCTCTCTACACAGGGAGGACCCGGGAAGAATAAGCTTTAGGGATATCAATCTGTCCAGTTAGGAAGCATTAGTGATTGTGAATCTACTTCAACTGCTTGGGTGCAAATGAAAGTGAGGACAGGTGCACTGGAGAGGCAATGGCAACACATCCCCTACAAAGTAAATTGTTTTGCAAAAGGTGACCACAGACTGACTGATTCTTCTTGAGTTCTGCTAGTGTCCTTGTCACTACTGGTAGTATGAGGCAGTACCTGCAGCTGATTCAGGTTGCACAGGTAGTCCAGCTCCTCGAGGATGGCACATCCATATGTGTCTCCCAGCACAGTCTCAAGAGCATGGAGGAGATACCAGGAGATGGGCAGTTACAGGAGGAGAGCTGGACAGGGCTGTAAAAGGGCATCAACCCAGAAGCAGGACCATTATCTGCTCCTTGGTGTGTGGAGGAGCAAGAGAAGTACTGAGAGAGCCCTACAAATCACTATCTGGCTACTGGTGTGCATGTTTCTGACCAAATTGTCAGAAATAGACTCCATAAGGGTGGAACGAGTGCCTAACGTCCTCTAGTGGGACCTGTGCTCACAGCCCATCGCCACGCAGCTTGATTGGCATTTGCCAGAGAATACACAATTTGTAGTTCAGTCACTGGCATGTGGCGGATGTGAAAGAGTCTGGAGATGCCATGGTGAATGTTATGCAGTCTGCAACATCATCCAGCATAACCAGTTGGGTGGTGGTTCAGTGATGGTCTGGGGAGGCATATGCTTGGAGGTTCCATGTGCTAGGCAATGGCACCGACTAATGTTATGTACTGGGATAAAATCCTCATAACCCTTGTCAGACCTTACACTAGTGCTGTGGGCCCTGGGTTCCTCCTGGTACAGGACAATGCCTGGCCTCGTGTGGCCAAAGTTTTTAGGTAGTTCCTGGATGACAAAGGTGTTGATGCCATTGACTGGCCCACACGTTCCCCAGACCTGAATCCAATTGAGAACCTCTGTTATGTTATGTATTGGTATATCTGATGATGCCAAGTAGCACCAAGAAGTTCACTGATGCCCTGATCAGGTCAGGGAGGCTACTACTGTACAGTATATCACATTTTGAGTTGCAGTGATGAAATTCACGCGGTGTATCAGCCTGTGATTTCAGTTTTTGACTTTGATTTTCAGTGCAATGTTAAATGCAGCTCTCAATGGGTGGGTGATTTTGTTTTGCATTGACTGTTGTTACATCATTTTGTTCTCAAGAAATTACACAATATAACTCAGTAAATATTTTCCACTTGAATATTTCATTCATCGAGGTCCGATGTGTGATTTAATTTATATATATATTTTTTAATTTAAATTTTTTAAGCAGTTTATATAGAAATGTCCTAATCAACAGATAATTCTGTCTTCCTTAGCTAAAAAAATATTAGGACACATTTGTTATTACCAATAGCATATATATATATTTTTTTTAACAATGTTTACTTGTTTATAAATCACACAGAAATCCACATTAGCGGAGATGAACATCTTCTCTTTGACTCTCTCATTTGATATGTGATGAATGAGACTATAACCTTAAAATATAAACCTGTACTTTGCTACACTTAGTGGACAATAGCATTAATGTCAGCACTAAATGATTGTAGCATATCCCTCTATTATATAAAAAAAATCCTGCAACGAGACAAGACTTTTTGGAAGATTTTTTTTTAAGAGAAGAGACTTTGGCCATGAGATTTTTTTCAAGTCACGCCCTCCTCTCAACCATATTCAATCAATCACATGATAATTTCACCTCTCATTCGTGAGAATGCTTATGACAGACACAGTTTCTGCTCTCTTAGCTCTTATAAATGTTAAAGTTTTCACTTTAAGTTCCGAATTTAAAGAAGATTATGTCAAAATCTTATTGAAGAATTTCATCACGAAGGGTTATCAACAGAAAAAATGAGTACATGGGCAATCCTAGCACTGAGAAACGATGAAATCAAACAAATTAATGGCAAAAATTTCGATAGGTTACACGGCAAATTGGTTAAATGCATATCAATACACTATGCTGAAACGGTGGTGATCGTGCGGAAGATGAAAACATCAACTTACAATATATCGAAGAATATTTACAACCGTTAACACCGTCCGGTCTTCCACCACACAAATTACTGTAGAAAGAAGGATGTATCCAAGAAAGGTAATGTAGTACATCTTCCGCAGATGACATTACACAACCAAGGAGATCTTGATACACAATTTGTATTAAAACATTAACAGTTTCCTGTTAGAATAGCTTTTGGAAAGACAATAAACAAATCTCAGAGCCAAACATTCAAAAAAGTAATTTTATTTAATAGAGAGAAAGAAATGAAATTCAATCACGAGCAGTTATACGTTGCATTGTGACTATGAAAGTCCAAACACAGAATCAAAATTCAATGCGATATTGATGAAAATGTAATTCAAAAAATTGTTTTTACTAAAGTTTTACAGTAAAAGTGTAAGTTTAAAAAGTATCCATCCATCTATCCATCTTCTTCCGCATATCCGAGGTTGGGTCATGGGGGCAGCAACTTGAGCAGAGAGGCCCAGACTTCCCTCTCCCCGGCCACTTCTTCTAGCTCTTCAGGGAGAATCCCAAGGCGTTCCCAGGCCAGCCGGGAGACATAGTCCCTCCAGCGTGTCCTGGGTCTTCCCCGGGGCCTCCTCCTGGTTGGATGTGTCCGAAACACCTCAACAGGGAGGTGTCCAGGGGGCATCCTGATCAGATGCCTAAGCCACTTCATCTGACTCCTGTCGATGCAGAGGAGCAGTGGCTATACTCTGAGCCCCTCCCAGATGACTGAGCTTCTCACCCTATCTTTAAGGGAAAGCCCAGACATCCTGCGGAGGAAACTCATTTTAGCCGCTTGTATTCGCAATCTCGTTCGTTTGGTCACTACCTATAGCTCATGACTATAGGTGAGGGTAGGAACATAGATCGACTGGCAAACTGAGAGTATTGCCTTACAGCTCAGCTCCTTTTTCATCACGACAGACTGATGCAGAGCCTGCATCCCTGCGGACGCCGCACCGATCCACCTGTCAATCTACCACTCCATTCTTCCCTCACTCGTGAACAAGACCCCGAGATACTTGAACTCCTCCACTTGGGGCAGGATCTTGCCTCCAACCCTGAGAGGGCACTCCACCCTTTTCTGGCTGAGGACCATGATCTTGGATTTGGAAGTGGCGATTTCCTTCCCAGCCGCTTCACACTCGGCTGCGAACCGATTCAGAGAGAGCTGAAGATCACAGCCTGATGAAGCAAACAGGACAACATCATCTGCAAAAAGCAGTGACCCAATCCTGAGTCCACCAAACCGGACCCCCTCAACACCCTGGCTGCGCCTAGAAATTCCGTCCATAAAAGTTATGAACAGAATCGGTGTCAAAGGGCAGCCCTGGTGGAGTCCAACTCTCACTGGAAACAGGCTTGACTTACTGCCAGCAATGCGGACCAAGCTCTGACACCGGATGTACAGGGACCGAACAGCCCTTATCAGGGGGTCTGGTTCCCCATACTCCCGGAGCACCCCCCACAGGATTCCCCGAGGGACACGGTCGAACGCCTTTTTCAAGTCCATAAAACACATGTAGACTGGTTGGGCAAACTCCCATTCACCCTCCAGGACCCTGCTAAGGGTGTAGAGCTGGTCCACTGTTCCACGACCAGGACGAAAACCACACTGTTCCTCCTGAATCCGAGGTTCGACTATCCAATGGACCCTTCTCTCCAGAACCCCCGAATAGACTTTTCCAGGGAGGCTGAGGAGTGTGATCCCTCTGTAGTTGGAACACACCCTCCGATCCCCCTTCTTAAAGAGGGGGACCACCAACCCGGTCTGCCAATCCAGAGGCACTGTCCCCGATGTCCATGCAATGTTGCAGAGATGTGTCAACCAAGACAGTCCTACAACATCCAGAACCTTAAAGAACTTAAAAAGTTTAAAAAGTATTTGCATGTTAATTTCAATGCCAAGCAGAACAAAATTGTATTACACAACGAATAACTCTAATGCAACATGAAATATAACATAATTTACTTTCAACTTATTACGTTTTACTCTTTTTTAATATTGTTAATTACTCGCTGCAATGTAAAATAGTTCTATTATGCATATGCACAGTAACAGTTCCCATGAAAATAAAAATCTGTTTAAATTCTACATCTGCATCCCCATAAGCGAGCGACAGAACCGCAAAGAAGCTAGCATGTAGCACAGGCATGGTGGTTGGCAAGTGAAGCAAGCAGGGGGCAAAGACCCGTGCTACTTTAATATTATACTCTTTGCAGTCAGTGCTTTTGTTGTGAAAACATATTTTTACATTTGTTGTATTTATTATTTATAAACCTCCGTTACTGAGGGGTAAACCCAGTAACATGTTTATTGTTCCAACTTTCTGCCTGGTTGTGGCAGAGTATTATTTAGTGGTTCCTCACCAAGTCTTTGATAGGATCACAGCATTTGAATGTCACAGTTAAACTTTGTTGGAAATAAGATATAACTCTTAATGAATGCTACATAATGGTCCACAAGTGGTCTTTTTAAGTCAATTATGATGTATGCCATTTGGCTAAGAAAGTCATAGAATTAATCCAAAAATGGGATGGTGAAATCAGTTTAGTGTGGTTACCTTCTTGTCACCAACTGAGCATATACAGGATGAGTTTAAATGAACTGTTGGGAACAGATTTACACAATTTTAAAACATCAACAGTATGGAACAACCAGAAATTGAAATGGACTCGCATCATTTTACATCATATTTAAAACCTCGGTTTTCCCCTCAAATGTGAGGTCACTGGCAAACAAACTGGATGAGTGGAAGCTGTGGAATGCAACAGAAAAGATCATCAGGGCCTGCTGCATCCTGCTGACCATGGAGACGTGGCTTAATCCACTCATACCGGACACAACGATCGAGATAGCAGGCTACACAGTACACCGGCAAGACAGGACAGAGAGCTCCGGTAAGAAAAGAGGGGGGGGGGCTGTGCATTTATGTGAACAATAGCTGGTGCACAAATTCCACTATAGTCACCAGACACTGCTCTCCAGATGTGGAGTTTATGACAATTAAATACAGACCCATATACGTCCCCCGTAAATTCAACGCCATTCTGCTAACTGCTGTATACATAGCACAAGATGCTAAAGCTAACTTGGCTCTGGGGCTTTTGCATGACACCATCAGCAGTAAACAGAGCAAGTATCCTAAGGCTGTTCACATCATTTCTGGGGACTTTAATCATGCAGATCTGAAAGCAGTTCTCCCCAAATTCCATCAATACATAAAGTGTGTACATACATCAGACAAGCCTATAGGGCTAAACCCCTAGCAAACCTTGGCCAGTCTGATCACATGTCCTTGCATCTGATCCCTGCATATACTCCACTCAGGAGACAAGCTCCCACTATGACCAGGACTGTTACCATATAGCCTGAGGAGGCCTCCCAACAGTTGCAGGACTGTTTCCAGAGAACTGATTGGGAGGTTTTTGATCATCAAGACTTAGAGAACCACACTACGCAGTCCTGGATTACATCAGGTTCTGCACGGACAACGTCACCAGGGACAGACACATAAGGATTTATCCTAACAGGAAGCTCTGGATGGCGAGGGATGTCCAGAGTCTGCTGAAAGCTAGGAATACTGCTTTCAGGTCTGGAGATGGGGCTCTTTACAGTGTAGCCAGAGTGAACCTGAAGAGAGGCATCTGAGAGGCCAAGGCTGCATACAGAAGGAGGATAGAGGACCATCTGAGGAGCAACAACACCAGGCAGGTGTGGCAGGGTGTCCAGGACATCACCGGCTACAAATCCAGCAACTCCTAGGCCACTGAGGGAGACGCTTCTCTGGCAGAGGAGCTGAACATCTTTGCCCGCTTTGAGGTGACACCAACAGCAGCTCCATCACAGCTGCCTGTTCACAACAGCAACATACTGATGGTGGAAGAGTGTGAGGTGAGGCGGGTGATGAGGAAGGTGAACTCGAGGAAGGCTGAAGGACCCGATGGTGTGGCTGGACGAGTGCTGAAAGACTGTGCAGATTAACTGGCCGGTATCTTCACTAGGATTTTCAACCAGTCCCTGTCCCAGGCCACTGTCCCATCCTGCCTCAAATCCTCAATCATCGTTCCACTGCCGAAAAAAAACAGCACAAACAGTCTGAATGATTTCCGCCCAGTGGCACTCACATCTGTCATCATAAAGTGCTTTGAGAAACTGGTGCGGAGTCATAGCATCGCCTGCCTGCCAGCAGACCTGGATCCATTTCAATTTGCTTACAAAGCAAAGAGATCCATGGAGGACGCTGTGGCCACAGCCTTTCATGCTGCCCTGACCCACCTGGAGCAGCAGGGGAGTTACACCAGACTGCTCTTTGTAGACTTCAGCTCGGCGTTTAACACCATCCTCCCACAACGACTGGTGTCCAAACTGGCAGATCTGGGACTTCCATCACTCACCTGCAGTTGGATACTGGACTTCCTGTCTGGTCGCTCCTAGAGGGTCAGGCTGGGTCTCCACACATCCACTGCACTCAGCCTCAACACCAGGATGCCGCAGGGTTGTGTGCTCAGCCCATTCCTCTACACTCTCTACACATAGGACTATGTCCCCACTCACCATAGCAACAAGATCATAAAGTTCACGGATGACACGACAGTGGTTGGACTTATCTCGGGCAAGGAGGGTGAGCTGGCATACAGGGACGAAGTGGAGCGGCTGTCAGAGTGGTGCACAGTCAATAACCTGCTCCTCAACACCACAAAAATGAAGGAGCTTGTTATTGACTTTAGAAAAAACAAAACTGACATCCAGCCACTCGCCATTGGCGGGGTCTGTGTGGAGAGGGTCCCGGTGTTCAGTTTTCTGTGCATTGAGCTGGAGGATGACCTGACCTGGAGCGCCAACACCAAGGAGCTGCTGAAGAAGGCGCAGAAGAGACTGTATTTTCTGAGAATCCTCAGAAAGAACCATCTCCCCAAAAATCTGCTCCTTGCTTTTTATCACTGTTCCATCGAGAGTGTGCTCATGTATGGACTCTGTGTGTGGTACGGCAGCTGCACTTCCTCAGAAAGGAAAGCGCTCCACAGGGTCGTCAGGACAGCAGAGAGAACAACTGGTTGTACCCTCCCCACTTCAACAAATCTACACCTCCCAATGCCGCAAAAAAGCAATAGACATTTCACAGGATTCATCATATCCCGGACATTGCCTCGTCCAGCTTTTGCCATCGGGCAAGAAATACAGAGCAATGAAAATCAGGACAAACCGCCTTAAAAACAGCTTTTATCCAAAAGCAGTTTTGGCCCTGAACTCAGAATAAAACTGCTCCATATCGTTCTCCCAATGTGCAATATAGACCTTTTATATTTTCCCACACATATGGCATTAAAATTACACTACAATAATTCAACTTACATTTAACATAATAAAATGGCCACTACAAATTTGAGAGGCATTGTTCTACTGAAGAATACTCTGGGCTTGGGTCAATTCTGTTAAATTTAAATGCCTTCTCCTGAACTGTATAAAGGAGTAATAAAAAAGTCAGCTCAGAGGAAATATAAGTCACACACTTTGCAATTCAGTTGAGGATAAAATAACAGATGGGCCGTAATAATCCAATAATTTACCAAGACAAAAAATGTTCTACTCAGAATCCACTCTTGAACATAGAATATTTATTTAATACACCACCTATACTGTATGTTCCTTAGTCATTGTGGCTCAGGTAGATTCTGGTTGGCAAGGTGGAGTTCCATTAGCTCCCTGAGCTCAAATTGTGTAAGGGTCCCGTTTATCAGTAACTAGCAGACATGAGAAATGAAACAAATCACGTATTTCTGTAACTGACACATGTAGTTAAGAAGTGTTAACACCATCTGCAAGTCTGTCACCTCTTTACATGTACTAAGTGACTCCACATATGTGTCAGTAACGGTAGTCTTCCCTTCCTGAACAGACTTCGTGAATGTGACTTTGACACAATGAAATTACTTACCTCTGCTTGAAGGAAAGGTGACACCCTTTTTATTAGCGCTCACATAACAAGGGGCAGCAAAACCTCATGCAGGCTATGGGATCTTGCTAGAACCCCGAGTCTGTCTTCTCCAGTTAACCAGCAAATTTTAAGGCTGGGCTCACTCTAGCATTTCATTAGCTGGGATTGTGAGAATCTGTTGCAATATCTTGTGCATACAGCATGTGTATATTTTTCACACAATATACAGCCTGTAGTCTAAAGATATTAATTTTGCCCATAAAATCTTGTTTGCACAAAGTTAAAATGATGCAGTTTTTTGGGACTTCAGGCGCTCCACATAAGATAATTTAAGGAAAGGAAGAAAGTGCTTATAGTATGCTGTACTTGTAACCAAATCCACACAGAACAAGATTTTTTAATGCCACATGCGTACTTAAGATTGTGTGTGCAACATTAAGATGTCTATTTCATCATGTGGACTAAGGTAATTGTGTGCTGTAGACCAATTTGCTCCAGCAACATTCTACCACCAACCAGTACTTCAGCTCTAGTTATTAAAGAACATGGAAGGCAGAAACACAGAATTCCAGGGGTAAAGCAATAAAATAAAAGGAAACACTGCAACAGTAACTTTTTTTTCTTAATACTTGAGCATATTCTAGTGAGTACTAGGATAGAAGGCCTGAGATCCAAACTGAACAAGGCTTATCCCAATAACATGCTTGCTTATTGAACAATAATAACCATAATAAGAGCCTAAGACTGATTACTTCATAGGAAATGCATCCACAGCAGCAAAGAAAAATGCAGTTCCCACATAGTGTTTACCTACATATGAGCTCCAACTACATCCAGTTAGTTTCCATCACTTTCTTCTATTGATTGTCACACTCTTCAGGATCATTGGGGAAAAAGGCAAGAACTAACACATGTTATAAGGTGCTGTTTGCTCATTTCCTGTGAAAGTCTCAGCCATCTTTCTCAAGTCTTCTTGAGGCTAGTCAAAACAAGCGCTTTTACTCCCTGCTAGACAGAGAACTATCACTCAAACATCTAGCCCCACCTAGACTGTGAAGAGTTGTCTACCAGCAGTTTCAGTGCCTACTTACAAATCAAGTAATGGTCTCGGAGTGAATTTATAACACCATAACTACCATACCATTATTGTTAAGACATAAATCGTTTGCAACTAGGGCAGAATGCAGCTGCTAGAATCCTAACTAGGAAAAGAAAATCCGAGCACATCTCTTCAGTTTTGATGTCACTACACTGGTTACCTGTGTCATTCAGGATTGACTTTAAAATTCTGCTTATGGTTTATAAAGCCTTAAATAATCTCGCCCCATCTTATATATCGGAATGTCTGACACCCTATATTCCAAATCGTAACATTAGATCCTCAAATGAGTATCTAATTAGAATTCCAAGAGCAAAACGTAAAAGAAGTGGTGAGGCGGCCTTCTGCTGCTATGCACCTAAAATCTGGAATAGCCTGCCAATAGGAATTCGCCAGGCTGATACAGTGGAGCAGTTTAAAACACTGCTGAAAACACATTATTTTAACATGGCCTTTTTATAACTTCACTTTAACTTAATCCTGATACTGTGTATGTTCAATTCATCATAATAACTATTCATGGTGGCTCTAAAATCCGTGCTGACCCCTACTTTCTCGTTTCTTTTTCCGGTTTCTCTGTGGTGGTGGCCTGTTGTTCTTTCAATATTTAAAATTTCCTCTCCCCTGCTTTTGTCAATGGTTGTCGACTGATAGTAATTTTTGACCTACACCACATCACTTCTTCATCTGCTGCTTGATTCCTGTTTTTACCCTGATCAGTCACTAACCTTAGCCTTTTTAAAAAGTCTCCACCTCAACTGTACATCCACATTTCTAAGCCTGCCTTTGATTAATACCACATACCATATTTCTTTATGGTGACACTAGCCCTAAGTGCTGACTAAAGCTAGGGAAAAGCTATGCTTGTAAGTCTTCTCATTTATTTGCAAAAATATGACAAAAATTGTAGCTTCTTGATGCCTACACACCATGTTTCAATGTCAAATACATATTCTATTCCAAATGCCAAAAATTAATCAAGTCTTCCATGCAGCTATTAAAAGACTATACTGGGAGAACACCAGCTGTTAATAAAGCTCTTCTGTCAGAAAGTCCCATGGTATGGGAAGGAGTCTGTGTGTGTTCAAGTCTGTTCAAAGTTTTGACAGCATTTAACTGACTGCCTGTGAAACACTTCACTGCATAAAGAGGCCCTTGTCCACACTTGTTTATGATTAGTGAGTAGATCTTTACATATGTTGTACTTTACAAAGGGAGACTGGTAATGTTCATCTAATTCCAGATGGCTGTCAAATACTCAGATGTAATAAGGGCAAAAGCTTAACCCTAAGTTGCTATCCGCAAAAACTGTGGACAAAAAGATTGGTGAAGTCACTAAGCTGTACTCATACAGTTGGATTTGTGCCTCCACCTGCAAATATAAGGTTTATCTAGAAGATAAAGCATTAGCTTTGTCACAGGTGGCTGGAGGTGGACCCCAGCCGGGACACCCGAGGGGACCGAAGTAGGGCTGGTGCCTCCTCCCAACCATGAGGGGACGACCGCCCTGTTTTTGTTGGTGGCCTCGGGTAGGGGGCTTGGAAGCCCAATCCTGTAGGTGCCCGTGGCCATCGCCAGGTGGCGCCCCGGTGCCTGAAGAACCCTGGAGCCCAGCACTTCCGCCACACCAGGAAGTGCTGGGGGGAAGAAGACAGGGGACACCCAGACGGCTTCCGAGTGCGCAGCCGGCACTTCCGCCACACTGGGGCGTGTCCGCGGAGAAATGCCGGGGAGCAGCTGGAGCCCATCCGGGGTGGTATAAAAGGGGCAGCCTCCTTGCATTCGAGAGCGGAAGTCGGGAGGAAGAGGACGGAGCTGGAGAGAGGACTGGTGGCGGCCAGAAGGGCACGAAAGACTGTGTGAGGCCTGGACTTTGGGGGGATTGGTGCTGGAGGCACTGGGATGTGCACTATACTTGTAAATATTGTACATAGTGATGGTGGAAATAAAAGTGTGCTGGGTAAACAAACGATGTCCGTCTGTCTGTGTCCGGGTCCCGTTCCACAGTGGCGTAGTCGGCAGGATGCTCCGTCTGGTACAAGACGGCACAGCAGCGGACCTCACACACTCGCCATGGGAGCGGCGCGTTCACAACCCCGCGGGAGCAGTTCTCTCCACGGACCACCGCCAGTCCGCAGAATGGCCATGTTCCCCAGGTGCGGAGGTAGGAGAACGGGCGTTGCCAGAGTGCAGCGGGCTCCGAGAGTCGCGCTGTCAGGAAGGACGGCCAGGCCAGTGTTGCAACGCAGAAGGCCACACTGAGGCAGGGGCCTCGGAGTGATGGGATCCGGGAGGTAAGTGCCCTGCCCCGCGGTAATCGGCCCTTTGGGGTCGAACCTACCTTGTTTTCCACAGGCAGGGACGATTCGGATCCACGTCCGTGGCGAGAGCACGCCGGTCCACAGGCTGTCGACAGCGCGAGGGCGGCAGCAGAGAAGGCTACGAAATTGGAGCCGCTGCAGCTCAAAAGATCGCAGCAGCTGCGAGGCCGCCAGGGGGCAGGCCACCGCACCTGGAGAAGGGGAGACAAGATGGCCGCGGACCGAAGTCCCACCCGCTGACAGGCACGGGATTGGCTGGTGTGTCTTGTGTGCCCGCCAATGACTGGATAGAGGCGGGATCAAGGAATGTCAGTCTCGTGCCTGAGAGAGACCCGATTGGGCCAGAGGGAGTGGCCCACAGGAGGCAGACGACATGTGTGGCTGACGGACAGGTAAGCCCACTGACGTCTGTCTCTCTGTTCTCACCGGTGGCTCTGCGTGAGCCGGAGGAGTCCCTTCGGCCCGCAGAGTCGCCTTTATTACAGGTGCTATGTGCTCTCTCCGTGGAGTTGGAGAAGCTGAGGGGGACGGCGATCGCGTCATCTGGGACGCCGCAGGCTGCGGAGGAACGGCGCGGCCCTGGAGCCTTTGGCCGGAGGAGTACAGCGAGGAAGGTGAGTGTTGCCCTCCCCATACAGCATAGGGGAGAAGTCGCCGAAAACGGCCGTGATAACAATGACTGGCAACAAGTACGCGATTCTCTAACAGCGGACGCGGGGGTGCAGGCTGCCCGCAGAGCAAGGAGAGCGAGATTGCCGGGACTGATGGGACAAGGGCTGATGAGTGCCCCGGGTCCTAGTGCCCTGCGCTCCAAGCCTGCGGCTGTCTCCCGTCGGTCTGCATGGACGCAGACGAGGCTGGATTTGAGCTTTCGTTGTGCTCAGACCCAGACCGTCAGGGTGTCCAAGAGAGGAAGCAGGAGCCAAGGGGTGTATGCCGGTTCCTCCGAAAGTAACGGACGTGTTGCTGGGTATGCACGTCCGGTGAAGGGCCGTCCTCTGTGGAGACAGAGGGAGAATCTTAGGCAGGTGGAGGAGCTGCCTGTGAGAGCAGTCCCGGTAATGAAGAACGGACGGGCATGGAACCCACGGCGGAGGCACCGAACAGGCAAGTCGAGGGCTAGCGACTTGGGGGAGCGCTGCAGGCATAGAGATTGAAGGGACGCCCAGTACGAGTGTCCAGGCAGCGCTTCTGGCCCTCCCTTTTGTTTCTTTACAGGTCTGAAGCCCTGACAAGCTGTTGGACCTGCCCCGTTGGGAACCTGCCCTCCTGGAATGGGCTGCTCCGTGGGAGGTCTCTCCACTGGTGACCAGATGGTGCCCCGGCTGGCGGGGACTGTAGAGGTGAGAGCGGTGCAGACCAGAGGGGCGAGAAGGCCTCGGAAGGGGTGCTGAAGTGGTGCGTCCCAGGGTGCCGTGGTGGGCCCTGGGTGCGGAGTAGGAACCACTCCGGGAACGTGCTGCCCTCTTGGGATGTATCGCTCTGACGGACGGGTCTTCGCTGGCAGTGGGGCACTGTCACAGGCGGCTGGGGGTGGACCCCAGACAGGGCGCCCGAGGGGACCGGAGGAGGGCTGGTGCCTCCGCCCGACCTTGAGGGGACGATGCCCTGGTTTTGTTGGTGGCCTTGGGTAGGGGGCTTGGAAGGCCAACCCTGTAGGGGCCCGTGGCCACCGCCAGGCGGCGCCCCGGTGCCTGAAGAAACCTGGAGCCTAGCACGTCCGCCACACCAGGAAGTGCTGGGGGGGAAGAAGACAGGGGACACCCGGAGGGCTTCTGGGTGCGCAGCCGGCACTCTCACCGCACTGGAGGAATGCCGGGAAGCAGCTGGAGCCCATCCGGGGTGGGGGATTCGGGGATGGCGGTGGGAATCTTACAGTCGGCCACCTCAAATCACCAGGAAAGCAATTTCCTTCTCTCTACACCTTGGCCTTATCCTCCCTCAAGTAAGCCCTTGAAGTAGCTGCACACCCAACTCCATTCTGTGTTACACCTATGTGAATCAGATTTTAGAACCCATAATATTAATATCATATTATTACTAGGGGGCTTTGCACCCTGCTGGCTTCACTCGCCAACCCCCATGGCCTCTGCTATGTGCCAGTCACTTCGCATCTCTGCTGCTCGCGTATGTGGATTTCACTTTCATCAAACAACCAAACAACAAATCTTTTAACTCTTGTGGATACACCTCTTCATTGGGAAGAAACACTACTTTTCCCTGATGGCAACACAAATTAGACAATCTACAAGTCTCGGACTTAAAGTTAAATCTGAACAATATATTCAATCTCTTTTCACTGTTCCATTATTTCAACGGGTAATAATTTCTGTTGGTTTGTGCTAATGTGATTTTTTTTTTTGAGACTTTCGAATTTTAGTACTTTCATGATCTCTAACCCTCTCTGCATGTGCATTGCGCCAACGTTTTTGAATTCTTTACGAAGTTCTACTTTGTCTTTTATTTCTGTTTCCGGGCATGGTTAAATCTCTTGGCACAAAGTCTTGTCTCGCGGGATGTGAAAGTATCTCTCTGAAAAAGTCTTGTCTTGTCCCAGGGTTTTTTTTATTATAATAGGGCGATAATAATATTGTTATTAAAATTAATGTAATATTAGTGTTTTACTGGTGAGAAACTGTCATGTTTATAGAACTCCCAACCATCTGTAGGAATAACTGAGGAAATTTACAGCAGAGTTTGGGGAAGTGCCTAAAACTAGTTAGATTCTTTGCAAGACTTTCTCAACCAACCTCTGCATGGAGACCAAACTACCTAGCTGGCAAGATTCATCTTAACAAATGGTGTTGGGGCAGGTGTGAAACCATTGTGTTGTACCATAATTCTATTGGTCTAAAGCTGGCTGTTTGGTTTTGAATCAGAAGCCAATCTGTATCACGACACTCTACTGGTATAGGGGTTTAGACAGAGAATTTATAAACTTGCTTGCTTTACCCCTCACTCACTCTCTTACACCATCACTATGAAGAACCATCTCTCTCACACACTATGAAGTGAAAAGAAGACCACACCGAGAAGCATAGCTAAGCAGCCATATTGAGACAGGCATGCGGACTGTCCTGAAGAAAGCTAGAAAATCATGACTATTAATCACACTAGGATTAATAAAGTTTATCTATCTAATCTAATGAGCCATGCTCAAATAAGGCTGAAACAGAAGACCATATTGTTATTATACAAAAAGCTGAAAAAGTGTACAAAAGCATTCTGAAAGTCTTAGTTCTTTCTCAATCAACAGCAAGAAAAACTGTCTGCAAATGGAGGAAATTCAGTACTGATGCTACTTTCCTTTGAGTGGGCTTCCTGACAGTATCATAGCAACATCACAGCATACGATGCAAAATAATTTGATAAATAACTCTAGGGTAGCAGGAAAGAACCTGCAAAAATTGCTTGCACATGCCAAGTTCATATGTCCAGTATAAGAAAAGCACTGAACATGGAAGGGTACCATGGTGGAAAATACAAATCTCTGAAAGAAACATTGATGAACATTACAAATTTGGAAAAGACTGCCTGTTCTGCAATGCTTTTGGGACAATTATTGAAAAGCCATGCATTCATCAAGTGAATTTCCAACCATCTATCTATTAACTGAATAACAACTAGTGATATGATGCAAAAACAAAATGAAGAAAGGAAAAATTATGAGTTTTGCTATGGTCTTTCAAACGCCTAAGCAAACTTCACTAACATGAAGCATCAACTGATACAAGCACTTTCTACTGAACACCCACACATATTATATATTTATTATGGTTCTGCAAGGAAATAGTGGATCAAAATTCCTCCACAGCTCTACAAGAAATACAGCTCAATAACTATTGGACATATCTGGCTGTAGTTAAGACAGCCAAGGTGTAGTTATTAAGGCATTAGGTATTGCCCAATAAATATAAAAATTATGTGATTTTTGTTCAAGCAGTGTCAGTTTTATCTTGGCTCTGTAAGTGTGCTGTTTCATACAACTCCACTCCAAATTATGCAACTCTGGCCTGCTTTTCAGTTCTCTCACAAACTCCAGCTACACAATACCAGATGATGGAATGCATTTTGATAGACTTTGTTTAGTCATTGATTCAATGATAGATACTTTATTAATCCCAAGGGGAAATTCACATACTCCAGCAGAAGCATACTGATAAAGAACAATATTAAAGAGTGATAACAATGAAGGTATAACAGACAGACAATACTTTTGTGTAATGTTAACGTTTAACCCCCCAGGGTGGAATTGAAGAGTCGCATAGTGTGGGGGATGAATGATCTCCTCAGTCTGTCGCTGAAGCTGCTCCTCTGTCTGGAGATGACACTGTTCAGTGGATGCAGTGGCTTCTCCATTATTGACAGGAGCTTACTCAGTGCCCGTCGCCCTGCCACAGATGTCAAACTGTCCAGCTCCGTGTCTACAATAGAACCTGCTTTCCTCACCAGTTTGTCCAGGCGTTAGGCATCCCTCTTCTTTATGCTGCCTCTCCAGCACACCACCGCGTAGAAGAGGGCGCTCGCCACAACTGTCTGATAGAACATCTGCAGCATCTTATTGCAGTGATTGAAAGACACCAGCCTTCTAAGGAAATATAGTCGGCTCTGTCCTTTCTTACACAGAGCATCAGTATTGGCAGTCCAGTCCAATTTATCATCCAGCTGCACTCCCAGGTATTTATAGGTCTGTACCCTCTGCACACAGTCACCTCTGATGATCACGGGGTCCATGAGGGGCCATCATACTATAGTAATTCTTGTGGATATGAGACTCAGCACAATGACTATGTATGACAAGCTTTGACCAACACCTCCGGCACTGACAATAAAGCTTTGCTTAAAGTCACTTATGTTGCCATGTTTGCTGATTACATGGCTGACATATTTTAACAAAGTATAACATGAAACAAAGTATAAAAAATTCATACTGCATAATAATAGCACATTGTATTATCTGAAACTGCAGTCTGCTTCATGACATCTAAGGTCTCCATCTTCAAAAATACTATATTACATCTATACTATAATACTAAATACTATGTTATATCAGTACTTTGAATCAAAAAAGAATTTGGCTGCGTCATGATTCAGTTTGAAATTAGTTTACCTAATTATTGCTGTCAACTGAGATACAATTGCCTCATTGCTCGAGGTACCCTGGTTCTATTGCTGATGTGCTCTGTATAGAGTGTGCACGATGTCACAGTGCTTACAGTACCTTTATAATGGTAGTCTTGTTTCTTCTCATATCCTTAAGGAAAAAAGAATGTTTAGTTAATTAGAAAACCATGAGCTGGCCCACTGAAAGTTAAGATGTTGGGTGCAAAAACAGTACTTGCAATAGACTGGTATCATCCTCACATTTCATTTCTGCCTGAAACTACCAGTGTAGATCATGGCTCTCTGTAATCCAGGAATGAAAATGGGGTAAATAACAGAAATGGAATTATGCATCGATTTTTCTGGTGTCCCTTTCTTTGTTTCAGCCCCTCACATGCAGTTGCGTACAATTGAATCAGGTGTTTAGTAATTTACATATTGGAAAGGGGGTGGAAAAGATGACACAATAGTATACTGGAATATTTTTTGTATCCTCACATTTTTTTTTTTAGCCTCAAGAGATTTCTATACCAAATGCTTGGGATGTGGTTAAGTTCAGCACTTAATTTCATTTTGGCTTTTCACTATATTCCAACGAACAAAGAGCTTAATGTGAAATTTACAAGCATTGTAATATTAAAGGCGCATACTCTTGAACATTAAAAACTAGGGATTTCATAAGAACTGATACTTCACAATACCAACAGTATAGTACTAGCTTTTTTTACAGTTTCGGTAGTACCAAGTTAAAGTTGGTACTGCATTAATACATAACTGCAAGTTGAGGAATTTCTCACAGTGGTAATATACAGTACAGCTCTGCATTAACACAGGTTGAAAAGAAAAAACGGAGAAATCACATTCGGAAATGTACTGTGTGCGAGGTTGGAAAATGTCACTGCGTGATTGTGGTTATCATACTGATTAAAAAAAAAAAATACAGAGAGATAGATAGAAAAAGCACATACGCTACAGAAAAAAATCTGTACATGCTTTGTGAAAGCACAATTAAAAATTGAGGTGTCACATAGTGGAGACAAAATGATGACAAGATGAATCACTTTTTAATACAGTGTCCTAGAGAGTCCATATATTTGCTGCTTCAAAGCAGAAAGGACAAAACTCCATACTTTATTGCTAAATATGAATATACGAATGCTAAATTTGTGTTATTCGTTTGATTTTAGTAACCAAACTAATGTTCATTAGTATGTCTCCTAAAATGTGCTGAACATAGTGAAAGGACACATGCCATATACTGTATTTGAAAGGTATATGCAAATGTAACACAGTCTACCAAATACAACGCAGACAACACCAGTCTGGTTAATACTTTAATTCTGGATCAGTACACAGGATAAGCAATAACAATGTCTTGTCAGTCATATAAAATAGGTTAACAAATGGTGTTTTACTGTAGATCTGAAACAGTGGATCAATGTTTGATTTCGCACAAGAAACATAAAAAAAAAAAAGATAAAGGACAGACATGGAAACTTAAAGCACAATGATTTTGTGACATTTGAAAATTGAACCAATCTAACTCATCTGTTAAATATACTCTTTAATATTTTTTTAACCATCTAATAACGCAAATATAAATCTTACAACAGGAAATTTTACAAATCTAACAGTGATTCTCTGACAAACCAAATTTTAAATGCACTATGCTATAAAAACAGCTTTAAAAAGTAAAACATCCTGAAATATTTCAGTGTTCACCAATTCAAAATGTCTTTTTTACTAATGATTTAAGCAGTATTTCAGGCAATGGAGAAAAAATTTGAAAAGAATACATGTGTACATGATATAAGTCAGGTTACTTGTTAAATATGCCTCTATTTTAAAGATGTGTGACTGTAGATGGCGCTATACCAACGCTCAACCCGACAGACAGGTACAGGAGGCACACTGCTAAAAACGCAAGTGCTTTCATTTTTCTTCACTCGTGGAGAACATATTCCATTCCCACGAGTCTACAACGCACAGTCCAAAGCACAATACTTTTCTCTTCTATCTCCACCACCACCCGACTCTGGCTCCCGAAGTGGTGGTTGCTGGCTTCTTTAATAGCCCACCCGGAAGTAATCCAGGTGTTTGACAACCTATTTATGGTTGCACTTCCGGGTGTGGTGGAAGAGCTGCCCACATGGGCTCAGGAACAACTACAGCACCCCTGACCCCAACAAGGTTATAGAGAACTCCATATCCCATGGAGCTCTGCCGTAATCCGAGGCACCACTGCCACCCGGGGAGGAGCCTGCCATGCCGGCCGTCTGTGACAGATGCTATTACTAGGATGAACCAATAAGTGTCCTCTGTCCATCAGACTGCAGTGTTTGAGGCTCAAGGAGTGGGCCTCTTATGTGAATGTGAGCAACACTGGACACAACATAGAACAGTCCTGCCTCCTTTTCTCTTTACCCTGTACATTTCAGAGTCAGACTATAAATACAGCGACAGGTCATCTAATTTTCAGAAAGTCTCTGATGATTCTTCACTAATGGGGTGCAATGAAATAGGAATGAGAGAGTACAGGAAACAGGTAAAGAAATGTGTTTCATTGTGCAAGGAGAATTGTCTACAACTCAACATCAGCAAAACCAAGGAGCTGGTTATTGAATGTTGCTGCACTGAAGAGGTTCTATGTTCAATATTCAAGGAATGGATATGGACACGGTGCACCGCTATAAGTATTCTCAAACTGCTGACGGTAGTAGCAAAAAACAGAATGAAGACAAAACTGTTGGCTGTTATTAACCAATGCTGTATAAGCTTTAAATGACAAACTGTTACTAAGTACTTTCATCCAGCATATTATTCAATAGTCAAGATACATTACTCAGGCTCTTTCATACCTATGGAAAAATATCTTCTTAATATATTATTAGATAAGTGAAAATTTTTTCTCTTCTGTTTTGTATTCTTTTGTGCGTTTGATTTACTTGGCATTAACCCCTGAGAAACACTTGTGCTTATAATTCTATGTAAATATGGTTAACCCTGAATGTCTCTCTGGATTTAGCTGTTACATTGCAATGTACAGCATTAAGACCAAAAAACATTCAGGACAGTATTCTGCTGCCACTTTTTTTTTTTTTTTTTACATTTTATTATACTTTATTAATCCCTATGGAAATTACTTGGTTTTTCGCATACCCCTTGGGGTCACAGAGCAGGGTCAGCCATTGTACAGTGGCCCTGGAGCAATTGAAGGTTAAGGGCCTTGCTCAAGGGCCCGGCAGAGTAGGATCTCTTTTGGCAATGATGGGGATTCGAACCAGCAACCTTCGGGATACCAGCGCAGATCCTTAGCCTCAGAGCCACCACTCCGCCCCATAGTGGATAATGTAACATTATGCTGCCAAAAAAAATAAAACACACGAATATGTCTGTGTTTTGCCACTCTAAAATAACTCATTGTTCAACAGATAGATCAAGCCTTAAAAAAACAATGCAGTGTAAATGAGAAGATGTAAAGCCATTTTTAGAAAAATCTGAAACAGAACCATTTGTTGATTAGTGCGAAAGTGTTGCATACAGCACAGTAATACTGAACTGCCATGACATGCCTGGCGAATTCGGAAATGACTAAAAAGGCATGAGCATTCCACAATGAACAATGTACACTTGAGAGTCTGCTGTGGAGTAAGTTGGATTTACAAAGATAACACATTTGTCTGGGTTTTTGAGTTGATATAAGCTAAAGCCTGAAAAATTAAGTTGCCACAATAGATAGACATTTAAAAACTGTAGCTTACAGAGCTTTTACTTTTACTATTGAACGATTAATAGTATTACTATTAAGCAAACAATGAATTGAACAATGCCCTGAAAGGCCCTACAAATGTACTACTTATATACACCACAGTAAAATAAAATATAAGAGCAATAGATAAACCATATTTCTCTGAGAATAATGATAAGTAGAACACCTGTCAGTTTTTTTTTTATTTTATATAATGCACTTAATGGAGAACACAATAACACTTACAAAGCAGAAAAGACTGTAGATAAAAATATCACAAAATAATACTGTAGTGTATTGCAAGATATATAAAACATAGAAAAAACATGAAACTGACTGGAAGTTGCGCAGTTTAACATAACACATATCAATCACTAAATTATCTAAAATAAGATTAATGTGTGAAATGTTAAAAGAAAAAATAATGCAAAAATATTTTTGTGTATCAGATACAAGACGACGTCGAGAACCAACTAGGGATGAAATGGCAGCATCACTCATGCACACACCCACAACACTTTAACAGCTGCCAATTAAAATAACATGCCCAACTTAGATATAATATATATATGTGGATTTAGGTCAGGAAAGTGTGGTGGCCAGTCAATGGTATCAATTCCTTCATCCTCCAGGAACTGCCTGCATACTCTCACCACATGAGGCCAGGAATTGTCGTGCACCAGGAGCCACTGTACCAGCATAGGGTCTGACAATGGGTCCAAGGATTTCATCCTGATACCTAATGGCAGCCAAGGTGCCTTTGTCAAGCCTGTAGCGGTCTGTGTGACCCTCCATGGATATGCCTCCCCAGACAATCATTAACCCACCACCAAACTGCTCATGCTGAATGATGTTACAGGCAGCATAATGTTCTCCATGGCTTCTCCAGACCCTTTCACTTCTGTCACGTGCTCAGGGTGAACCTGCTGTCATCTGTAAAAAGCACAGGGCACCAGTGGTGCATCTGCCAATTCTGGTATTCTATGGCGAATGCCAATCGAGCTGCATGCTGCTGGGCAGTGAGCTCAGGGCCCATTAGAGGGCATGGGGCCCTTGGGTCACCCTCATGAAGTCTTTCTGGTTGTTTGGTCAGAGACATTCACACCAGTGGCCTGCTGGAGGTCATTTTATAGGGCTCTGGCAGTGCTCATCCTGTTCCTCCTTGCCCAAAGGAGCAGATACTGGTCCTGCTGATGGGTTATGGACCTGCTATGGCCCTCTCCAGCTCTCCTAGAGTAACTGCTTGTCTCCTAGAATCTCCTCCATGCCCTTGAGACTGTGCAGGGAGACACAGCAAACCTTCTGGCAATGACACGTATTGATGTGCCATCCTGGAGAAGTTGGACTACCTGTACAACCTCTGTAGGGTCCAGGTATCGCCTCATGCTACCAGTAGTGACACTGACTGTAGCCAAATACAAAACTAGTGAAGAAACAGTCAGAAAAGATGAGGAGGGAAAAATGTCAGTGGCCTCCACCTGTTAAACCATTCCTGTTTTGGGGGTCATCTCATTGTTGCCCCTCTAGTGCATTTGTTGTTAATTTCATTAACACCACAGCAGCTCAATCTGATTAACAACCCCCTCTGCTACGTAACTGACCAGATTAATATCCCATAAGTTTCATTGACTTTATGCTATACTCTGATTAAAAAGTGTTCCTTTAATTCTTTTGAGCAGTATATATATATATATATATATATATATAAACCATAATACCAGGATAAAAACCACAAACAGAGAAAATGTACAAGCTCTTCTCAAACTGATACAGCAGAGTTAAGTATCTCAGTTCAGAAAATAATAAGCTAACTACTTTTGAGTCATGAGACATCTTAACAAAATGTTTAAAAGGCTCTGGTATGAGATCAAATATACTGCAATTAATATTTAATAGAGTGTGAACTTAATAGATTCAAAGCTTTCAATTTAACTCTGGTCTCTGGAGCTATGAGGCATACCGTGCCAAACACTGCATCATTGTGCTATCCTAAAAAATTTTTTTTTTTTAGGCATGCTAGGTTTGAATAATTATGTCAACAATTTACAAAATGAAAATTAAATGCATTAATGTTTATTCATAAAAAAATACATCTAGACAAAAATTGAAACCTGTACCTGTTACCATCAACAGAAGTATTGAGATCTTAAAAATATACACATTCACTGTACAAGTTAATTAAACTAATATGGTATTGTTTTTTTCTAGGAATATACATATGGTTTACATTCAAATTGGGGCACACAGCAGTCACTCTGCAGCACATGTCACTTGTTCATGCTGGCAAAATAAATAGAATGAATACAAATTAACCTTTTACCTAAACTGGCATGAAGTTCCTTAATTTTGGGCTATGTTAAATACACACATGTGTGCATCATGTATATTGAAAGCAGCATCTGAAAACATGAGAGAAAGAATGATCACTGCACCGCTGTACAAAGTTCCTGTGTGCAAATAAGTGGTATACTATGTAGGACCTTACACTTTCTATGATGTCACCAAAGAGAAAAGGAAATAAATTACTACAATTACAGTACACTGTCAAACATTCAAGAAGGAATTTCATTGTATTCAGTACACATGACGCTACTACTGGTCTAGAACATGTGTAACTGGATCCTCCATTGGCTTAATACAAGGATCAAAATACACTAAGTAGTATATCAAGCCAACCATGATTGAAAATAAGAAATGTGGTTAAATTCCTTAACAACTTACATTATTGTCATACTGTACATTTACCATTCACATTTACTTTCATTTCAGTGGTACAACAGTTTTGGATCTTACATATGGTAAAAGGCAGACACCAAAACCTCAAATGGCTCCAGAGTCCAAAAAACGACTGAATCACAGGTGTAATATATATAATTATATATATATAAAAACTCTGATTATTTAATGTGATTTTTAAAATATTTTGGGGCACTGAATTCAATAATACTGTACAAACATTTTTTCTCCATCATGAAATATTTTTTTCACAAAGCTGTCAGCTGAACTTTTATTTACTGTTTTCACACCTTAATTAAACATCAATATTTTATTTAAATGAGAGTTTGCTTTAGTTTTAATATTAAAACATATGTTTAAATACTATGAAAATCTTCAAAAAAATAACTACAGTGAGCTACATACACTGATTCAGCATTCCCATGTTTTCTTGGTAAGTGGGACAGCAGAGCTAAGAACTTACATTGGATACAGAAGGAATAGCCAGCTAAAACAAAGCTACAGCTTGGTACCAAAAACATTACCAGACACAGCTTGGTGGGTCCAGAGAACGTGCTGCTACCACCACTTCAGAATACACTTGGTTTAATAAACCATTAAAAGACGGAGACTTTATGCATTTGTTCCAGACATTTCCTGGATTCTATGAGGCTAAATCGAAAGATGGCAATTTTGCTGAATTTGATATTAGAAAACTGATTACTGATGCAAAATTTGATGGTGTGATTAACAACCTGCAATGATAAGTCTGGGTTCCATCAAGATATCAAGGACTTTAAAAGAAGGTGCCAGATATGTGGGAATGTCAGTATGATGGCAGACTACTGCTGGGTGATTCATAGGAACCAATCAAAAAAAGTGTACAAATGACAGGTCACTAAATTAAATTTTGGATGAAAAAAGCTAAGAAGTGACAAAATCTAGAAAAGTTATATGTATTATTTTCGTTATATCTATGTTTAAAATTTTTGGATCGACTAAATATTTCATGTTAAAATGATTTAGAACAATATTGTATACATGAATACATTGTGTAATTCGTTATACTTTAATTACATGTTTTCAATTGTGTACTTAATTGTAACGTGATGGAAACATTATTTTAATATTTATATCTTTTTTTTTTTTTTTTTACTGTCGGCCGTACCCAGGGTCGACTGGGCAAGTAATTTTAAGCCAAAAATATGTAACTCTTCTATACATGGTATTTCTTAAAGCGCACCCTACCAAAGAAAAATTTAATTCAAGTACTTTAGGTCTCAAAATCTGAGAAAAGGCACAGTCTTTAAAACTTACTGTAGTAAAAATGACCCCAAGTGACAATTACATAGTGTGTAAAGAATATCAAATGCCCAAGACACTGTATTACTAAGATTTTCAACACTATACGCGATGATTGACACAAGCATTCATGACGTATTGATTACCAGGACTGGCGCGGGCATATTTGGGTACAAATACTACGGTGCCCGCGTTTAAATGTATTTTGTTCATGCAAGTTAAAGTTTATATTTAATCACTCCGGGCAAATCAAGTACAGTACGTCTAAAATACGTTATTTATGAACGGCTGACGACCAACTACGTCGAAATATACATCCATTAACATTCTATTTCCATTATATAACGTTTTTCATATAATGCCCAGCTCTTTTAAAAAGCAATTTCTACTTCACTTATATCAAGGCTACGTGAGACCTATTTCAATCTAAACAGCTCGCAAAACTGGCAACAACTTAAGCTGCGAACAGGTGTCTGACTTCTGTTTCGTTAACATACCGGTACACTTAAGCAGTAAAATCAGAGAAACGCCCACGTGAGCACCGGAAGATCGCACAACCCCTATACAGAGTCCAACACTGAATCCCAAGTGCTAACAAATAATAAATGTTAATAGCGTGGTTAGATGTCACCGATAATCCATTAAACCCGGTGACACTTCGTCAAAACCAAATCCAAGTTACTCCAAAGCTGTAGTACGAAGGTGCAGGGCCCAGCACTTCTTGCAAGTTAACGCTCGAGCTTGTCCCGACGACACTCTCGTGGTATGAATCCACTTGGGAAAGTCATGTGACCCTGCTCACGTGGCAACAGCTTCTGCAAATTGCTGCGCTTTCTGCATCCTGTCGTCTCTGGCACTGGAAACCCACATTTGTGCACGTTGCTACATTATTTTATTGCCTGCACTTGGCATTACTTCCAGTTCACTCCCCTACCTCTTTCAAAATCCATTTTGCGCAAGATGCATCCAGTTATGGTCTGCATTCCGTCCTTTCGATCCGAAGACACTGGCTTGGAAAAGGGTTATACGGTAAGGACAACAGTAACCCGTCACGGGTCTATCTTCATCCGCCCGACGTAGCATGCTAGTGACATTGACTTACCGCGAGCATTTCCAGCATGTGTCGCTTTCTTCCGAAGACGACAGCAAACGCGAAAGTCCCATTTAAGCTACTAGAAAGGGACCTTCGTGTGTGCTTACTGGATATCCCCGTACTTTGCCTTCCACAGTATATGAGGGAACGCGCGGGTGAAAAGGATTTCCAGTATCACACTTGTCGTACAGTGTCGTGATGCGAAGAACGAGTGCCTAGACTTGCACCCGAAAGACTGTCAGACCGTCTGCACGTCAGCAACGTCCCACTCTACTGTATGAGCCACTCAGTTTCAGGATTTGACACTGCGGTTGTCATGTTTATATATCGTTCTCTTGCTTAACTACGTGAATCGTAGAGGGTCACTTACTCTGCTTGCGAGCTGTTTGGAAATCAGTATTTTGGCAATATGCAAGCGTGTATTTAGAAAGGCACTACATGAACTAGTGATAGAAACAAACATGACGCAAGCGCAGTGTGGTGTCCTGACTTGACGTCACCACTTGCAGATTGATTTTATTTTGGAAGAGGTGACGGGTGGAAACGATACCTACCTCTTCTGATGCTGATTTTCGCGATGAAAGACGCTCAGGAAAATTACACTCTGTTGACTAAAGGGCGGGCTGGCCGCACGTTTCCTTTCAGTTCACTTTACTTCGGCGTTGAGTAACTTTACATGGTTTGAGCTGAGTTGCTTTTGCTTTGGTTTAGGTAATTTTGTAAAATAACACAGCATTCAGTTTTAATTTAGATCTGTCATTAAAATTAGTTCACACTTCCCCTTCATAAACTTTGTAATTTAGTATATTGTTTCAGTATAGATCTAGTGCTGACTACAATGTGTGTGATGTGTATAGGAATTGAAACCAAACTTGTGGCTGTAATGTGTTTTTTTTTTTTTTAATCTATTTGCTTATATATTTTATTATTATAATGTATATTAATAACAACTTGAGATTTCACTCAGAACGCCTTTAGCAGGGATGACCTTGTTATCTTGCTCCAGAAAAAATGCTCTGAAGCTGTAGTTGTGGCTCCAAAAAGTGTTTTGTTTGTGAAAAGTTTATTTGAGTAATTTTCAATTTATAGGCCTCTTTATGTTATCATTATGTGGCAAAATGAACCAACCTACTACAAATAAATCTAACAGGTGTATGCATTGTTTTATTTAATATAATAATGTATTTTAATACATTCTTGTTTGTCATGACACCAAGTGAGTGCTGGTTGGACATACATTTTACAGTTTCATTGTGCGCTGTACATGTCACTATATTACTGCAACTACTACTACTTGTTGCTTCAGTGACTGTTCATATATTATCAGGTTCTATTGTGCTTGAGCACATCTGGTACAAGAACCAGATCAGCTTTGGACACAAATGAACTCTGGTTGTCATTGCAGGACTTATTTGAACATACCACACTCACTCATACTAGGTTAGTTTACAGTTACTAACTCATCTAACCTATTCATATTGTAAAGAGATGAAGTAAGCTTCACACAGACAAATCCTGGGCTGGATTGGAACCCAGGATTATGGAGCTATGAAGCAAAAATCCTAACTGTTGCATTACTGTGCTTCCCATCTTACTATCTAAAGTCTATCTCTAAATTAACACCTGGTTTGTCATTTTTGTTTTTAGTTCCTTAACTTTTATAAAAGTTCTTATAAAGCAGATAAAATGCATTAAGAAGATTTGTAAATTTTATGGAATTGTTTAGTACTAGTTATTCCCACTAGTTTTGGTATGCATTAAAAAAAAACACGATCTGACAAGCTTGGCAGAGTAAGTACAGGTCTGTGAAATGCTATGGATTAAGTTAGTCTCACCTTCACAATCTTCTTTCAAGAACAAAAGTATGAGAATAAAAATAGTCATATTGTGTAGGAGCTCCATCACCAGTTATTAGTTGTCACACTGAACACATGAAAACAGCAGCAGTGGCTGCTCTGCATGTTCCTACGTGCCCATTCCTGTGCTAGACCCTGCATATTTATGTAGCAATAGGACAAACTTATGACTATAGCAAAGTTTAAACTGTAGCACAATATCAATGGGCATTAAGCAGAGGAGAAGTTTAGGAAAGTTAAGACAAAAGCAGTTGAGGACAGAATACTTTGAAAACAGAAATAATTTTTGGGAAGAGTAGCTGCAACAGAGTAAAACAGGGGTCCTCAATCACAGTCCTGGAGGGCCGCAGTGGCTGCAGGTTTTTGATCCAACCCATTTGCTTAATAAGAAGCACTTATTGCTCAAGTAACACTTCTGCTTCACTTTAGTAGTCTCACTTGTTAAGATTTTGAACCCTTATTGCTTACTTTAGTCTTAAACAGCTGTACTCTCCTTTTTTAATTGCTCCTAATTAGCAATAGCATGCGAGTGACAAAAGAGACCAGCAGTTCTCCATTCAGCTTGTTACCATTTACACCCATGTGTATTTATCATGCACTATTTGGTTTAATTAAATACTTGGAAGGAAAGTGAAGAGAAAAAGTGAAGGACTGAGAATTACTCATCCATTTTAGCCTTCAAACCATTTGCATCATATCCTTATAAAGGGGAAGAAAATCTAGGCTATGAGAATTACCTGACATAGCCGAGTTAAAGCACTAACAAGCAATGAAATTAAATTATTGGCAAGAATTGCTTTCTAATTAAGCAACCGGGTTAGAACAAAAACCTGCAGCCACCGTGGCCCTCTAGGACTGTGATTGAGGATCCCTGGAGTAAAATCTGTAAAAGTTTTTGAATACATTTTAGAGACATGATCTAGGAAAAAAATTTAGAATTCAAACATGAACAAGTTGGTTTTTAGCTTTGATGTAAATGTTAAAATTGATGAAGCCTCCCAAAGAGTGGTGTTCCATAGAACAGGAGACAGAAAACAAAACTATATAGTGAGACTAGAGTAAAGCAAGAAGATATTAGCTGTCTTGTACAGTTATACCGAATAACATACAAATGACACTAACAGCAATGTAAGGTAATAGCATAGTTTTATAGATTATTCTCTCATAAGGTGCAATTTCAACATTTTATAACCTGTTGATGCCAAGTGAAGGAAGATTTGATTTTCATATATATTGCAGTGTGTGCTAAAACATGTTGCAGTTAATATGCACCTGCCAGTGAAGTAATATAGGCAGAGAGGTGTCCTTTAAATAACCTGACAGAAGGAAGAAGCTCAGAACTCAGGTTTTCTGTAATTCAATGAAATATGTAGCAAAAATTGCTCTTATTTGTACTGTGTATAGTGTAACGTTTCTGAAGATGGAAAATCCTGGTGTGAACTCCTGTTAGGTTTAGCTCGGATATTTTTAGCTTGCCACTTTGAGAAACATGTATCTGACACCCTTTGCTAGAGCAGGCTTGGTATAATAAAGCTTAGAGAAATGTTATACTGCACCTAGAAAGTGCTTTTGATTGTTTTGTAATGACAGACATTACCAAAGTAATCATAAAGAGTTATTGGCAGATACTTTATTATTTTTTACACTGTCTAAATACAGTATATATAGAAATGGAACTTCTTGGATTCCTTCTAAAATTAATTGAAGGGTTTTTTAATTTGCTGCTACTATTGTTAGTATTTGTAATAAAAATATAAATAGTATTTTGGGAACAGCAGTGTAATTAATGAGACTTGATTTTCAGCATTGTTAAGTCTACTATTAATGTCACACACTACACATGTCACTTCAAATGTCTGATTATTAACCTGATGCCTAGCAGTTGAAACTTTTAGTTTCTTCAGGCAAGGCAGGTTTAGGCAGTTTCAAAATCTGTTGTTATATCCTTATGGTTGTGCTGTAGCTTCAGTCCAGCTAATTCACTGCTATTAAACGTATTTTAATAATGTCAAGATAAATTATGTACATTTTCATATTTAATTATGTTATATACTATACAATATTTTCTTTAATGGAAAAAGAAAAACGTTCATTAGTGAACAAATACTTCTGAAATATGGCCCATAGTTCTTAGTATTGATCTTTATTGTTTGTAAAAAAAAAATCTAACACTGTCAGTCAGTCAAAATGAAAAAGCTTTGTTTTTAGTAAAAGCTAAGAAAAGTAAAAATCACAGCTTCACATTCAATTTTGCCTATAAAATACTCTATTTTGCTGAATTGGCTCTGATTATCTTGAAACCATGAACTTGTTTCAGGTTAGAATATTATGTTAAGCTACTTAATTTTGCATAGAGTTGGTATGAGGTGTTGTTTGTGCCAGTCAACAATATATATATAACAGAAGTCAAAAAATACAGCAGATTACAGTTTGAAAGTTAGCTGTTCTAACCATATGCACATCAGTCTACTGTGAGTTGCAATGTGTTCTTTATTATGTCTAGGATCTTTTGAAAGACTTGACAACTGGTACAGTATAGCAAGACCATATTTTATATAGACTAATGGACTTATTTAACGTCATACAATGAAAAAAATGTGGAAATTGAACCTGAAGCCATGCCTTTTCTAAGCTGCATCTCTTTACCACATTGCTCACTATAGTTTCTAAATGCTTTAAAGAGCAAGTAGTCAAAATTTACACCAGGTGTTACAGACTCAAATCAAATGTATGTTTTTATTTTATTGTAGAAATAATAATAATATTATATTGTAGAAATAATAATAATAGCAGCTCACTACTCAAAATTCGGAGTGCCCCGTCTCGAACCCGGGATCTTTGGGGTATAAGGCAGGAGTTCTTACCTCTGCACCATTCAAAAATATATGTAAGCTCCCTGCCGAAACATTTTCAAAGAATTCTGCTGCCAGTGAAGCATATGCTTTGTGTTTGAATAAATATATAACAAAACAGCTGGGGACTGGGAAGTTTGGGCTGACCTGCTTGGCCTGCCGCCACCATGACCCTTACTAGGAAAAGTGGTTTCAGAGAATGAGATGACAACAGCATTCTTGAAATTTGTATTTGAAAAACTGAGATTCCCAGGAAAAGACGCCTCAACTATAACTGTCATTTTATTTTGCTTTCTCATTAAGGCATTGTAGCTGCGTTTTTCCAAAATTACCAAAGTTCAGCAGCTCTCACTCAAAAAATGGGATTCAACAAAAGCCTGACGCACAGAAATGATTCCACAGACAAAATATCTTCGTTTTTAAAAATTTGGTTAAGTTTCAAAGAAAAACAGTTCACACAAAAAAAAAATATATAATAGCAAAAAAAAGAAAAAATCATGTTAAGAAAAGTTCAGTTCAAAGCTTAATCTTGTTACATCTCAAATCATTACTATTTACTTAACATTTATGAACCATTTCAAAACGACGGTCAGAAAACTGTATGCTTATCCCATTTGTAAGTTAAAAATGGGTCTTTCAAGTCCCTGCTTACTGGGACCTGTTCTAGACACAACAGAATCTATTATCACACTGTTTCTCAATTATAGTAAGAAGGTTCTATCTCTTACTAACTTATAGGGGGAAAAGACTATACCATGGTCTATGACTATGGAAGAAATTTATGTTCTATTCAAATTAAGCAAACATTAACCTGAGTTTAACTCAAAACTTTAACTTTCTAAAATTGGCTCTTACATTTCCGGCCCCCTAATTAGCTATGCAGGAGCAGAGACAATTACTGTACTTTACTTCAATATGAGCCAATTAACTTTACTTTTACATTAACTATTGTTTTCAAATCACTAGCAATAACACTGCAAACAAACATTTAAAAAATTTGCTATTTCAAACATTGGCTGTTTCTTGAAGCAGGCACAGTTTATTCACGGGTCTGTCCAGTGTGCTGGTTTTGGTCTGCACACAAACTCTTCTGACTGCACCTTTGGTGTCTGGCATAGTCTTGATGACTCGACCCATTACCCATGAATTGCGAGGTGTAGCTTTATCTACAATTAAAACAACATCCCCTGGTTCAAAATTTCTTCTTGGTGCAAGCCATTTTTGACGTTCTTGAAGTATTGGCAAATATTCTTTTGTCCATCTTTTCCAAAACAAATCAGCCATGTGTTTAATTTGTTTCCAGCGTCTTCTTGGGTATGGTTCATTTTCTGAAACGAGTTCAGGTGGCATTTCAGGTTGTGTCTTCATTAATAACAAGTGATTGGGTGTGAGTGGTTCCAAATCATTTGGGTCATCTGATGTCTTTGTAAGGGGTCTGTTATTGAGTAATGATTCCACTTCACACATCATTGTATGACAATTTTGATCATCAAGTGTTTGTTGGTTTAGTGTTGAATTTAAGATCTTATTCTTTTGATTTGTCTTTCCCACACTCCACCTTGATGAGAGGCTGTTGGTGGATTGAAAATCCATTTGATTTCTTTCTGCATCATTGCGTTGGCAATATTTTCGTGTTCCAAGTTTTTAGTAGCTTTTTGTAATTATCTTTCTACTTCAACAAAATTAGTTCCATTGTCTGAGCTCATGATTTTAACTTGTCCTCTTCTACTCATAAATCGGAGTATGGCTTGGATACTGGAATCAGTGTCTAAGCTATGTGCAATCTCTATGTGCGCAGCTCTGGTTGTTAAACAAGTGAAAATTAGTCTGTACCTCTTGACTAGATTTTGTCCTCTTTTGACTAGAAAGGGGCCAAAATAATCGACTCCAACATTAGTGAACAGTGGTTGGTTGGGTGCTAGGCGATCTTCTGGCAAATCTGCCATTTTTTGCTCACCTGCTTTCACATTGTATCTTCTGCACGTTGTGCACCTTGAAATTATTTTTCTGATAGCGGCATTTGCTTGAGGTATCCAGTATTTCTGGAGTAACTGTGCAAGCACATAGTTGCGTCTACAATGTCCGATTTGTTTATGAATGTGCTTCAATATGAGAGAAGCAACATGTGAATGCTTGTTAAGAATTACAGGATGTTTAGCTTCTTTTGGCATTGCAGCTTTGCAAAGTCTTCCTCCAACTCTCAGTATTCCATCTTTGTATGGTCGGATCAAGTTAATAGGTTTGACTGTTCTTTTTAACACGTCTTTTTTTTAAAGCCTTTAATTCTTCTGGAAATTCTTGCTGTTGACTGAAGCAGATAAGCTCTGTTTCAGCTTTAACTAAGTCATCTAGAGAAATTGGTCTTGGTTTTAAGGTCCATTTGTACCTTTTCATGTGCTTTGCGATGAGTGATTTTTGTTCTTCTGGATTACTTTTAGTCTGACTGACTTCAAGTTGAAATGTTTTTCTTTCATTTCTTAAGCATAGCAGTATGTCTTTAAACTTGAGAAACCAAGCCACTGCTTTCTTCAAGTGTAGCCAATCTGAAAAGTAAGTGTTTAGTTTGTTAGTAGGCTCAGTCGCCTCCTCTATTCTTGTCATGTTAACTGCACAAGTTTTAACTTCTGGATCATCTTCAAAGAGTGAATCGTTCAGTTGATCTGGTCTTTTTGGCACTCCCGCCCGGGCTTCAATAAGAAACTTGGACCTTGTGACTATGTGGTGCTTTTGAGAAAGTTTTCTATGCTTAGCCTTCTAGATGCTTGATCAGCCAGATTAAGAGCAGATGTGACGTACAGTACCTCCACTGCGAAGGCTGTGAATTCATTCCACCCAAATTTCTCTTTGCATAAGTCTCTTAGAATAACCTTTGTTGGCAGTAAGGCGGGTGCTAGAAAACCAAGTGGATCGTAAACTGAGCTAACAACAGACAGAATACCACATCTTGTAGCGGGCTTGTTTTGTAACTTAATCTGAAATTTGAAACTGCCCGTTTCTGTGCACCACTGGATGCCCAGGGCATGATCTGTGGGAAGCAGACTGTGGCTCAAGTCTAAGTCCTTTTGTTCATGAGCTCTGTCTTCTTCGGGAAAAGACGATAAAACTGCTCTGTTGTTACTCACCCACTTAATCAAATGAAATCC
Source organism: Polypterus senegalus (assembly GCF_016835505.1). Lineage (NCBI taxonomy): Eukaryota > Metazoa > Chordata > Cladistia > Polypteriformes > Polypteridae > Polypterus > Polypterus senegalus. The sequence goes on from NC_053160.1 coordinate 89,814,855, forward strand.
CTCTTTGAGGCATAGAGTTTGGAGGTCCTTTACCAGCTTTATTGCTTGTTCTTCTGTTGTCACCGACCTTAAACAGTCATCCAAGTTATTGAGAACGGTGTTAACTGCTTCCTCAGGAAATGTATCTCTGGCATCTTCGGCTGTTCTACACCAAGCATAAGAAGCACAACTGGGTGAACAAGTAGCACCAAAAAGATGTACTGTCATTTTGAATTCTTCAAGGTCTTTACTTAGATTCCCTTCAGGCCACCATAAAAAAAACGTAAAAGATCAATGTCTTTATCTGGTACTTTAACTTGGTAGAACATTGACTTAATGTCTGCCATTAAGGCTACTGGCTCCTTTCTGAATCTTGTAAGGACGCCAATGAGTATGTTAGTTAGGTCAGGGTCTTGTATTAATTGTTCATTAAGTGAAATCCCTTGGTAGGTGACAGTGCAATCAAAGACCACTCAAATTTTATTCTTCTTTGGATGATACACACCGTGATGTGGGATGTACCACACACTGCCTTCATTGCAATTCATGCTTTCTTTGGGTACCTTGACAGCATAACCCTTGTCAATAATGTCTTTCATGAAGGCTTTATAGTCTCCGTGGAAACCTGAAGTTTTGCTCAGTTTTCTTTTGAGTCCAATAGCATGCTGTTCAGCAATACAGTGATTGTTCAGCATTTTAAGTGTTTTATCCTTCAAAGACAAATTTAAACAATAGTGGCCACCTACCAGTCTCGCAGATTCTGAGGCTATGCGCATGAACTTGATGTCCTCATGCGACATTTCCTCTTTTTCTTCACAACTGCGCTCTAGAAAATCAGTGTTATATACTGTTGAAGCAACATATCTTCAGTATCTGTTATTGACACACGATTGATTGAATGTTTGGTCAGCTTACCACTTTGTTTTATGAGGATATTCGATTTGACTCCGCGGTAGCGCATCTACTGTAGTATATAACTTCTGGAGCTCTGCGTGTCTGTTATTGCACTAGTCGAAGGTTGTTCTGATCGTACCTGTTTTTTTTTAATATAAACTCAAGCTCATGAAGCTTTTGTAGGATTCTATCGAATTACGTCCGTTCAAGTATGACAGTCAAGGAGTGTGATGATGCTACAGCACTTTTCTGGGCTAAAGAGTCACATTTAATATCAATAGCGCGCTTTAACTGAGGAGAAGCATTTTGCACTCTAGACTTTGTGCGATCCCGTTCTTGCAATTGCATCTCTTCGAATTGATTAACTAGCTGTTTGTCAGATGTTTGTGTTAACAGACTATTTGTATCCTTCAGCCATGCCGTTGTAGTGTCAATAAATTAATTCCATTTCTTAGAATTTTCCACGAATGTCGTTTTCTGTTTCTTAATCACGCCTTCTTTACTTAGCACTGATCGTAGCCTTCACGTTTGCATCTCATTAAAAATTTCAAGTCTTCCTGCTACTTCTAAATGATTTTCTGGAGTGTCTTTAAGGCTTTCAATTTCAGTTATAAGCACAGAAAGTTGATCTTTCCCCCGACTTATATGACCTTTAAGATCTCCAATTACATTCTCTGGCTTTGAGTCCGTACTCAGATCACTCCCGACTTCATTTGAGCTATGCTTAGACGTTGCCATGACAGCAGCTTGAATAACTGACAGCGTGTTTCCTGACAGCAACAAACGTCACAGTCGAACACTCTGACAACAGACAACTTCCTTACAGCGAGGCTTCTATGACTCAGGCAAAAGTACAAGCTATCATGCACAATGTCCTTATAATATCACAGTCTCTTAAATCTTCTCAAGTGCAGGTACGGTGACCTTGCTTTCTTTTACGTTCATGCAGAGATAGAAGATAAGAGCACAGTACCTTGGAACAGCACAGTTCTTTTTCTTTCATTGACGAGTTCTGGAGCAGACGTGTCCTCTGTCCTCAGATGGTAGATTCCATTTTAAATTCAAGGCCTTCAAATGGCAAGTTTTCTGATGAAAATGTAGCTGCGTTTTTCCAAAATTACCAAAGTTCAGCAGCTCTAACTCAAAAAATGATATTCAACAAAAGCCTGACGCGCAGAAATGATTCCACAGACAAAATATCTTAGTTTTTTTAAAGTTTAGTTAAGTTTCAAGGTAAAAGAGTTCACAAAAAAAAGAAAATTAAAATAGAAAAAAAAAAAAAAAAGAAAATATTCATATTAAGAAAAGTTCAGTTCGTAGCTTTAATCTTGTTACATCTCAAGTCGTTACTATTTACTTAACATTTCTGAACCATTTCAAAACGACGGTCAGAAAACTGTATGCTTATCCCATTAGTAAGTTAAAAATGGGTCTTTCAAGGCCTTGCTTACTGGGACCTGTTCTAGACATAACAGAACCTATTATCACACTGTTTCTCAGTTATAGTAAGAAGGTTCTATCTCTTACTAACTTAATAGGGGGAAAAGACTATACCGTTATCCAAAATCCCTGATGTGGGGCATCCAGCAAATTTAGTCCTGATACAAACCTTAAATTAATTGATAATCTAAAAATAAGGTGTATAATTAGATCAAGGGATAAAACCAGACCCTCCACCAGAGGCATCTGTAATAGAAATTTACTTCAAATTAAAACAAAAAATATATCACCAGTTCAGAAAGAACCATGCAGTTTTAAATGCTGTTTATTGAACATTCTCTCTTGGCACTAAAGCTGTTTTGGTAAATGATATTATATTAAGTACAAAATCTGATCTGTGTCTTCTCACTGAAACCTGGCTTAGTAAATGTGACACTGTTCCCCTAGCTGAGGCGTCACCAGATGGATACTTGTTCCTTCATAAGTCTAGAGATTCTGGTCGAGGAGGAGGCCTTGGAATAATTCATTGTAACAAAATGCAAATCGCGTCTAAAAATCTAGGCAACCTTACATCCTTTGAGGCATTCGTTTTAAATATTAAAACAGATTCCAACACAATTATAGTGCTAGTCTACAGACCACCAGGGCCATATTCATTGTTCATGACTGAATTTAGCAACCTTCTATCTGATTTGGCTATAAATTATGATCATGTAGTACTGATGGGGGATTTTAATGTACACATTGATGTGGAAACTGACACTTTTAGCAAATGTTTTACTTATTTGTTAAATTCAGTAGGATTTTGTCAGATTGTCAAAGGTCCAACTCATAATCATAACCACACATTAGATTTAATTATAACTTACAAAGTTGAAATTCAAAATTTAAATATTACTCCATTAAATGTATTTCCGATCACTTCTTAATTACATTTGATTTAGTTCTGCCCTTGCCAAGCACTCACAGATTAAAACAAAGACAGTGACATCTAGATTGTAATTCTGCTTCAAAATTTATAGATACTTTGAGTAAGTCGAGTGTAATTGTGGAAAACCATTTAGATCAGTTAACATCAAATGTAAGCGTGGAAAACAATTTAGATCAGCTAACATCACATTATAATGTGACCTTGAGAGATGCTCTGGACACAGTGGCTCCCCTTAAAACAAAAGTGATCAAAGCACATAGAAACTCTCCCTGGTTTAATGAAAACATCGAGCTCTTAAATTAGAGTGTCGAAAACTGGAGCAGATGGAGAACAACAAAGCTACATGTCTTTCAAATTGCATGGACAGAGAGTGTTAATAAATATAAAAAGCCCTCTTTAAAGCTGCTCAGAATACTATTCTACATTAATAGATAGCAATAATAAAAATCCTCGGTACTGTTTAGAACAGTGGCTAAATTAACAAATGGGAATTCAGATCAACAGTGCAAAATACCAACAGATATTAGCAGTACAGACTTTATGAACTTCTTCAATGAGAAAATTAAAAATATAAGATCCCAGATCTCAGCATCACAGTACAAACCAAATACTAGCTTAGCAGACCCTGCTCACATTGCATTCAGCACTTTAGTAATTTTAATCCTGTAACTGAGCAGGAAGTCTTAACTTTAATTTCTAAAATGAAGCCCACTACTTGTTCCCTAGATCCAGTGCCAACAAAACTAGTAAAAGTGCAATGGATGTTCTTGCAGCCTATTCTAAACATTATCATAGTTCATTATTGCATGGCACAGTACCTGATGCACTAAAAGTGTCAGTCATTAAACCTTTACTTAAAAAGTCAGACCTAGACCCACACATACTAAATAATTATAGGCCTATTTCAAATTTACCATTTCTCTCTAAAATACTAGAAACGTAGTGCCAGTCAGCTTCAGTCACACCTTACACATTACAATTTATTTGAGAAATTCCAGTCTGGTTTCGACTGGTCATAGTACAGAAACGGCACTAACACGGGTTGTAAATGACATTCTGATATCCTCTGATGAAGGAAACTCCACTGTAATTATGTTGTTGGACTTAAGTGCAGCGTTTGACACCATTGACCATTCTATTTTACTGCACAGGCTAGAAAATGATGTTGGGCTTACAGGCCCTGCTCGCTTGGTTTAGTTCTGTATTTATCAAATCGATTCCAATATGTACAGAAATGTGCTGACAGTACTCCATCATTATACACAGAAGTTCAATATGGTGTCCCGAGGGCTCAGTACTGGGACCTTTACTGTTTTCACTTTACATGCTTCCACTGGGATCTCTCATTAGGAAACATAATGTTAATTTTCACTTGTATGCAGATGACACCCAGTTATACCTTTCATTTAAATCAAATGAAGTTTCTCCGATGTTGTCTTTAATTAGTTGTGTTAGTGAATTAAAGGAATGGATGAATGAGAACTACTTGTCTTTAAATACAGATAAAACAGAGATGTTAATTGTTGGAGGGAATGACGCTGATCACAGCAATATTTTGTCATCATTTAACTCAGTTGGAATCCCAATTAATTTTACTGAATCAGCCCAATCTAGGAGTTATCTTTGACTCTAGCATGTCATTTAAAGCACATATTACAAAGTTGTCCAAAACATGTTTCTTCCATCTTAAAAATGTTAGGAAATTAAGGCGCTTTCTAAATAAACAGGATTCTGAGAAATTAATTCATGCATTTATCTCTAGTAGGATTGACTACTGCAATGCGGTGTTCACTGGCTGTTCAAACTGTTCTTATACAGCCTCCAGTTAATCCAAAATGCTCTGCAAGAATTATTACAAGAACAAGAAAATATGAACACATAACTCCAGTTCTTAAATCTTACACTGGCTCCCAGTTAAGTTTAGGGCGGATTTCAAAATCCTCCTTTTAACATATAAAGCATTAAATGGCCAAGGTCCGGCTTACTTGTCTGAACTTATCATGACTTACAAACCTGAGCACATTAAGATCTCAAGATGCCGGTCTGCTTAGGATTCCAAGGATTAATAAAATAACAGTGGGAGGTCGAGCTTTTAGTTACAGGGCCCCTAAACTGTGGAATGGTCTTCCTGCTTCCATAAGAGATGCCCCTTCGGTCTCAGCCTTTAAATCCCGGCTGAAGACTCACTACTTCAGTTTAGCATATCCTGACTAGAGCTGCTGATTAACTGTACATACTGCATCTCTGTTGTTAGTCATTAGCACTAAAACATAAGTAACATGATAGTTATAATTTGAATACTAACCCTCACCTATTCTGTTTCTCTTCTCGGTACTCAAATGTGGCATTGGTGCCACGCCCACCTGCCAAGTTGTTTGCCTGCCTATGGTAAAGTCATCCCTGATGGAGGATCACAGGAATCATGGGAAAGAGGGTCCTTTCATCGGAGCTGCAGCACTTTTCAGCTGTGGAATGGCCAAATGGGGAGGCAGCTTGATGGATGAGGTCTCCAGGACTCTAAAAAATCCAAATCTATTATGTGATATCATCTACTGTTAAATTCTGCTACTTCTAAAATTTTTATTTTATGCTGTATTGAAGGATTTGTTCTGTTCTGTGTATTGTATTGTATTGACCCCCTTCTTTTTGACACCCACTGCATGCCCAACCTACCTGGAAAGGGTCTCTTTGAACTGCCTTTCCCAGGTTTCTTCCATTTTTCCCTACAAGGTTTTTTGGGAGTTTTCCTTGTCTTCTTAGAGAGTCAAGGCTGGGGGGTGTCAAGAGGCAGGGCCTGTTAAAGCCCACTGAGGCACTCCTTGTGTGATTTTGGGCTATACAAAAATAAATTGTATTGTATTGTATATTTTCAGATTTATAAAAATCTAAACTTCAAGAAAGAAATCACAAATTGCAAAATCAGAAAAACCACAGTTTTTCTTTCTTAATTATGCATTTCTTTAAGTTAATACCATCTTTACAATACTTAGAAGCATCCCCATTATAACTGTTATTCTAGTCACTTCCCAACATCACTGTACCTACAGCTGGCCTGATCTGTGATTTCAGTGCATAACTCCTTATCGTATATGAGAAGAAAAATGGAGCAGGTTGCTGCCAGAAACTGAGTTTAAGATTACAAGTTGTTCTTTGCAGTAAGGATGCCTTCTTGTAAGCTTCACATCTGCTTTACCATCACATTTAACACAGGGATGTTTAAATAAAAAATAAAAAGTAATGCGTCAGAAGGTGATTGCAGTATCGACAAGTGCATCTCTGTGAGCACAGTACAACTAAAGTTTTGTTCAGCAAAAAGTAAATTTGTGGTTAATATTTTTATAGAGGCTTGTTGTTATGGAGATACATTCCAGAGTGAACCAGTAATGGTTGCCTGTATTGCAGACCTAAACCTACTGAGATAGGACGCTGCCAGCTTAGTGCAGTATTGAAAATTGGTTGTGGTTTTTATATGCTGGTATAAATTCATTGTTTGAGTTTATTGTTACCACAGTCATTTCATAGATTTTGCACAGTATGCTTTTTTGATCAACATCAGGACTAAACAAAATAATTCCAAATTACAGATGATGCTGTTTGCTGTGCTACTAAAACATCTTCAGTGTCAGGTAATCTAAGTTGAATGTCACTCATATTTCTTAAATTTTTAAAGGCTACTGCAAAAGAAAAATTCACACCTTTTAAATGATGTAACTAGGGATCAAAAACATAATATGAATGCTTACAGTTTGCCAATACATGTGTATGGATGGTTTAAACACTTTTTTGCTTTTTCAAGTATTTTGTGACTAAAAAGTGTTGATCTTTGAGACAGCAATAATATTAAATGGAGTGGAGTAATTTACACTTTTTGTGGATAGTATATTGTGGCATCCATAGTATTAATTTTAATTAATTGTACAGTCTATAGGTTATAGTAATCAGAAAATAAAAAAATCAAAAGAAAGGAAAGCCCGAATACCAAAAACTAAAGCTGCTGAGTAATAATATTAAGCATTTTGTATTCTGCACATGTTTGTTGCACTCTGTTCGCCTGCTTAGCTTCGTACACTCTTTCAGCAGCGCCTGGTGGATGCATTCACAAGATAAATGTCCTGAGGCAAGTGTTCAGATCATCACATTGTTCATTCTTCTGGTTGGACTAATCTGTCTCGGTATTTTAGAAATTGCTAAATTTGTGTTGATGAACAGAATGTACAGTACCTACTACGTTCAGCAGCACAATCCCGAGAGCAGTTGTGTAATGCATAAAAAGTAACTTGCTTTAAGTATTCCGAACAAATAACAAATAACAAAATACTTTGTTATTGAAGTTAAAATACCTGAGTTGTTGTTATCGCAGCAGCACTGATTTAAGGCAAGAAGCATTTGTATCAGAGCAATGCTTCAGTTGCTCCAGTTGCACAGCCAAGCAGGAAAGAGTGTGCTGAGTACAATCCAACCATCCATCCATCCATTATCCAACCCGCTATATCCTAACTACAGGGTCACGGGGGTCTGCTGGAGCCAATCTATTAATAGAAAAATATTAATAAAATGTCAGTTTAGTTTAAATACAGCTATTTGCTATAGATATGTTGAAACAGTGTAATTTGGATGAGGCAGAGGCCAGTGTTCATACAGTACATTGAATCTTTGGGGACTCAGGTCAAAGATGTAAAAAAGGGATGAATGTTGTTTATGCACATGAAAGACTAAGCATATTTTTAAGACACAAGAAAATTACAGCCGGCTTCAAGCTTGTTTTAAAAGTTACAATGGCTGATTATAACCTTTTAACTTTTTTTTTTATGTTAACAACATTGGAGCGTTTTGCCAAAGGAGAACTCCAGAAAATTACTTGTACACGTAAACGATTTTTGAGAAATCGGGTGTCTGGTTACTCACCTTATCTCGGTTACGTGTATGCATAATTTAAAAGGTGTGTAAAATTCCTCATCTCGCTATTTTGGAATACTTGTCATCATTAACGTTAATTATGTCTAGTACTACTTATGTATAATACATTTAGCACTTTGCCCACTGAAGAAAATTGGAAATGTATGAACATTTATTTTTAAGTTGGTATTGTGTATTATTGTGTATAATATAGATAATATACAGGTAGTTCCCAAGTTACGGACATCCAACCTATGACTTATGAACAGGGCCGCAGCAGCAACGCATGCACCTCAGTAACTGCCGCTCCGTTATCTTCAGCCTGGGGATGCTGCAAGTGGTGGCTGGAGGGGGGCGATTTTGCTGCTCGCGCAGTGTAGTGTCCCTCGGGTGGGTCCCGGCGGCAAGCGGTGACCTGTTGTCCATAGTCACTGGGGCCACAGGTGTTGCTCGTGTGCAGGATGGAGGCTTGATGTGGCGCTTCGCTGCCCGCCCACCATGCCGCCACAGCTACCGCTTCTGACTGGACGCAGGCTGGATGGAGCGGAGGAGGTCATTTCATTGCCTGGCCACCACACATGGCTTCCCCGTTCGTTCTCGGTGGGTTGCTTGTGATGCTTCAAGCGGCGACCCAGTTGTGGCTGAATGGAGGCCATTGAGGGTGAACAGGGCGGTGGGGGGTAGCATTGTAGTGTGTCTCGGGTGGCTGCCTGTTGAATGGGGGTGGTGGTGGGTGATTCACTACCCACCTTTGGCTGCACCGTGTTCGTTCTTGGTGGGCGGACGCTGCAGGCAGCATACTGTAGTGGAGGTGACAGTGTGGTGGGTGGGTGGTGAACTGCCCCTCGCTGCCCCCATTCATTCTCAATAGCAAGCCTGCTTGTACTGTTACGCACATAGCAGGAAGTTGTCTCTTGTCAGTACATCAGACGTGTTGACGACGAGGGAATTCCTGCTATGATAGCGTGTACAGTGCTGTGCAGAAGAGGTCATCTTAACCTTTTGTCTTCACCCTTCAAGAATGTCTCTGAAACACAAATCTGATGGAAGTGCTGGTTATACAGTAAAGAAGAGAAAAACCATCACCATTAAATAAAGTAGAAATAATAAAAAGGTCAGAGAGGGGTGAAACTCCATCATTCATTGGCAGAGCACTTGGTTAAAGTCAGTTAACAATAGCATTTATTAAAATAATGTACCTGTTCCGACTTACAAATTCAACTTAAGTACAAACCTACAGTCCCTACCTCGTACGTAACCCGGGGACTGCCTGTATATATAATCCTTATATATAATACACTACCGTGGCTGTTTGTTTATCTGTCCAGGATTTTAAATCACCTGTAGCTCGCAAACCATTTGAACTATTGACCTGAAATTTTTTACACATATACTACGTAACATCTACTATCCGCTTTCAGGGTGATGATTTTTATTACTGTTTTTATTTTATTTTATTGTAGAATCAACTCTCAGCTGTGTGCAGCAGGGTGGCCTTTAGGCACATGCGTATGGGGGCCGTTATCATTCTCTACCACCTTTGCTAATCATTCTTGAGGCAGATTGAAGACTTAAGTGCCAGCGTAAGTGAAAATTTAAAGAAAACGTACTAAGTAATTGCAACACAAAAAGTAACTTAATCAGTTTTAACGCAAAAAGATGCAGACGAAAGAAGAGAATCAGCGGGCCGCTAGGGTGGAGAAAAGAAGAGCTGCTCAGGAAGCAGCAAGCGCATCAACCTCTGAGCAAACGAATGCTAAACAGAGACCGATAAAGAGGATGAAAACTAGGAATGCTCAAGTCAAGTGTATTCACTGCACGTTATTGTGCAGTACGCCGTTACTGGTATGTATATACTAGCTGTCCCCCACATAGTTTAAACAGGAAAAGCATTAAACATCAATAAAAAATTTAACAATTTGTATTGGGAAGAATTTATATTGATAACTTTTGTATGTGAGGGTCACTTGATATACAGTATTTTTGGTTTTGCTATTGGGGAGAGAATGTAGCTGTGATCTCTTCAACATATGGCAAGAGGTAGAGCAACTCTAAAGGAGACTGGCGCATGAGTGAGGAAGGCCCCGCCTTGTTCCCTACTCCTGAGGTCCCACCTCCCCCTCCCCACAGCCTGTCTCTCGGATTTGTGCAAATAAATCGGTGCCGCAACTGAACTATAATACTTAGCGTGATGAGAGAAGTCGCAAAATCAACCAGAATGTTCAAGCAAATTATAGAAAAAAAAAACTAATTAAATCCATAAAGTAGTTCTCAGGTGAAAAGTGGACAGATATACAGATAGACAGACAGATATTGTATTTAATATATATATATATATATATATTGTCAGGGATGCCAGGGGCAACAACCCGGCCGGGATGCCTTGAGGGACCGGAAGAGGGTCTACGTCCACCCTGGATCACGTGGAGGCCACCATCCTGGTTGCATTTGGGGCCACGGGTAGAGGGCTTGGAAGCCCAACCCTGTAGGGGCCCGTGGTCACCGCCAGAGGGCGCCCCAATGCCTTGGGAACCCTGGACCTCAGCACTTCCGCCACACTGGGGCGTGTCGGTGGGAGATTGCCGCGGAGCAGCGTGTGTCGCAAATGCTACATGCTCTCCGGGCAGAGCTGCGAGTCCTGGAGATGAAGGCGGTCGTGTCTTTCGAAGAGCTTTTAACGGCGATCAGACGGCCCGACGCTGGATTCTTCAGCCGGAGGTGTATGGCGGGGAAGGTGAGTACAGCCGTCCCCGTACAGCATGAAGGAGGGTCTGCTGAAAACAGCTGTGATTGTAATGATCAGCAATAAGTAAGCAGTCCTCCGACAGTGGATGCAGCGCAGGGGGCTGTGCGCGCGATGAGGGGAGAGGCCGCGGGGGGGCTGGCAGGACACGGGCTGTTGAGTGCCCCAGGTCCTAGCGCCCTCCGCCCCGAGTCGGCAGCAGTCTCGCACCGCTCTACAGGGATGCAGACGGGAAGAAGTCTCTTTCTTTCCAATAAGGAGACTCAGACCGTCAGGGTGTCCCAGAGCGACAGGAGGAATCGGAGAGTGAATGCCGGTTCCTCCTATAGGATGGGACGTGGTGCTGGGTGCACACGTTCGTGTGCTGGCTGCCCTCTGCAGGGGCAGAGGGAATCCTTGAGGTCAGAGGAGAGGAAAGGAGTGCAGGCGGTTCCGTCTATTCCAACGACAGGAAGGACACGGAACCCGCGGAGGGGGTGCCGAACAGGCAAGTGCCGGATGGAGGGGGGAACGCTGCCAATGCGTGGCACAAAGGGACGCCAGGGAAGGGTGTCCAGGCAGCGATTCTGCCCCTTTGTTTCAGGGCCGGACCCCGGACAAGCAGTAGAACCCACTACCCACTTCGTTGGGAACCTGCCCTCAGGAGGCGGACTGTCTGTTGGAAGGACTCTCCGACTCTCCGCTGGCGTGCGGGTGCCGCCACGGCTGGAGGAGGCTGCAAGGGAGTGAGTAGCTCCAACCAAAGGGGCGCGAAAACCTCGGAGGGGGTGACGAAGGACTGGGCACCAGGGTGCTGGTAAGGGGGGGGGGAGCGCAGCCTGGGCGAGGCACAGGAGGACACCAAGTGGTGGTGTCCAGGTGGCGTCGCCGCCCCTATCCCTGTTGGGAGAACAGGACCGGACCTCAGCTGCCCAGGAGTAGGACCCGCTTCGGGGGTAAGCTGCCCTCGCGGGACGTGTCGCTCCACCCGAGTGGTCTTCGCTGGCTGTGGGGCACTGTCAGGGATGCCAGGGGCAACGACCCGGCCGGGACACCTTGAGGGACCGGAAGAGGGTCTACGCCCACCCTGGATCACGTGGGGGCCGCCTTCCTGGTTGCATTGGGGGCCATGGGTAGAGGGCTTGGAAGCCCAATCCTGTAGGGACCCGTAGTCACCGGCAGGGGGCGCCCCAATGCCTTGGGAATCCTGGACCTCAACACTTCCGCCACACCAGTAAGTGCTGGGGGGAAGAGAAGCAGGGACACCCGGAGAGCTTCCGGGAGAACAGCCGGCACTTCTGCCACACTGGGGCGTGTCGGCGAGAGATTGCCGGGGAGCACCTGGAGCTCATCCGGTCGCTGATAAAAGGGGCCGCCTCCTTCATTGGCGAGAGTCGGGAGCAGAGTGGACTGAGCTGGAAGAAAGGTGGCAAGGAGGCGGCCTGAAGGAAGTAAGGCATTGTGTGGCCGGGACTTTGGGGGTTTGTGGTGCACTTTGTGACTTATATTTGTAAATAAACGTGTTTCTGGGTGAAATGAACATATCCGCCTGTCTGTGTCTGGGCCAGTCCCCACAATATATATATATATATATATATATATATATATTTATATAATATACACACACACACACCCTTATATATATGGTATTTGTACTGACAGCACTAAATGGCAGCAGTTTGAGTGAACAATAGAGTCTGTAGAAGGGAAACAGACATGTAAACAGGTAAATCAAGCTCAGGTCGTGAAACTAGAACTCCTAGTTGTGGTCACAGCAAGGAAGTGAAAAATTACTAAGGGCATGCAAAATGACCGAAATAAGGGAGATGAAGGAGAAGATCAGAAAGAACAGGAAAAAGGGTTGTAAACAGTAATCAACTATAATGTAAACAATAACTATAACATATTTTCAAACACAAGATGTAGCTCAAAGTGCTTTACAAGATTCTGAACAAATCCAAATCATATTATATAATATTGTCTACTGTTGAATTCTGCTCTGTACTTGTAATATTTCTATTGCACTATAATTATATTGTATTGAGGATTACTTGTGTACCTACCTGGAAAGGGGTCTCTCTCTGAATTGCTTTCCCAAGGTTTCTTCCATTTTGTTCCTTAAAAGGATGTTTTTGGGAGTTTTTCCTTGTCTTCTTAGAGAGTCAAGGCTGGGTGGCTGTCTAAAGGCAGGGCCTGTTAAAGCCCATTGCGGCAAACCTTGTGTGATTTTTGGGCCATACAAAATAAATTGTATTGTAATATGTCAAAGAAATAGTTTAAAGAAAACAAATTAAATTAGGTAGAATAATAATTAGTAAAACAAAATAAATTAATATGAGCATACATAGCAAATACATAACTAGCAGAAAAGTAAAAACCTTATATATAATATCATATTGTAAGTCTAAAGGTGAGTTTGATGATTAGGTTAGATCCGCCTTAATTCGAGCATCACTACATAGTATTAGTTTGGGGGTATCTCTGTTGGTAAAAAAAGTCCAGATTTTTGGTCCATTACAACAAAATGGGGCCTCACTAGTTATTGTATGTATGGCTCTTCAAATGATAAGCTGATCACTATTGGATGATCTATGGCTATAACTTGGAATGTTGTGGGACTGGCATTCCAAAATATAGAAATTAGAAACATTACTTAATGTTTTACATACCATTAGTATTATTTTAAAATCAGTTTTAAAGAACACGAGTAACCAATGTAACAATGGAAAAACTGTGCTCAACTTTTGTTTTCTGTTTAGGATTCTTGCTGCTGTATTCTGAACTAATTGAACTGGTTAGGTAGTCCTGTTAGGAGTGCACTACAGTAACCTAGGCAACTGAAAACAAAAGTGTAAATTAATTTCTCAGCATCTTGTGGTGTTATAGGAAGTCTTTTTTTCCTTTTCAGATGTTCCATAAAGGAACAAATGGAGTTCTAAAGATATAGTTATCAGTGCAGAACTAGTAGAAACCACTGGGACCCTGAAATGTAAAGCATGGTGAAGGTTCCCTGAAGGTCAGGGGCTGCATTTCTGCAAAGTTGGTGATTTGATCAAAATCAATGGGCCTTCTCAATGCTGAGAGATACAGAGAAATTCTTATCCAATCGCGCAATACCTTCAGTGAGGCATTTGATGGTGCCAGCTTTATTCTGCAGCATGACAAATGATTCCAAGCACATGGCCAAAATCATAAACTACTGGTATCTGCAGTGAAAAGTGGAACAGGGAATCTTGCAACAGATGGTATGGCCCTGACTGAGCCCAGACTCCAGACTGGCTCAATGTTGTTGAGATTATTTGCAGACTTAGATGCAAGTAAGACTGCCAAAACATTCAGTGAAAATGGTGGCAAGTTCTCCAAAAATCTTGAAACAACCTATACCATTGAAGTAGAAACTGCGTGCAAGTGTCCCAACAAGAATTATTGCTGGTTTTAATGTAAAGGGTTGTCACATCAAATATTGATTTAATTTATGTTTGTTTTTTCTGTTCACTGCATTTTCTAGGAAATGATTAATAAAAACTATTTATAGCATTATTTGTAGCATTACTGCTTAACAATGTTTTCCCACAAGTGCCTGAGACTTTTGTTTACTTGTGACTTTTGCGTTGTACTGTACATGCATTATCACACAATGTATAGAATTTTAAGAATTAAGAAATAAACCTTACAGTAACTTGTAAACAGTTACATGCTGACAGAGTTCAAATAAGGCATGTTTGGTAGACTATAGATATTACTTGATATAATAATTTTTCCTGTAACATAAATAAATACTAGGAGCCTTCAAAACAAGGCAAAATACCATGTAACTAAAAACGGAGCAAATTATTTTAAAAAAGCATATAACAAAGAATATTATGTTTGTATATTCCCCAAACTAAATAAGTGGGCAAGAATTTCTGAATGGATTCAGTATTTTGGTTATGTTGCAATAGTAGACTTGTACTATGGATTGGTTCCTGCCATGCCAGCCCGGGCTTCCTTATTATTTATGTCTTTAGTTTGAAAAGTCCCAAGTCAATATGTCCTGCCCTCTAGTGGCATACCAATGTTGAGCATGCTTTCTTTAGATAAGGGCCTTTGAATATACAATTATTACACCTTAATTAAAATGAGCTCTATATTGTATGCTTCAGAAATTGCCAAATAAAAGTTGGTGGCTGATGCATGATGTCTGCTACAAATATGAGAAATGGAATCAGTTTGTCTGAAATGCAACACTTCAGGTCTGCTTGTCCTATGCTGTGTTATGTGTCATCTTTAAAGTAGTTTTAAATTAATGTATGGACTGTAGAATAAGAATGTTATAAAGAAAGTTGATTTATGCAGAAAATACACTCCTGTGTATTCAGTGAAATAATTGAACAACATTTCTATAGGCTGTTCGGTTTGTTGTCACAAGTCTTTTATTATGTTAACCTTTGTAGGAATGTAACAAAACCAGTTCTTCTTGATAAATACTAGCCTTGAATACTGAACTTCGAAAATCTGCTGATGTCATTTTTCTTTTAAGAGAGCAGTTTGGTAAAGCAACAAATTAACTGAAGGAGGTGTAGTGACCATGTTGATTTTCAGTAGCAAACTTTATAAAGTTAAAGGTATTATTTTTCTTGTTCATAAAGTATTTAAATCTAGTTGAATACTATAATGATAACTGAACATTTAAGTACATTTCCCCAAGTAGAAATTATATAAAAAGGAATTGTTACCTTTCATAAATAAAATCTGAGCATACCTTTGTTTAGTGTGCCAACTGTAAAATTTTTAACAAGTTAAACTGAGCAGTTAGTTTTAGGAGCAGAGTTATCGATATAAAAAACAGTGCCATTGTAAATCAAAGTTGAAATCCTTCTATACTAATATTTACCAATTCCTAAATAGTAAAAGCATGTATTTTTAGAAACAAAAATAGAAAGCGTTCTTAAAAATCTTTATCTGCTCTCTGCATGCAGGCATAATCTGAGTAAATAAGCTCAAAATGCTGTGGACAAAGTAGACACAAAGTAATAAAAGATCAATGAAAATTTAAAAAATAGAATACATATAACTGTTCCAAATGAAAATTAAGTGCATAAGTAAATATCAGATGTAAATGTAAAACATAGTAATAGTCTTGATCACAGATCAATAATATAAACTTTAGTTTAGTAGTTAACAGTTTACTGACTAGTAGCTGTTGGAGTGTGTGGTAGTATTGTGTTGAAAGACTAGCTGGATGATTTGTTGTTGAGGTGCCCATCATGATGGAAAGAGCATTCTTCCAGCATCTCTTATCATAAATGTGCTCCATGGAAGGGAGCAAATCCTGGGTGACTAACTTCTTCAGGGTGCATGCAAGTGATATCTTGCCATGAGAGATCAGTGATATATATCCCTAAGAACTTAAAGTTACTCTTTTTCAGAGCAACCACAATAAAGTCAGTAGGCATGTGATCCTCTCTGAATCTTCTAATGTCCCCAAACAACTGCTTTGTTTTGCTGTTTTTGGGAGAGTGACAGCTCTCATTGCCCTCTTGAGAAGTTTAATGTACAGTATTCCCCATATTTTGTCTTTTCATTTTTGGTAAGCAGACCCATTGCTCTTGTTTCATTTGTAAACTTTATAACAGAGTTTGTGGGAAAACGGGAACAAGTTGAACAAAGAGCACTGGCAGCCTCTGGTTTTCCAGTCGATACTGTTTAATGTATATGTCACAAGCTTGACAGTCTTGAGGTTTACCATTCAGTACATCTTGGATCCTATGACATGGTTTGTGGAACTTAGTTCAGTGGTTCTGAGTTTTATTACTAGCTTCAATGGTATGATGGTATGGAGTACCAATCAAATAAAATAATATTCTCACACAAATGTTCCTTTTGTGAAGGTAGATTAGTGTGTAGGATATTTGGTGGTATATCCCCTGGGATACTAGATTTGATATGAGCAAGGTTCAACATCTCGGAGCACTTCATGATGGCAGGATATGTGCCACAGACTGATAGGCATTCAGACAATTGATTGTCGATTTCTTTGTGGTCATTTGAAAGCAGATGGAGACTGTAACTCTGTGAGAGACAGTTTCAGTACCCCTTCGGTCACATATTGAAGAAGGTGTCACAGAAGATACTTGCCAGTTGATTAGATAATTTTTGATTGCACAAGTAGAGATATAGCTTAATGAGGGTTAACTCTCACCCAGTATCTGCTACCTCTATGGACAGCATGTCTACCTGATCATCTGGTAAAGCTGTGGCACTGTTGTTTGTTTGATTCAAAACAAGATTAAAATGCATTAAGCTTAGGTGGCAAGGAAGCATTAAATCATACTATGCAGATGATTTTGCTTTAGTAGTTTGTTATTCCTTGAACTCCATATTGTATCTACCACATATACTGTAACATGAATTATTATTGAAATTGTATTCTATGATATTTGTAGTTTTTCTTTGCAGTTCTAAAGGAAGGTTAGAGAGTGCTCACAGATGCTCATAGTGCGTCCTTGTTCCCAGTTAAGGGTATGGGTCTATCTCTATATATATATAAATTCCGACGTCTGTCTGTATGACTGTTCGCTTTTCAGTTAATGGATTTAGATCGGATTTTTTTCTATAATATCTATAACATCCCAGATGATTTTGTGACTTCTCTCATATGTGTGCTAATTATTATAGTTCGGTTGTGGCATGAATCCGAGAGACAGGCTGTGGGGAGGGGGAGGTGGGACCTCAGGAGTAGGGAACCAGGCGGGGCCATCCTCACTCACGCGCCAGTCTCTTTTCGAGTTGCTCTACCTCTTGCCACGTGTTGGAGCATACTTGCCTCCACTTATCTAGTAAAACCTGTTTGTTCAGCAAACATTATCATCTAGAGATTGTTAAAGAGTAACATTTGATGTTTTTGAGAGAGAGAGTTCACAGCTATGTGTGTTTTAGAGGGTACCTGCATATTGCCAGAGATTTCACGGCCACGTGCTCTTCTTCCCACATGGGGAGCACTCTCCCGTCAGAGCTAAACATGATTAGATACAGTGGCAACGTTTGACATTGGAGCGTACCTACGTTCCGCGTGGTCAGAGATACCTTGCCAACTTTTTACATGTTTATGCAAAGAGATCACACCTACATTCTCGCCCATTATAGCAAAACCAAAAATATTGTATATCAAGAGGCCCTCGGATATGAAATCTGTCAGTATAAATTCTTTTCAATACAAATTATTACATTTAAAAAAAAATAAATAAATTTATGGATTTTTTAAAGTTTGTCCTATTTCATTTCTCTGCCGGCGGAGCCATGGGGGACAACTAGTTTATCATATTTCTCGAACTAACCTTTTAGAAGCAATTCTGGTAAATGACGTCTTTTCCGTCTCGGCATTATGATTTGGTTTGAAAGTGAAAAGTGCTCAAACTGTTGTCCATCTTTACTGTCACTACTTTTTAATATTCATATTATTCATATTGTTCTAAGGTCACTAACAGGGTAACAGTCATTTTCTAAAAAAACTTAAGTGTTAAGTATTGGGTTGAAGTTGTGTGTATTTGATATTTTTTTGTTTATTTGGAATTATTATTTCTCATGCTTTTGTTACATCTACTGGTTTCGTATGTGATGTGATAATTGTGTACTGTCCCATTAAATGTAATTGTTTTCCCTGTTCTTTGTGGGTGGAGCTCCAAGAGGTGGAGCATCTGATGTCACCACTCATTGGTGCTCCTTCACTCTATTTAAACTTAGTAAAATTGCTCAGGAATGGGAATCATTCATCTATTGTGTAATTATAATAAGTATTGTGTTTTCTTTCCTTCTTGATTGGTTTTGCACTTTTTAAAGGTTTTTGATTTATGGATTTCATATTAGAACCTTGTTTAATTGGAAATGCCTTTTAGGCATTATTTGCTCTTTTAAGCTTTACTTTTTATTATATGTGTTTACTAATATATTATTAACTTATTAGGGTTCTTTTTTACACTTTTAGTGCATTAGCAGGAGGTTGATGGTGACCCTCCTCTTTGTGGGGCTATCGCTTTATTTTTGTAATATTTATAGTTGTTTGTCAGGTTCCCATTTTTTTCAGGGGTTTTTCAGCAAGTGTCTTAGGAGCTTGACTAAAATTAAAGTTTCTCCTGCTGGGCAGACCAAGTGGGCTTCTGCCCTGCTCTCTAGCCAGTTTTTGCAGGCCAACACCTCTTTTGCCTTAAGGATACTCCATAATCATAACACTAAGGGTAGAAACTGTTGTAAGTAGATGGACGCTTGATGGCACTATTGGCCACCTTTTGCCCAACAGTATGCAGGACACGGGGTAAAATCACCAAGAAGTTGATTTTTAATTATTTTCTTAAATAAAGTGCACAAAGCACCTCCACCATCGCAATACACAATAAATCAATAATCACAAATATAATACTACAATCCTCCTCTCCCAGCAGCTCTGTCACACTCCCTCCCAACTCCAGCTCAGCTAGCTGGGTCTCCCGTAGTCCTTGACCCAGAAGTGTGTCTCCTCATCTGTTCACGTGACTTGTCAGCACTTCCGGGTCAGATGAAGAATTACATTTTTCTTCAGCCCGGAAGTACTTCTTTTCTTCTGTCCCCGTGACTTGGGAGTACTTCCAGGCTACAGGGAAAATAAAAACCCCCGAGTCTCCCTGCAGTGTCACACGATGGCACCTACGGCCACCCAGCAGGGCTGTAAAACCAAACTCCATCTCCCACAGTGCCCTGCGGGAATCCGGAGTACCTCCATGCTGCAGGGAAGATGCCATTTAGCGTCTTGGAGATGTTAGCCGGGATGAGCTGCCAGCCGTCCATCACGCTATATTCTAAAAAATCTAAAAAAGATCATAGAACTTTTGTGCACAAATTTGTTGGTTTTGATTGGTCCATCCAGGTAACTTTGATGATGCCTACGCATTGTTCAGTTAACATTTGTTCAACCAAAAGCAAATAACAAAAGTACCACCTGTAAATCATATTTTACACAAATAATGTCAAAACTATAAAGCAGTTAACCAGTTCTAGTTCATCTTCTCCAGGTAACACTTTAAAATTTCAAAATTGTTTTTGTATAATTATACCATCACTGTTTAAAGTGGGATGCTTTACCCTCTTTTACTGAAACCTCTGGAAATAACTGTCTTAGGATTTCTCCAGGCGGAAACCAAGAAACACTTTCTCACAGACTGATGCAGCATAATAGTAAATGCAAAAATGTCTAACATTTAACAGATTAAAAGAAAATGCAAGCAGTATAACAGTAATAATAGTAATAGATAGAAAACAAATACATATTTGTTTGAATAATATTTAATAAGAAAGTCATGTATAAGAATGCAAAGTATTGCATGGATATGAATGACAAATTTCATTGCTGCTTACTACCTCCACTAGTAGCACCCTTTGCTTGGGAAAGGAAGGCCCATTTATTTCTTTCAGTAGGAGCTCATAAGTTACTGATTCACTTCTCAGCTTTCTGGAATCAACCTGCTTTTTCACATCCTCCTTTGGGTATGCATGTAGAACAGATTAGAAGCCAAAGAGTGGTTTTAGTACAGCAACTGTGTAAAGTTGAATTCACTACATGTTTTGTGTTATTTCTTTGCACTGTGAATATAAATGTATCAGTAATGTTGTGAAAATATTAATACTAATGTATATGGGCAAAGAATGCAACAATATATGCATGATTTTTAATGGCTGTGATGATTTGCATTTTAGTTCAAAGTAATTTTGATTTATTGTGTTTTCCCTGTACACCTAGACTTTCAAAAATATATGTCATACTACATACCTGAATGCCAAAAAGAAAAAGTGGCAGACATAATGTGGATTAGTCTGGAGATTGACATTTTGAAGTGCTCTATTTGTGCTAGTGTACTTTGCACATCTTTTAACTCAATGTTATGTAGTACCTCTAATTGTTACTGTATGCTGTTTGTTTGTTCTAGTTTATCATATTTTTACTTTTCCCCTATTTCAGCTCTGTGATGTTTTGCTTGTTCTCTAAATTGTTTTAAACAGGCACTCATTACTACCCATGTAGAAAAAAAGGTGAGCAAAGTAAATCATTTTAGTTTCATTCATAAGGTTCATTCATAAGGCCTACATATTTAAAGTAACACAGTGATGGTGCAATATTAGAGCTTTTTAACACCACATTATTCTTGTTTTCTGTCACTTTGCTCCATGTTAAATATTTGGTGACTTAGCAGTACATTTAGTACATCTAAGTATATGTCTGATCTTTTCTCATACAGCCCAATGATGGAGTGCCCTGGGCTGCCTTTTGTCTTGTTTCTCATGGTGCTGGCAGCTATAGCCACAGTGAATGATATTAGTTGGGTCTGTCAATAGAATGAAGCTGAGTACCCCAACACAAACAAAACCACTGCTGGTGACAGTGATGTACTTTACGTTGTTCTGTATGTAAAGAGTTCTCAGACATTTTTCAGTGTTTTTGTCTTATAGGTTTGCATTTAAGCAAATTGAGATGTGGAATCTGTGCAATGGACAAGAACACCCTTAGGAAAGATTTTGAAACTGAATCCTATTAATAAGGGTGTAATTTTATATATTTTATGTTTCTTTTTAGCTGCATTTATAGCCTTTTAAAGATCAAGTTCAAATTTATGTCATCATTTTTTATGACAAATAAAAAAAAATTGCTTTGTTCATTTAATAGTAAATGTAATGTTTATAGCAGGAGAGTCTGTAAAATATATATTACCCTTGTGGGTAGTTTGATAGAAACTCATAACAGAATCATAAACTAAATTAATACATCCCCTCATATTAATTTGCAATGCAGGAAATCAATAGATTTACCAGTCTCCAAAGATATATGGTGAGATGCTCTTTATGATAAAGGCCTTCCTTGCTAATTCAAGATTTTAATAGATGGAAGTGTTTTAGTCTGAAATTAGAAGGAAGTAAAACCTATGTGAGTTGCAATCAAAGAAGAATTTTAGTCTTGCCTTTTTATTAGAAGAGGTTGAGAAACACACATAAAATGCTTACATGTTTGGAAAAATTACAAAATATTTTAAAGTGCATTGGAAAACAAGTAACAAGTTTTCCTTACGTGTTAGGCATCTTTTAGTAGAAATGTAAAATGCATCACTTTAAGTATCTTTTTTTCTTTTTAAAATACTTTTACCCCCAGATCAGAGATTTTCTCCATTCTCAGTATGTCGGGCAATCCCTTGACATGAACTAATTTCTCCACCATAAGCCACATGTTCCTCATTGAGCTTTCCTCTGCCTTCGGAAATTTATGCACAACTTGTTCCAGGTTTTACCTCCCTAAAATATATTGTGACTTCAAAAACAGTTTTAGTTTAGCACATTTTGTACAAATCTACACAGTAGTATAAAGTGAGATAGTGCTTACATAAACGGCTGATCCAAAGACAACCTGCTGTATCAGAGATGAGCTCTGCACATGCAAACTAAGAACTTTAGTCCTTGGCATGTGTAAATAGGCCTTGTCTACACGCGCAAAGTTCACCCTGTCCACTGTTTAGATTCCTCTTTACTTTATTCCCCTCTTCACATGTTAAATTTAAATGGTTTAAAACAAACTGGAACAGGTAAAATCAACAGTTTGCAACAAGCTACTTTATAACCCAGTTTGTGTCTACCCTAGTGCAGAGCAAACTAGCAGGTGAGAAAGAGAGAGCGCACAGTATGATTGCAAGAACAGAAAAGGCTGCAACCCCATCTCCAGGGGCCTCATGTATAAACGATGCGTACGCACAGAAATGTTGCATAAGAACTTTTCCACTTTCAAATCGCGATGTATAAAACCTACACTTGGCTTAAAGCCATGCACTTTTCCACGGTACCTCATGCCTTGTCATACGCAAGTTCTCCGCTCGGTTTTGCAGACTGGCGGCACCCAGCGTCAAAGCAATGGTACTGTTCCTGTGTGGTTACTCATTATTTTTCTGACGCGGCTTTATAAATACACTGAAACTAACCGCATATTGTTTATTAGTATAACGCATCTGATTGTAATAAACCGTAGTATTCCAAATACCATAACTGCTTTAGTGTTGTTACTCTCACTTCTCCTTCTTCTTCTTCTTTCAGCTCCTCCCATTAGGAGTTGCCACAGCGGATTATCTTTTTCCATATTACTCTCACTGCACCACTCGGAGTATTTATATCACTGTATCTGAGTGTGAATCACAGCAGCAGCTGATCGGAAAGAGAATTATCGGTATACAGCTTCAAGTACACGCTGTCTCAGCCACGGCAAAGCGTTTCAAAGCCTTTCTTATGCGGACCTCGCGTTCAGAAACAGTTTCATCCCAAGAACTATAAACGCACTCAATTAATTGCTCCTTGTAGAACTGTTTGTACTTATAAGTACAATCACCACACTGTAAACTTGCACTACAGTTATAATATCGCACAACCTGAGCCACTTTTTAAAGAGCGTATTTACATATGATGACGATATAATTTTTAAGGTGAAATGCAATGGTATCAATTCCTTCATCCTCCAGGAACTGCCTGCATACTCTCACCACATGAGGCCAGGAATTGTCGTGCACCAGGAGCCACTGTACCAGCATAGGGTCTGACAATGGGTCCAAGGATTTCATCCTGATACGTAATGGCAGCCAAGGTGCCTTTGTCAAGCCTGTAGCGGTCTGTGTGACCCTCCATGGATATGCCTCCCCAGACAATCATTAACCCACCACCAAACTGCTCATGCTGAATGATGTTACAGGCAGCATAATGTTCTCCATGGCTTCTCCAGATCCTTTCACTTCTGTCACGTGCTCAGGGTGAACCTGCTCTCATCTGTAAAAAGCACAGGGCACCAGTGGTGCATCTGCCAATTCTGGTATTCTATGGCGAATGCCAATCGAGCTGCATGCTGCTGGGCAGTGAGCTCAGGGCCCATTAGAGGACATGGGGCCCTTGGGTCACCCTCATGAAGTCTTTCTGGTTGTTTGGTCAGAGACATTCACACCAGTGGCCTGCTGGAGGTCATTTTATAGGGCTCTGGCAGTGCTCATCCTGTTCCTCCTTGCCCAAAGGAGCAGATACTGGTCCTGCTGATGGGTTATCTTGATGTTTTGTCTCATAGTGCCGTCTTAGATTAAATTCTGTAATTACAGCCACATTAGCTCCACAAATGAGACACACGGGTTTACCGGCAATGTCAGTAAACATATACTCAGCCTCCCATCGGTTTTTAAAGGATCTATGTTCAGAATCACCTTTTCTCTTTGGCATTGTGTGGGCTAGCTTCGCAATAACTTGCAGCATCATAAGCTAGACTTGATTAACGCGGTAAGTGTTCGGCAAGGCAGCTGAAGCGCTGCATTATGGGATCTGTAGTTTATTGTGTTATCAGCGCTTCATATCCCCGGGCCATTAACAATAATCTATACTAATAAAAGGCAAAGCCCTCACTGACTGACTCACTGACTGACTGACTGACTCATCACTAATTCTCCAACTTCCCGTATTGGCAGAAGGCTGAAATTTGGCAGGCTCATTCCTTACAGCTTTCTTACAAAAGTTGGGCAGGTTTCATTTCAAAATTCTACACGTAATGGTCATAACTGGAAGCTATTTTTCTGCATATACTGTAATAATGGAGTTGAGCTCGAAAGCCGTGGAGGGGCGGAGTTTCGTGTGACATCATCACGCCCCCCATGTAATCACGTAGTACGTAGAAAAACAGGAAGAACTCCTTAAACCGATGAAAAAAAAAAACATACATTATATAATTAAGAAGGCAGCGAAACAATTAGAAGCGAGCGAGTGACATCTAAAACCATATTCAGCGGCTCACGTGAACTGACGAAGTGCGCAGACAAAAAGCAACAGTTCCAAAGAGTGCTGAACAAAAACCGAATTACACTGCTATGCTCAAATAGACAAACTACACGCTGTGGCGCAATAGTAGTGCCTTTGCCTCTAGCGGCGGTGTCTAAAGTTCGATTCCCGAGAGGGGATGTACTGAGTATGTGCGTGTGCTTCCGATTCATTTTAGCCTCACATCCCCTTGGTTTGAGGCGTATGAAAAAATATGCGGTTAACGCAGAAAGTTTGAATTGCGCGATCACATTTGAAAAAATATATCTTTTCAACTTCTATTTAGTCAACACTTAGCATATTCATATGTAAGGCTGCTGCGCAACTCACCACGCCTCCCATGTAATTGACTGGCTTCCCATATAAGGCCATTCTTGGCTGTGGTGTCTTTATTGGTTTCCTTGCTTCAACAAGGAAGCAGCTTTCTCACAGCTTCTGCGCTGTTTTATAAAGGAACGACATATACGAAAGTCATTTATCCTTGCTTGCAGAGGCAACCTTTTTATTTAATCCACGGGTTCTGCGCTGTGTTATTGTTCATTTGTTACGATTATTATACTTATTGTGTACGTATTTTACACTTAGTTTACTGTTCAAGTACCCATTTCTTTTATTTAATCCGTGGCTTTTCTGCTGTTGTTTTGTTCGTTTATTACAATTATACTTATTTCATTCACTTTCTTTCAGGCAAAGAATGTTAAATGAAATGAATCGAGAAGCATGCGTACATACTTAGTGCATCCCCTCAGCGCTAGAGGCGAAGCCTCTACTATTGTGCCACGGCGTGTGGTTTGTCTATTTGAGCGTAGCAGTGTAATTCGGTTTTTGTTCAGCACTCTTTGGAGCTGTTGCATTTTGTCAGTGCACTGCGTCAGTTCACGTGAGCCACTGAATATGGTTTTATATGTTACTCGCTCGCTTCTAATTGTTTTGCTGCCTTCTTAATTATATAATGCATGTTTTCTTTAGTGCTTCGTGTAGCTCTTCCTGGTTTTCTACGTAATGCATGATTACATAAGAGGCGTGATGATGTCACACGAAACTCCGCCCCCCACGGCTTTCGAGCTCAACTCCATTACAGTAAATGGAGAAAAAATAGCTTCTAGTTATGACCATTATGCGTAAAATTTCGAAATGAAACCTGCCCAACTGTTGTAAGGAAGCTGTACGGAATGAGCCTGCCAAATTTCAGCCTTCTACCTACACGGGAAGTTGAAGAATTAGTGATGAGTCAGTCAGTGAGGGCTTTGCCTTTTATTAGTATAGATACAGATAAAACTTTAACTTCATTTAAATAATCTATATTCTTCACTGGGAGTGTCGTGAAGGATGTAATAATTAAACATGTACTACGAAGATATTTCAATGTTCCTTAAACGTTTTGAAGAATTGGCGCTAAGCTTACAGATGGCTTAACTTCTATTACAGAACTGATTGTGTGGCGATCGGTTACTTGGGGAAAGAAAAGTACTGACTGCAGTGACGGCTACGCCAATATATATTGAATATAAAACAGAAAGAAAATAACAACACAGCGACAAATTTCGGCAAAAGTTAAATGCTTGTGTCATGAGCACGATGCGGCTGTGCAGTGTCTGCAACGGACGTGGCCATCCACCGTGCATAAGCTACCGTACTGACATTGGCGCCCAGTGCCACCGCAAGCCTAGAGCCGCCCCCTGAGTACTGCTGCAATAAATTATTTCATCGAAATGAAACACATGTTTAATAACGTGCTTTAACTCCTATTATCATTAAAATGATATCACGTATACATCTCAGTATTTTAGTTATTCAGAGAGCTGAAATATCATGAATGTCATGGATTCTGTGTCCAGTTGGAGGAAGAGAGCCAGTTTAAGAAGCAAGTAGTGATTCACACACATAGAGCACATAGAAGATCAAATACAAAACAAAGCATTTAACGTGCTACTTTAATTACGATGTGATTTGAGAAACTGGTTAATTAAACGATTTTAAGATGAAGTTTATGATGTTCTAATTTAATGACAAAATTAACTACGTGATTAAAGTGGAAATGTCGAGATTGAAGTTGACATTTCGTGCTCTTTCCCCACTGTGTGCCTTTTTTTCTCTGTACCCTAATAAGCTTTCATATGACACTCAGACAGTGGGCTACAACTCGCCTTTTCACTGCGACTTTGATATGTGTTTTCTTTTTTATTTCCGGCACTGTGCAACAATGTGAACATGAGCTTTCAAGTTTCTCCAAAACGGTATGTCACTCGATCAACTTCTTTTTGTTGATTATACCACGATTTAATTAAACAAATAGTATGTTTTTCCTTTGCCTCCACTTGGTATTCGCTGAAATTCTTATATTTTCCCCCGTGCTTTTCCCATTGTCTTTTCACAGAAGGCTGCGCTTAAGGGCGATTTATATTGATTTGCATATTCAAAGAAGCGTAATTCTGGGAGGAGTTGGGGCGTTACATAAAGTGCATGCACGAGCGTTAGTTTTCACGCTGATCGGGATTTATGTATCAGAAGAACGTGGAAGTTGGAGTACACACAGATTCCTGCATCTGGATTTTTCTGTGCGTAAGCACATTTCAGCTTTTGTGATTACACCATGTTATAGTGCGAGTTCTACGCATGGCGTTATACATGAGGCCCCAGATGTTTAAGCACCAACCACCAACATAAACATAACATGGAATAAATTGCAGAGACATTGTGTCATGCTAGCAGATATTCTGGAGGCACTGTGCAATCCATGTAACCTTCCAATGCTTAGCAGAATTCACCAAAAACAAGACAGATATTAAGTATGACCATTTTGAGTTGCTTCAATTTGACATTAATAAGTTCTAATTTTGTATATATCTTTACACGCTTCTAATTCTTTTTACAAAATACAAAATTTCTTTGCTTTTAACATCCCTACTTAATATTTTAATTTAATAAAACTAGTCTTCTAATTAGTTTCTGATTATAGTTTTCATAATTTTGCATTGATATTTTATTTAGAAAGCACATTTAAACACAACAAATGTTAATGCAAGTGATGTACATAAACACAGGATAAAGTGATTTCAGAAAAAAGTCAATAAAATCTTTAACATACAAATTTGTTAAATATAAAAATTGAATAAAAACAATCACAAATCTTATTAATCTATTAAAAATCTATAATAAACATTTGACGCTATTACCTTTAAACCTCTCCATATGCCAGTGAGAAAAGAAAAAAACAATTAATTGAGATTTTAAAATATCAATAGTGTTTAAGTATGGAGTATAAAAGGGTAGACTATGTGATAAAATGGGGCAGCCACAGAAAAAGCATGACAACCCTTAAACTACAGTTCAGACTACATAATTTATTATTATTATTATTACCTGCGGTGGGTTGGCGCCCTGCCCGGGATTGGTTCCTGCCTTGTGCCCTGTGTTGGCTGGGATTGGCTCCAGCAGACCCCCGTGACCCTGTGTTCGGATTCATCGGGTTGGAAAATGGATGGATGGATTATTATTACTCGACAGAAGTTTTTTTTTGATCCAATGATCGCAGATGTTTAGAGGTGCAGTAGGTGAAATGGAGGTTTAATAGATACAACGTGGTGCCAAACCACTGTGTGCTTTAAAGACAAACAAGATAGGGAAGATTGACTAATGCCGAAATAAAGAGAATTACAATAACCAAGATGAGAAGAAATACATGTATGAATAAATCTCTCAGAGTCTATAAAACAAAAGCACAGATATCAGGTTGCCAATCCACTTAAACTGCAGGAAATTGCCCCTTACCACATTGTCAACAAGGCTTTTTGTTGTCATTCTTATGGAATAGAGTTCTTTCTGCAGCTTTCCAGTCATCAAGTGTTTTTCCCACCTGAAGTGAATGCAATAATATGCTTAATATAGGTTTATGAATGAGGTCTCCTGTTTCCTTCAGTACCTCTGGTAAAAGCCAGTCACGAACAAGGGTTTGTCTTTTTACTGTAGTGAAGGGCCTGAAACACATCTAACTCTTCTATGTTTTACTGCTACAGTACCTGGACTCTTCCATTTACTTTTTAAGTATTAAAATATTTATGTAGTTCATTGCTCATTGCTACTAATTTTGAATGATTTTTCTTACTGCATCTTTGAAACTATTTAAATTATTTTTTTCCTATAGTAAATAAAGTTATTTTAGTAAGTAATAATTTTATCTTGCACAGGTGTTTGTTTACATTAGTCAGGAAAATAACTTTGTGATAAACTAATATTTCATATATATAGATATATTATAGATATATTATCATGAGTGTTCATATTAAAAGTTAAACCAAAAAGATGTTTGTACTTAAAACAGAGATGTTTAGGACACGATTGGAAAATAGACTTTCCTCGTAAAGTACATCTGTCGTTTATACTGTTGTGTAAGTTAATGATAAGTGCTACAGTTGTGTTTTGACAAAAGAGGAGAAAAATGATATGTATGTCATATAACTGGTTTAGGAGGAAAAAAGAGTGTATGTAATATTTGTGAATAGAGGTGTTGAGACTTGTAATTTTAAGCCTACTTTAGTGTAAAGTCTTGGATCTGAACCTTAACCTATTTGATGTGAATAAATATTCCAATTCAGTTCTACCAAAAGTACTTTTTGCATACTCTGGGGTGCTCTCACACAGACAAAAGTGTAGTATGTTAAATAATTGGTGAAGTTTAAAAACCTGAATGTTTGTCTTTGATAAACCAGATCTAACAGAAGAAGAGATCCCCTGATTTAATTTTTAGTTTCCAGTCATCCTTTTAGATGTTGAGTGTTTTTAGAAGGAGAATGTGTTGGTGAAACAGACCTGATTTTTCAACTCAGAAATGTTAAGACTTTAAAGAATAACTTGTGTCAATTTTGTAGTCAAGCCAGTCTGTTAAATTTTTGCAGAGAAAAGGAAAACGTTGAATATATGATGTTTAGAACAGCTCATTAGTTGGGCCTATTTCAGCCTTAATTTATCCAAAGGTTCTAGTTTCTCTGATAATGGCTAAAGATGGTGCTTTGTATAAATATAGGTTGGTAAATTCTGCATCTACTAAAAACTTAGTTGATACTTATTAAAAGTGAAATAATCTATCTGTGAACATTGTTGGAAAAACCTTAAACAATATGCGAAATTTATAGTTTGTTAGTATAAAATCTGTGGGCGGTTTATAAAGTGAGTTTTAAAAAATTCACCCTTAGTGTATGTAAACTTCTGACTTCGGCTGTATAATCCTTAATTGAGGCACTTTTTTAATCTGGAAAGATGGAATGTGTCTCACAATAAGTACCAGTTTGCAGATAAGTATTATATGTGGAAATGTTTTTTCATGAATTCTCCTAATTGTTAAAAAAAAAATCTTTATATAAATGGTTACATCAGTATAAACATTAAATTATTTCCTAGTGTAATTGTCCAAAGAAAAATTAGATGAAACTAATTACACTTTTAATCATAATGCTCAAATTTTGATGATGTTTTCCAAACAGTAAAGGTTTTAACTTTGTCTCCTAGTAATATAATTGGTGTTAAAACATATTGACATTTATTCTGCTAATGTTGAGATTATGTCAGTATTTTAACAATGTAAAACCTGAGATGAGGTAATATTATAAATGTTAAAATACATCAATGTCTCTGTTCAATGTTTGTGGTTATTTTGGTAACCCAGTAGTACATTGTGTATGTCTGATTTTTATTTCTTTATGTTTTTTATTTAGTGCCTTGAGGAAAATTTAAATTTTAAATAAAATAGAATTTCTGATAGAGTATTTTATTGTGGTACCACATAAATGCAGTAATACACTGACTTGCTAAGAATAAGCAACAAAGATTTAATACCTTGGATAGAGCAATTTTTTAGTCTGGGATATAAAGTCACATCCCCAAATTGGTAGAGTCAAGTTAATAGCTCTGCATTTTCTACCTTGTTCATTACCGCATTTCTTTATTTGGCGGTTGTGTTATTATAATGTAAATCAGTTTATAACTTAAGTACTTTACAGCATATACTAGCACTGATATACCTGCATCTTATTTTATTGGCTCAGATGGTGTCCATTTAGTTAGAGAGAGAGAGAGAGGCATTTTTCCCTACAGTTAACTCTAATCGTAATGAAATATATTTTTTAAGAATAAGTGAAATTCTATTTTAAATCAGTTGCTTTAATATGCTAGTCAATGAATTTAAAAATTTAAATTGCCACAACAAAGCTGTCAGTCACTAAAGAAGATCTAGTGATATTACTTTTTTTCCAGATCACACTGTTTTCTCTGGCAGCTCCCTTTTAAAGATGACGATCCTATGAATCTGGTTGGTTCTTTTGGTCCTCTTTGTTTTTCTCTTTCTTTCATTCTCCCTCGCCCCCCTTTGCTAAGAATTCTGGTCACCTAAAAGTAGTGCTGGGAGGTATACCAGTTCATACCGAAAACCGTTTTTTATTTTTGTTATGATACAGATTTTTCTTATACCGCAACACTGGTTTAAATAGTCTAAACAATGTTCGGAACGTAGCGCAGTGAGAAACTGTTTAAGGGGAGACCTTTTTCACTGCTAAACCGCTAAACACGCATGTAACGGACTACATGCATTAGTGGAAGTATTGAGCGGTGAAAATGGACAGACAACATTCAGAAACTGAAGCTGTAGCAGACAATAAAGTTGAACATGATGACACAGAAGAAAAAAAGGAGCCGTTTCTGTTGTCTGGGGATTCTTTTGTTTTAAAAAGTCGGATGTGGACCAAACAACTATTTACTTACTGCAAATGCTGTTGAGCTAAAGTTGTTGCGGCAACACAAACAATTTGCTGCACCACCATAGCCGCTAACATGCTTTGGAGTACCCATGGTTTGAACACAGGCTTCACACAGCCATAGGTATGTAATAGTTATTAAAATAATAAACTATTTTAAGTAATGGTAGTAAAAACATACCATATTAGATAGATAGATAGATACTTTATTAATCCCAAGGGGAAATTCACATAATCCAGCAGCAGTATACTGATACAAAGAAACAATATTAAATTAAATTGTAATAAAAATGAAAAAAAAAAAGAAAAAAATTAAAATAAAATTAATGTTAGCATTTACACCCCCGGGTGGAATTGAAGAGTCGCATAGTGTGGGGGAGGAATGATCTCCTCAGTCTGTCAGTGGAGCAGGACAGTGACAAAAGTCTGTCACTGAAGCTACTCCTTAGATGACACTGTTCAGTGGATGCAGTGGATTCTCCATGATTGACAGGAGTTTGCTTAGTGCCTGTCGCTCTGCCACAGATGTTAAACTGCCCAACTTTAATCCTACAATAGAGCCTGCCTTCTTAACAAGTTTGTCCAGGCGTGAGGTGTCTTTCATCTTTATGCTGCCACCCCAGCACACCACTGCGTAGAAGAGGGCACTCGCCACAACCATCTGGTAGAACATCTGCAGCATCTTACTGCAGATGTTGAAGGATGCCAACCTTCTCAGAAAGTATAGTCTGCACTGACCTTTCTTACATAGAGCATCAGTATTGGCAGACCAGTCCAATTTGTAATCCAGCTGCACTCCCAGATATTTAAAGGTCTGCACCCTCTGCACACAGTCACCTCTGATGATCACAGGGTCCATGAGGGGCCTAGGCCTCCTAAAATCCACCACCAGCTCCTTGGTCTTGCTGGTGTTAAGGTGTAAGTGGTTAGTACTAAGAAATGTACAATGAATATGTGTATAATCAGTTTTCTATTATCTCTATTATCAGTCAGTACAAGTAGTCCCCTACTTACGATTGTTCAACTTAGATTTTTCGAAGTTACGATGACGAAAGCAAGAAAATAATTTATATAAAATTGTGTAAAATATAAATTTTCAAGTTGGCACGGCAAGCAATCTGAGCGATGGAGTACAATACGTTGCCTGAAACTCCCACATCATGAGATGTCTCAGTCTAGCTAGCGATCAATAGAGATCTGTGATCTTGTTGTTACATCGCTTTTCAGTGTGCTTTTGCTAGAAGGAAAGTTAGCTTTGTTGATTTGACCTCGATTCCCTACATGTGTGTTAATAGCGAAGAGCAAACAGCTTCTAAAATGGCATGTGGAGAGATACCAAAGTGAATGCTCAAAGCAAAATAATCCGTGGATTACTTTTTTCGTATTATCACTGAATCAGACTCTGATTTGTCAGACTCCGATTTTGATGCAAGTGATCTGGAGATGGAGGTCGAAAACAAAAGTGAGGTACCGGCATCAGCTGATCGTGGTGCTGAACACGTTCCTGTAGCTGATGCACCCATGGCAACGTTTGGCAGGGATGACCGACACTTATGATGACACGAGGTGCAAACCATATTGCGTCTCACTGCAATGGTCGCCCCTGTCTCACAAAGACAACCAAGCGGCCAGCCAGCCAGCTCACCATGCAGTTTGCCTTAATGATGGTTCAGTTGGTAAAGATGTCATCACCAAGTTGCACTTGTTTTACTTTATTTTATTTTTATTTGGTGAATGCTGTGTAATGTACCTGGGCTTAAAGTAATAGTATTATTACTGGAAGTTGCACTATTATTTATTTTATTGTTATTATTTATTAGTTTAAATATTATGCAGTTTAACAATGGTAAAGTTGTTTAAAAAGTCAGTGGAGAGAGATTGTTAACATTAACAGAAAGTGTAGTTGGTTTACAAAAAATATTTACTATTTGTTCTTTTTCTAAGACATGATCAGTGCAATACTTTTGACAAGCACCTCTGGATATTTTACTAAGTCTAAATGCCTCTTTGGATGGTTAAAAATATTTTGTCAAAATTATAGTTTAAGTTGTTTGCAAAATTTGTTCAATAAAAAGGTTCTATATTTTGGCTGTCATGCAATGTGATTCCTTCTCCTTATTAGTGCCACCCCCTTAAAAATGATCACTTTATGGGACCATGCAAACCTGTATTAATACTTGTGTGCACATTAAAATGTTGTTTTGTACAATGTACAGCTCTCATGGCAGTGGAATAGGTTATTCTTAGCCAGTCTACTGCAGTAGTTGCAGTGGAAAATGTGGTTGACATCCACTCATGTATGGGGAAAAAAATACAGTTGAATACCATGAAACCGATATAATTTTGAAAAATACAATGATTTAGAATTTTAGTCATACCGCCCGGCACTACCTGAAAGTTCTTTGGAGACTTTTCATAAGCACCTTTTTATTCAGGACTTGTTGTCTAAGGCTGTTTGCTCACTTACAAAAGAAGGTCTGGAGTGTCATTCCCTTCCTACATTGCTGTTAAATGTGTGTGCTTAGCAAAACTGCTTTTGAACGAACTTGTAAGTATTTTTTAGTTATGGCTGGTATTTAGTCCTAGAAAACAGCAGGTCAGAAAATTGACAACCCTCTTCAATACTCAAACCCATTCTCAATCTATACTAATAAAAGGCAAAGCCCTCACTGACTCACTAACTCACTCATCACTAATTCTTCAATTTCCCATGTAGGTAGAATGCTGAAATTTGGCAGGCTCATTCCGTACAGGTTACTTACAAAAGTTAAGCAGGTGTCATTTCGAAATTCTACGCGTAACGGTCATAACTGAATCCTACTTATGTACATATATACGTCCATAGCCTGCAGCTTGGTCGTCGTGTGAGGCACCGTTACATCCCCCATCCCCACGCCTCCCACTTAGTTGGCTGCCTGCCTATATTGCGTCCCCCATCCCCACGCCTCCCACGTAATTGGCTGCCTGCCCATATAAGGCCGTCCGTCGCTCCAGTCTCTTCATTCCCTTCCTTGCTTCGCCATGGTATTCATGTCTCCCTGCTGATAACTGCAGCCTTTATATTTAATCCACGGCTTCTCCGCTGTTTTATTGCTTGTTTATTACGATTATAGTAATTGTGTAGGTATTTTAGACTTAGTTTACTGTTCAGGTACCCATTTCCTTTACTGTTCCAACCGTACCCTCCTTAAAATGTATATCGAGGTGATCACAATCGTTGTGGTACATTTTCTGATGCAGCTAGACAGAAACAATTTTGTGACGCTGCTGCCAAATACTCGCAGAAAAATCCACAAGTTAACAGACACACTGTCGCTAAGTACTCACAGGCAAATCCACAAATTCATAGAGCCGCTGTCGCTAAATACTCACAGGCAAATCCACAAGTTCATAGAGACGCTGCCGCTAAATACTCGCAGGCAGATCCACAAGTTCATAGACATGCTGCCGCTAAATACTCGCTGGCAAATCCACAAGTTCATAGAGACGCTGTCGCTAAATACTCGCAGGCAGATCCACAAGTTAATAGAGACGCTGCCGCTAAATACTCGCAGGCAATTCCACAAGTTAATACCGGAATTGCATGTTAAACATCTTAGATTCACAAATAGCGATTTGGGTAGTGAACACTTTACAACGGTTGACAAACACGGAATGTAACTTGAACACAACACGTCCTCCAAATACGAACCTGATTGAAAAAAATAATGATAATCAAATCCTTGATGACTGCAACACTCATAACAGTGACAAAACAATTACATTGACAATCGTGTTACGTTATTTTTAAAATGTTTCCTTTTCTTTTTCATAACTTCTTTAACACACTACTTCTCCACTGCGCAGCGCGGGTATTTTACTAGTATAATATAAATTCCACTTTTATATTGTGCTGCATATACAGTAAATCATTGCTATCCACAGGTTCCTTTCCCATAGATTCACTTATCTCTATCTCTAATGTAAGGTTGAGTAATAGCCAGTTTGTGATGCCCTTTCAGGTCTGGAGCTGCATGTGTGCTACACTGAATGGATCAATGTGTGTCTACCCAGGTGGTGTTATGGGTCCACAGCTCACTCAGCAAAGGCCACTTATTTAAATAAATAATCACCGAGCTTGCGGCGGTTTAACGAGGGGGCGTGGTGACCGTAACAAGTCGCAGGGCAATCTGCGGTGTGGGCGTTTCTCACCTAGTGCACAGGTGAGGGACTGCCCACATCCGTGATTGTTCCTGTGGCTAATGTGCTGCAGCTGCTATGTCCTCTCAGTGTATATAAAAAGAAGCGCGAGTCGGTTTAAAGGAGAGAACAAATTGGAAAGAAAGAGAAGGAAACGGAGGTTGCAAGAGGAAGCAGTGAGGAGAGAGAGCGAGCGCAAGTTCGTGCAGCAAAAAGCGAGCGAGCAAGTGAGCGAGCACTCACAGGCAACTAAACAGACAGCCTGGGCGTTGGGCCGACACCCAGGGCGTAGTAGTTGTTGTCGCTCCTGCAGAATTTGTTGCAGGAAGTACGGGAGTGACTGAAAGACGGGTGACTCCGCATGGGGCCGCAGATGGCAGTGAGAGTCAGGATTTGGGATGTGGTGTCCTCCCCGTGAGAGCCTTGGCCGTGAGAGGAATTCCCAAGTCACTGTCAGGGGGAGCCGACCGGAGCCAAGGATCAGAAAGGCGACTGACAGTAGCAGGAGGAGTAGGCAGAAGTTCAGCTGCATTGAGAGCATCTCGCCAGTTGCAGGGCCCGTATGGCAGAAGCAGGTGAGACGCTAACGCTAACAGAAAAGAAGCACAGGGTTTGTCATTTGTTTTTAAAGACTGCTTCCTAAAGAACGTTTTAACCTCGTTTTAAAGGATTGTTTTTTTTGTGTATTTTTAAACCTCCACTGTCTAGCTCATTGGTGACATTACCGACAGTGTTGGGTTGAAGGGCTCCCGAACAGCGGATTGGAGCGTGGAGCCGAACCCGCATCGTCGCAACCAAGCACCAAGAGACATGGGTAACCTATTAAAACCCCATTCATGATGGGTACCTGGGATTACAGTTATTTCCTATGAATAAGGAGTTCTCATTAAGTGTGGGTCATAAGTTCATACTGATTAAGTCCTTGCCATTTATACACGCTGCCCATTGCTACTACCTATTGCATGGTTTACCGAGGTCCACAGATCTGCCCTGCTGTGGTCTGTTAGTAAAAGAATTATAATAAGGTTTCCGTAGGTGAACCTGCAGAAGGACCATTACCCAGCCTCGAAGACTGTCCTGCCAGAACCTAACCCTTTTTTCCCCACAGGATCAATGCTTCAGTGTCTTTGTTTTCTATATCAACAAGGTGTATCAGGAACATAACCCCCATGGATAACAAGAAAAAAACTGTATACACTTAATGGCCTCTTTATTAGATATACCTACTTATTAATGCAAATAGCCTCCTTGATTTCTGTTGTGACATGCAGATGCCACAGAATTTAGTCTAAACTGCATTAATCCATGGCTGCTTGGAGTCAATGTTAGAAGCTAGTGTTGATAGTGTAATAGGTTTAGTTGACAGCATTAGGCCTCTTAGTTGTAGTTCAGCATGGATTTAAATGACAAAGCATACCTAATCATATTACAAGTAATTTGTGCCCTGTTTTGGCCACTGTCTACCTTTTTTTTAAATGTACCATATCAAAAAGGATGCATGGTTTCAGTTAGTGTCAACTAATATGAAAATAACTTCACCTTACTTTAGTGGCCTATACAGTCCCCAGATCTCAATACAAATGAGCTGATCTAGAAAGAAGTGGAACAGGAGGTTCAGAGCATGAATGTGGTCCACAAGTCAGTATGGACCAGGTTCAGATCATGAATGTGTGTCTACAAGTCAGTGTGGACCATCCATCCATCCATTATCCAACTTGCTATATCCTAACTACAGGGTCACAGGGGTCTGCTGGAGCCAGTCCCAGCCAACACAGGAAGCCAGGCAGGGAACAAACCCCGGACAGGGCACACATACACACACACACCCACAATTTAGACGATTTAGAATCACCATTGCACCTAACCTGCATGTCTTTGGACTGTGGGAGGAAACCGGAGTACTCGGTGCATGTGTTCTACATGGTACTGTATCATTTTACTAAATAAAGTGGCCATATGTATGGCTGCAGCTCACTGATAATTCAAACTTCAATGTTGTATTATACAGGGTGGGGCATAAAGATCTCCCACATTTTTTAGGGGTATAAAAAATGAACAAAGCTATCTAAAAAAATTGTATATATTTCTGAAAAGTGCATAAAAAACAGTTTTGTTTTACTGGGTTTTAAAAATCATATCAGACAACTTCTCCATCACTCTCCGGGTCATCTCAGGCGGAATGGTTTAAATTTCCTGTCTGATCCTTTCCTTCAAATCCTCAAGAAGTTGAGGACGATTTTTGAAAACATTTTCCTTTTGGTGTACCCAAAGGAAAAAGTCACATGGGCTTAAATCTGGTGATTGTGCCGGCCACCACGTCTCCCCTTAAAAGAGATCAAATGCCCAAGGAACATTTCCCTCAACACTCCGAGTGAATATCATGCTGTGTGAGCTGTGGCCCAGTCCTGTTGAAACCACACATGTTCTCGCCTAAATCTACCAGGTGATTTTCCTTTCAGTGTAGACCCAGTTGCCTGAAGGTTGGAAATCCATAGATGCATCCAGATGCATTTCGACCAAGCTCGAAGCATGTATGGAATGCTGTCTGCATCGTTATCACAGAACTGTTGTTCTCATAATACACTTGAATAACAAAGTCCTGGGGCTTATGCATAAACGGTGCGTACGCACAGAAATGTTGTGTAAGAACGTTTCCATGTTCAAATCGCGATGTATAAAACCTACACTTGGCGTAAAGCCACACACTTTTCCATGGTACCGCATACCCTGTTGTACACAAGTTCTCCACTCAGTTTTGCAGACTGGCGGCACCCAGCGTCAAAGCAGTGCTACTGTTCCTGTGAGGTTACCCTTTATTTCTTAGAACCACATTTCTGACGCGGCTTTATAAATACACTGAAACTAACCGCATATTGTTTATTAGTGTAATGCATCTGATTGTAGATTACCTGTAACAATATAATGGCCCAGGGAATAGCCAAAGTATTCCAAATACCATAACTGCTTTAGCGTTGTTACTCTCACTGCACCATCTTCTTCTTTTTCTTCTTTCAGCTGCTCCCTTTAAGGGTTGCCACAGCGGATCATCTTTTTCCATATTACTCTCACAGCACCACTCGGAGTATTTATATCACTGTATCTGAGTGGGGAATCACAGCAGCAGCTGATCGGAAAGAGAATTATCGGGATACGGCATCATGCACACACTGCCAAAACGTTTCAAAGCCTTTCTTGTACGGACCTAACGGTTCAGAAACAGTTTCATCCCAAGAACTATAAACGCACTCAATCTATTGCTCCTTGTAGAACTGTTTGTACTTATAAGTACAATTACCCCACTGTAAACTTGCACTACCGTTATAATAATACACAACATGAGCCACTTTATAAAGCGCATATTTACATATGATGACGATATCATTTTTAAGATGAAATGCAGCAAAATATGTTGATTATATTAAACTTTAACTTCATTTAAATAATCTGTACTGTTAATAATTAAACATGTGAGGACATGGTGCCACAGCGCTAGCAAGTTCATGTATTGTTCCTGCCTATTGTTCCTGCCTTGCACGCTGTATATTTGCTGAGGCTGGTGCAACACTGAAAGGATAGATGGATAGAATAATTAAACACTTACTATGAAGATATTTCAATGTTCCTTAAAAGTTTTGAAGAATTGTCGTTGGTAAGCTTATAGATGGCTTAACGTCTATTACAGAGCTGATTGTGTGGCGATTGGGTATTTGGGGAAAGAAAAGTAACGACAGGAATAAGAGGTTAGTACGTATGAAAGAGACAGTACTACTACAATAAATTATTTCATCGAAGGTCGCACATGGCGCAGCAGCATCTTGTGTGAGACATGAACAATCACTGCGCCATTGTGTTCCCATATTTAATAACATGCTTTCATTCCAATCATCATGAAAATCATATCACGTATACATCTCAGTATTTTAATTATTCAGAGAGCTGTAATATCACGAATGTAATGGATTCTGTGTTCTGTCGGAGAAAGAGAAAGAACGGAAACACGTAGTGATTCACACACATAGAACACATAGAAGATCAAATACAAAACAAAGCATTTAACATGCTACTTTAGTTACGATGGGATTTGAGAAACTAGTAAATTAAATGAATTTAAGATGAAGTTTATGATGTTCTACTTTAATGACAAAATAAACTACGTGATTAAAGTGGAAATTTCGAGATTAAAGTTGACATTTCATGCTTTTTTCCCCACTGTGTGCCTATTTTTTTTTTTGTCTGTACCCTAATAAGCTCAGACGGTGGGCTACAACTCGCCTTTTCACGGCGACTTTGATATGTGACTTCTTTTTTATTTTGGCACTGTGTGACTTTGTGAACTTGAGCTTTCAAGTTTCTCCGACACGCTGTCACTCGATCAACTTCCTTTTGTTGTTTATTCCACTGTTTAAATCAACAAATAGTATGTTTTTCCTTTGCCTTCACTTGGTATTCGCTGAAATTCTTATATTTTCCCCAATGCTTTTCCCATTGTTTTTTCACAGAAGGCTGAGCCTAAGGGCTATTTATATTGATTTGTATATTCAAAGAGGTGTAATTCTGGGAGGAGTTGGGGTGGGACAGCACGCGCATGCACGAGCATTACTTTTCACGCTGACCGGGATTTATGGAGTGGAAGAACGCTAAAGTTGGAGTACGCACACATTCCTGAATCTGGATTTTTCTGTGTGTAAGCACATTTCGGCTTTTGTGCTTATGCCATGTTATAGTGTGAATTCTACACACGGTGTTATGCATGAGGCCCCTGATGTTCACCGGTCCAACTCTTGAAGGGGACTGAAAACGGTAGAGCTTAACCTTCTGAATGAGACCTTCCC